>NW_022147065.1:40457-640457 GCF_002938485.1 Sitophilus oryzae | reverse complement strand
TTTTTATTTGTATCTCTTTTAGTGCTGTAACCATAGAGTAAAGCCGTAACCATGCATGATACAAAGAAAACAAGTTATGATTGATAGCAGCTCCAATTTCGTTCAGTTCGCGCATATCACCTGTGACGTTACTACGCCACACAAAAAATCCATATTGTTCAATTGCCACTAATAAAGAAAGACATAAAATAGGGAAGAATTAGGACATAACCTCAGAAGTTATGTCAAATCATTGAGCTTGACATTTTAAAAGTAATTTTCACATTTATTATGTGTCATCAGTTTGGCGATTTGAAATTGGCACGGAAACTGCTGACCAATGGTGCCGTTATCACCTATGACGTAGCGACCAACCTGCGCAATATCATACCTTGTTTTCTTTGTATCATGGTAACCATAGTAATATCAGAGATTAAGGAATTATACTGTGAGAAAATTTGCGCTGAACAAGTAGTTCTAAAATATACAGAAAAATTTCAAAGAAAATGCACGATTTTCAAAAACTTTGAAAAAAAATTCATTGACGTGTTTGTATTGTTGAAATATAGCACACCTAAAATATTTGCACTTATTTAAAACTCACTCTGTATACTTGTGTACATTTACATTATTTTATTATTAAATAATTATATACTTACTTTATAAATTCTAAAAGTTGATATATAACTACAAACAACTTATTTCCAAAGGAAATTACTAATATATGCGTAACATATTTCTCTGTACATTCGCAAACATCGCATATTTTGATAAAGTGTTCCCTAATATTTTGCCATTGATATTCTTCTTTGATCTAAAAAGTTAACTAGACTCATTAAAGATAATAATATTTGAAGATGAAATGGCGTTCGCAGGTTTAGGACTAGAAAATAAATAACTTTTTATTTAAAAAATTGGCGACGTTTCGACGTGTATTTTCGACTTTATCAAGGCATTTTTGAGCTAAAAGGTTCTTTTGTCAGAAGTAATTAATTAGCTTATCCTAATAGTATGGGTACAATCCACAACACTACACATAATAGTCTGTCTATATTGACAAGACATTAAAACACACTACACAATAATATAAAATATCTACAGTTTCTTTTATAATACAAAAATTCAAAATTTACAATCGCAGTATAAAGATCAAGGGAATACAGATGACTATTTATTGAGTCATAATAATTTTAAAATTATTGGGAAATAAAAAAATTGAAAGGTTTTTTGTTACAAAAAGTTTAACAGAAACTGATTTATCACAATTTTTTCAAAGAAAAATTCATGTTTACTTTTTGTCAATAATGACATGTATTGACCATTTCCATTCTAAATATATAGTATATTTATACAGGTACGGATGTAAAGTTATTACTCTACAA
The DNA here is from genome assembly GCF_002938485.1 of Sitophilus oryzae. Taxonomy (NCBI): domain Eukaryota; kingdom Metazoa; phylum Arthropoda; class Insecta; order Coleoptera; family Curculionidae; genus Sitophilus; species Sitophilus oryzae. The sequence goes on along the minus strand of NW_022147065.1, from coordinate 639,096 downwards.
AACAGTTAAAACACATGTAGGTGGCGCCCCTTATAAGTAGGAGTCATATTGCCATCAAAGTCAAATTTCAGATGTCAAAAAACACCCAAACACCAAATTTTATCCAAATATCCAGTTCAGAGAATATGTTGAAAACACCGACATTAAAATGAAAATTCTACACCCGTATCTCCGAAACGAAATATTTTATGACATACCGTATATGGACTTGTTACCGAAGTTTCCCAAATACAATTCAGACCACCCTGTATACTTTAGAGATATAGGTCGACTATAATAAATCAAGAGTCTAAAGATAGAAGCTTTATTGGCGCTCTTTTCACGTACTTTTTCTTTATATTTTGTCACGTAAATATAAAGCAGTTTAAACTTGCCCGCGTAGTGACTATAAAATTTTGTATAAAACTGAGAGATCACACACAAATTGCTAAATCCCCATAATCCGAGTTTACTTGAGTAAGATGTATTTTTAGCACCAGAGCTTCAATTCATATCTATATTACGAATGTACATAGTATGTTTTGTCCATGTAATGTACATAATATTGTATATGTGTATATAGAGAATTTACGATAGTACCAGGCTAATACACCATTTCATCTGTTAATACGTTATTACAACGTTATTACGTAAAACACCATTTCATCTATTAATACCGTCATAGTATGAATCTGGCCTGGACATTTACTAAAATATCCATAAATTATGGTCAATATTGAATGTTACTCTTATATTTGCCTTTGACAGTCATTGACCGCCCAATAACGATACTGATTACATAGTATTAGGAAATGTTGAAATGCGAACCAAAAAAACACAAGATATACTAATTAAGTAACTATTCTTTTTATTATTGATGTAATGATAAAATGAAATAATTAAAAAAAAACAAATGAACTAGTTTATGAAATATTAATAATAAAATTTATCATTCTTTTTTGCATAAGGTACAGATGAGTGGCAATTCGAATTGTATTCACTAGCACTGCGTTTTTACCGTCCCGTAACGATTTAATAAGAGCAAAAGGATTGTGTAAATAATTTAATACTATCATCTAAGGGTTGGTAAGCAGTACCAAGTCCTACGTAGCCAATAGAAGCCCAAACTTTTTTTTATCATATTCTATAGGTTTTGTGGAGAACTTCTTGGATTCGCCGACTTGCCACACGCTCTCAACTCAGGTCAGTGGAACCTCTTATTGTTAGATGGCACTAGTTTGTTCATGTAATACATTTAACATTTGATTAGCACTAGATTCCATGCGAACCTTGTATTTATTAATCGTATCTATGTAACTTATCCTTTACCTGTAAGTTATAAGTGCATACTAAGAGATGATTTACAAACAAGCCTGCAATTTAAGTAGAATTCATTTTATAGTTCTTATACTGTTATAGAATTTCGATTGCTAGGTAAACAAAAGAAAGACATTTTTGAATACATCTTTGATGACATTTGAATTTGAAAGAAAGACGTCTTGAAGACTCATTTGGCGTCATTTTGAGAACTCTAAACATTTCTACTACTTTACGTTTACTTCGTTATTTAACTATCTAATTTTGATTTACAGAGAAATTATTTGTTTTCACGGTTTTATCTACGTGCTTTTTCTGTGTTTAACGTTTTATTTACCAGCCAATTGACGACAGCTTGGCGTTTTTATCTCAGGTCCATCCTTGCATTTCTTGAGTATTTAGAACTGTACAGTTTATTTACCCAATGTTTTTACCCTTTTCATAATAGCTTGGTAGTTTTAATAGTTGTAATAATATTACAGTCACAGCCCGACTCTACTTAACAAGCCGTGAACAACTATTTGGCAACGCCGCAACCGGCAAGAGATTCAAATCGGTTTCTAGCGAGCGTGAATGCAGGACGGACCATTTTACCGGCTATCGAGGCGCGTATTTTGAAATTAATTTAAGGTTTGCTCAAACTTGCCACATAAACCAAAAAAAAATTGCCACATTACTTGTCAAAAACAGTCCCTGTTCCCGAAAAAGTCGAAAAACCGAAGAAATGCTTAAATTGTTCACTTCGATCTTGCATTTTTTTGGTTCTTTCAGCAGGACTTTGTCCTGCTGTGGTAAATTTGGAAATAAATAGTAAATAATAGTAATTAGTAATAAAAGTAATGTGGCAAATTTGGAAAGCTACTAGGCACTGTATTTAACTTTAGTCTAGTTTTAGTAGGTACCTTTTGCATTGGTCCATCTGGCAAGCGATAATCCTCCTCCCTAATAATGTCACTTTCTACAAAATGCTTAGCACAAACCACAGGATATTTTGAGGGTGACCATGCCTCCCTAGGAATATTCCTAAGCCATTGGGCTTTAAGATTTTTATCCTTTGGAAAGGTAAAAACAGATACCGCTAATTCTCCTGCATCAAGACAAGTTTTATAATTGGATTTGCACCCAGGCACACAACAAGGACTTGACATGGTAATTTTTGATTACAACAACTAACTTTCAATAAATTGTTTTAAAAAGCACCACAAAATGTTCATTCGCCACCGAATTTGCCGTCATTCTTTGAAGAAAGCACTTAACCTCGCTTATAACCCGGCGAATTTTTCAGCCGCGGATATTTGTTTTTACGTAATGTCTAAGGAAAAAAATTGTCCCGGTAACTTACAAATATCACACAGTAAGACTTTTCACAACTTTAGTCATTAACTAAACAATATTTTCTTTTAAAAAAGGGGGTTTATTTACAAAAACATAACAGAGCAACAGGTCAATGAACGTAAATCATATGACTAAACGGGTATCGATCGATCTGAAACCAGGGTTGCCAGATTTCCTAGTTCACGGCTTGTTAAGTAGAGTCGGGCTGTGTTACAGTTTATTGATATACATAAGCATTCAAAAGGTAACTTGCAGGTGTTTTATAACTTCCTTTAATGAGATGATCCTATCTAAAACCAACACCCACAAGACAAATTTTAGCTAAACGGAAAATAATATGTTACATTTTACCCTCCCCTAAAGAGTGAAGCTATTGTTTAGAAAAAAAACAAATATAAAAGGAAGAAACTAAATCTGAAAGGATATATGAGATAAAACAAAATAAAAATCAAACAAAATTAGATCGTCAAAAAAACAATGGGTTCACAATATTATTTCTGCTAAACCAACTCCTCTATTACTAACTACATATAATACTAACAATAATAACCGCGGCGAACATTTTTATTTGGCAAATTTCGATCACGACACTTAATTTTTGTCAAATCGTTTACATCCATTATTTTTGAAAATTATTAAATTAAACTAAAATAACGATTAATATCAATTGCACTATAGTGTGTAAATATCAGCTGACAAACAAGAAGTAAACAAAAACATAAACTTTTACCAGGACCGCCCCCACTAAAAAAGAAATTAATGTCAATACCCGGGCGAAGTCATAAAATCGACAGAGAGTTTTTCTGCAACTTACCAATATTGTCCGACTACTTTAGATTTTTGCGTTAATGGCCAGTCAGTAACAACAGTTTCCAACCTTAGTGGGTATTTATAATATTTTCCGGTCAATACTGTTAACGACAGGTTTCAAAAAATTGTTCTTAACATATGCAATATCACATATTGTTATAAAATTATACTTTTTAATGTTATAGTAAGAAATATTATACTTCCTGTACTATCGTGACTTGCACTTAATTAATTTCTAAATTTATCACAAATAACTTTCATCTCTAAATTTTGACTTGAGCACGGTAATCAAAACACAGTCAACATACATATTAGTAGACCAGCATTAGTTGACGTAAAGCTGTTATTCATGAATGTGGATACTACATTCTCGTTAGGTATAGTACGTAATTCGTATTACAAAGGCATATTATAGACTTATCAATAGAATAAGTCCATGTAGAACGAGTGGAAGGGAGTTAATCATCGCAACCTTAAAGACCTATTGTGTCCATCTTTTTTAAGTTAAAACTCATTATATTCTGGCAACAGATGTTCATCGTCCGAGGAGTGGACTCGTACGAGGGTATACAGCCTTTCACGTTAGAGGTTTAGCCCTCCGTGCCTTTCATATTCGAGGAGCTTTTCTCCGGCTGAGGTACCCGTGAGCACCTCTTCCCATTTTTTCCACTTCTTTAACTTGGTCTCTCCTTAGACCTGATACGGGTGTTGTCCCGAATCTAAAATAGAGATATCTCTCTTTCTCTATTGACTCTATGGATTTGGCCATGGTCCTCTGCTCCCTCGAGTTGATGAGTCGCCAACTCGATGTCCATATATTGCAATTCTGGCAAAGCTGGTGATAAGTTCCTGCTTGCCTCCCGCTGTTGGACTTGGGGGAGGGATTCTTCCTAACATCTGACTAGGAGCTTCCCCACCAAAGACAAGGTCTTGCATCTCCTAGAGGAAGTCATGCATTTCATAGGGGAAGTCCATAATAGCGTAGCACGGCATGCTAAGAAATTTGCGCACATCTTTTTTTGTATGTAATAATGCTTTACAATTTGTAACATGCTTTTAATGTAATTTTTTACGAAAATACTATTCAATGAATATTTTAATATAATAATAATAATAATAATAATAATAAATTGCCTTTATTTTACTTTACTTACTATTAAGTCAGGCCAGACAAAGTAAAGATCCAGGATAGGGGCCTTTACTGTGTTTGCTACGGTACGTAGGGCAAGCCGTACAGCCTGTAGCCACACCCCGACGGGAGCGGGCCCCTCCATTGCAGACTATCTTCCCACACACCTATCCCATTACAGACACACAACATAAAACTAGACCTTAATTGGTCAAAGTCTGGCCGAAAGGGATGCAATCCAGCATGCTCTTGTTGCTATCGAATGTGTAAACGATACTGCCAGTAACACCAGTTGTCCGCTGACCTTGTTACCCTATCCTTTAGATCCATAAGCTCCTTAAAAATTAATTCACCCATAGTACCCAAATCCTTTGCTAATCCTCCGTAGATCTTTTCTTCCTTTTCCATCTTCAAATATAATAGGAAAAGGGAATACCCATAATGGAATGAAAACAAATATTGGAAATAGTAAACAGCCGCTGCCTGGGGATCGCCAGGGCATGTCTGGAGCCGACGCTGGACATGACAGTATGCGGGACGTCGGTGACAAGGTGCTGAAGAGGCGGGCCCTTGTCCCAAAACAAACTACAGCCCAAACTAACAACGAAGTGGATAAGACAACTGAAACTGTTAGCTCGAATCCAGGTACAAGCCAAGATTCTGCTGACATTTCTAGAAAATCAACGAAAGGCACACGCATTAAGTGGACGAAAGAAATGAATTGTTTAGTAATCAAAATGTTTCTCCAAATTAATGAGTGCCGAGATGATCCACTTCCTGGATGGAGACAGAAGTTACACACTGAGATGAATAAAACCTTCCCTCATTTGAAATTAACGCAGCAAAATGTATCAGATCGACTTAGGGCAATATACTCTAAGAAACTATTAGCGCAACAAGAAATAGATCAGATCAGAAGAGAAGTTGGACATATTTTAACCCAAATTCAAACTAATTTAGAAATTCGAGAAGATACATCCATAGACTTCACACATTCCTATCATAGAGACACCCCAGTTGCAATAAGAGAAGTAACCGAACCAGTGAGCACTACTGAGCGCGAGACATATGAATTGTTTCAGTTCAACTATAGTTTATTTCATAGTACTGATCCTTTAAGTAGACCTCTCATTCCGCAACTGAATTTCAAAAAGAACACTACAAAAATCCTGAATGATGTAAAGTTCATATTCCAAAATCACATTAAAGACATAGATGAAATAGAACAGTTCCATCTTGCGCTATATGCTGCTGCTGTCACTACAATTGAACTCAATTGCCAACAAGTGATGGAAAAGAATAAATCTCATAAGCAGCAATTGCAGAAAGAGCCGGCATGGAAAGTTAGACTAACAAAAACTATAGACGATCTTCGAAGACAGATAAGTACAATCACCGAATACTTAAATGGTAATACCAGTAATCGAATAGCCAGAAAATTGAAAATTATCTTGAAGCATACTCATATCAACCCAGAGGAACACGAAAAGACGCGCAAGTTAATTGTGGTTAGAGATGAGCTCAGCCAGAAATGCAAGGCTAAAGGTGCACGATTGCGTAGGTACAACAAAGCAACAAGGCGTAAAGAAGACAACTTTCAATACTCCAAATGTCCTAAGAAATTCTATCAGAAGCTAGAAAATCCGACAGATGATAGGAGGATGGATATTGAAATGGATTCATCACAGTTTTTCTCATTCTGGCGGGATACGTGGGCGACACCATCTAATTTCAAGACTGATACCGAATGGATGAATGTGGTAGAAAACTCGACACATGACATAAATGCGATGCCTCAAATACAATTCACTAAAGACGATATAGCGATATGCCTAAAATCCTTACGAAATTGGCGCGCACCAGGACCAGACGGTATTCAAAATTTCTGGTTAAAAACATTTGGCGGCAATGGTGAAGCCATTGCCAGGTGCTTCAATAAAATTATCGAGAACCCTAGTGCTCTTCCTACATTCCTTGCTAGTGGAAATACTTTCCTTTTTTACAAAAAAGGTGATAGGTCAAAACCTGAAAACTATAGACCTATCACGTGTTTATCATCGGTTTATAAACTACTTACAGCTGCAATAACTTGCAAAATATATGACCATTGCACGCTTAATAATATAATTGCATCCGAACAAAAAGGGTGCATCAAAAACTCATTAGGTAGTAAAGAACAGCTTACTATAGATGCAATATTGATCAAACATGCACAGGTGAAACGCCGGAATATCAATATGAGTTACATAGATTATAGCAAAGCATTCGATTCGGTACCGCATGACTGGCTGATTAAGGTTCTAGATATCTATAAAATTCACCCATCTATTAAAATGTTGCTAAATACTGCAATGAAAAAGTGGAATACACAGCTTTTTGCTAACAACACAAACTTAGGCCAAATTGACATCAAAAAGGGAATATTCCAAGGAGATTCACTGAGCCCACTGTGGTTTGTGTTATCCCTTAACCCGCTATCACTCCTACTTAACTCAACGACACATGGCTACAGACCAAACCCTAAGGAAAACAACAAAATTAGCCATCTTATGTTTATGGACGACATTAAATTATATGCAGAAACACCGGCCCATCTTCACCAACTAATTGACACAACCAAGACATTTAGTAATGATATTCAAATGAATTTTGGAATGGAGAAGTGCGCAACAATATATATTAATAAAGGTAAGTGGCAAAACGAAAACTTACCAATATCTGAAATCAAACCACTCAGTCAAACAGATACGTACAAATATTTGGGAGTGGCGCAAAACCGGTCGATAGATCACACTACGCTTAAGAAAGAATTTAAGGAAAAATACAGGAGCCGACTAACCAAGCTTTTAAACACGTATCTCAATTCGCGAAATCTTATATCAGCTGTTAATTCTTGGGCTGTGTCAACACTCACGTATTCCTTTGGGATATTGAGGTACTCAGATGCAGACCTGGATGAACTGGACCGACTTACACGCCGGCTGCTCAAAAAATTTAGATGCCACCATCCGCAATCTGCGTTGGAAAGATTATACTTAAAAAGAAAAGAAGGAGGTAGAGGTCTGCTGAATATTAAGTCATTGTGTAGATCACAGGAACAGAGTATGAAAGCATATTTTATAAAGTCAAATAGCAACCTTCATAAATTAATTGTTACGGCGGACAACAAATATACCCCACTAAATTTAAGCACAGATAATGGTGATATCCAACAAAAGAAAACGACAATGGTTGATGCCCAACATTCTTGGCGACAAAAAATTCTTCATGGCAAGTTTCCTGCCTCTCTCGATGATCCAAATATCGACAAAGAAAACTCCCTTACTTGGTTGAGAAAAGGAGTTCTGCACCCTGAAACTGAAGGATTTGTAATATCCATACAAGACCGTGTCATACGCACTAGAAACTATGAAAAACATATATTAAATAAAAATGTCCAGGATACCTGTCGAAAATGTGGAGCAGCTAATGAAACAATTGACCATGTCATAGCCGGATGTCCCTGTTTATCGGACACAGCTTACCTCGCAAGGCACAACCAGATCGCTAAAATCATACACAAAGAAATGGCTCTAAAATACCGCCTTATAGAACATCCACCTCCTTATTATCGCTACTCACCTGAACCGGTCTTGGAATCAGCTCATTTAGTGCTTTACTGGGATCGCCCGATCATAACAGATAGAACCATCGACTACAACAGACCAGACTTGGTACTAATAGATAAGGACAACAAGAAGGCACTAATAATAGATATAGCATGCCCCTTAACTCACAATTTACACAAAACTGAAGTAGAAAAAATACGAAAATATGAGAATTTGGCTGTCGAGCTGAAGCATGTATGGCAATTGAGCACAGTAGAAATAATACCAATTGTAATATCGGCATGCGGGGTTATGACTACTAACTTAAGGAAAAATATAGACCGGCTCGGATTGTGTAAAGAACTCAGCAGTCTGATGCAAAAAAGTGTACTCCTCCAAACCTGTGCAATAACGAGAAAATTTCTAAATGTTTAGCAGAATAAAATGAAGTTTTTCTCTGCCACATAGTAAATTGAACCAGCATTAGCTGAGAAAGCAAAACCAAAAAAATAATAATAAATTGCCTTTATTTTACAGAAAAAAAAATACATAAGACGGTAACGAAATTGCAAGTCTGGCGTAGTCTAGCTGCAATAGCTACTCAACTTAACCAGAACATGCAAACTCAATAATTAAATATAATGTTTTACAAATTGCCTTAAAAAAAAGTTTCAAATGTACAATGCAAGTAAAGTATAAAAAAAAAAGAAAAATATGAAAAATTACGAATGCATTAAAAGATACTCTCTGTATTTATGCTTAAACGCATTCTCACCCAAATTCAACAATTCTGTTGGTAACGAGTTATACCCCTTAACGGCATTATATATTATTATATATATTATATATAAAACAAAAATTGGCTATTCAGGTAATTACTTAAATCTTTTTAAACATAAAATACGTCGAATTATTATCGATGTATGAATGATAAATAAATTATTTTACTACATACAACACACTGAATTGCGTTCTAAAACCGACAGAATAGGCCGTGTAAATGTCATTATTAACTTTAAAAAAATACCCCATATTTTTAAGTCTAAAAATAGTTAATTATATATAAATATAGGTTTTGTTAATAGATATAGGTCAACAACTAAATAAACAACTTATTTATTTATAGAAATAAAATATTAAAAAATAAATATAGCATTTTCATACCCTCAGTTAAAAGTAAACAGTAATTTCACAAAGATTAAAATTAATTTTAGAATTGCCTACCTGATAACGTATTAGCATTGCCAATTTTCTTTCTATCTGGCGAATATGAAAACTTAGAGGAATACTCATTACTATTAAATATATGTCAGCAAAGCTCCAAACGAGTGTACATATCCAGTTAAGAATCTAAAATGAATAATATCTTAACTTTACTGAGTTTAACATTAGAGTTTTATTATTCTAGAAAAGACAAGGAGAAAATTTTCAGTGGCTCTTTGGTTTTTTAATTTTTTTTTTCAATTATTTATTAATAGGTAAAATTTATAATTTATTAATTTTATTTTAATTTTAGTTTTAATAACTGTGATTAATAAAATTCCGTTTATCTTATCAAGGAGGCCGAAATCGACAAAATATCAAGAGACAACTTTTAATCGCCATTAAACTTCTTACACTATTTCGCTAACAAAAGAAGAAAAAGTCAGTGGCGTACATGATTTTTTTAGAAAAATATTACAGTTATAACCCATATGCACGTCCCAGGTGAATATGTCGACACATTTTTAGCTTTAAAATATGTCGTATTTATAGAAACTTTTACCCTCAAAATTTCATTCGAAACGGTAAAATTACTTGAAAGAAAATTATAATAAATCGAAAAAAATATTAAGACTTTAACACCCTGTAGTTACGAAACAAAGCAGAATCGGACCTATGTTGATATGAAAAATAAATCTTATTCTTAATACTCATCATAATAAATACAGTTATTGCCAAAAAGTTCTCAATTATTTAAGTAATTTTTAGTATCAAGTTATTGAAAATAATATGAGGAGATCATCATACCCAAAAGGCAGAAAAATAATTTTCCATGTATTACGCAATATAAATTTAAAATTCTCAAAGTGAATTTAGATAAAAAAAAATCGAAATCTATTGAGAGAGAAAAGTTCTTTACTTTATACAGGGTGTTTCCAAAAACATGTGCCATCTCTCGTGGGGAGATTCCTCGCTTAAAAATAAGACTTAATTTTCATACCAATATAGGTCCGATTCTGCTTTGTTTCGTAGCTACAGGGTGTTTTGTTCCAAGTACTTTTAGTTTCGAATGAAATTTTGAGGGTAAAAGTTACTGTAAATGCGACATATTTTAAAGCTAAATAAATGTCAACATATTCACCATTGGAAGAAACTCATTCTTCCAATTCTTGAGTTGGCTTCATTATTTGGAAGAAAATTGGAATTAAATAATAAATTGAAAGGTTATTAAGACTTTAATACCCTGTAGCGACGAAACAAAGCAGAATCGGACCTATGTTGATATGAAAAATAAATCTTATTTTTAAGCGACAAATATTTCCACGAGGGATGGCACATGTTTTTTGAAACACCCTGTATAGTTTAAATAAAAAATCGTATGTATAATTAAACTCTAAATAACGTTTCTTAAAAAATCCGTCTTCTGAATCTAAAATCATAAAAAATCGGACTTTTTGCGAATTTCTGGCTTCTCAAAAATTATAGTGGTATAGATCATCTCTAAGCCCGATGATGGGATTTTAACTTTGAACTTTTGTCTGCGAAAAAAGTCTGCGAATTGCTATGCGTCTCTACTTATTTAAATATAAAAAATATTTATTATAAGTATTCTCTACTTATATTATTATTTTTATATTATTTTTGACTATATGACTAGTTTTAATTTTAATATAAGTTTTTAAGTTTTTTAACATACCTGTAATACATATGCAATATATCTGTGGTAAGGAATGACAAAAAATATGTAATTAAAGGTGGCCTGAAAATATAAATCCAGACTTTCTTCAAAAGACATATTTGGTCTGAATAGTTTCTGAGAGATCATGTAGAATATATGTTCACCTATAACAGCAAAATTACATAAAAGATGATTATTGTAAATGATGGAGAATTTTTAAGAATAAAATAAATAAGTTTAGTTATAAAATACTAACATTTAGCAAAAATATTCGTTGTTTCGCATATTTTAAGGATTGTGTTTATAGTCTCATATTACTAATATTATATTTTTATATTAATATTATGTTATTGTATTCATAGATAAGTCCGACAATAAATACAAAAGTGTAAATGTTTAAACCAATCTTATAGTAAAAGAAGTTCAGCAGTTAAAATTAAATTACTAATCAATCTCAAACAAAAATGTCTTTAAGGAGAAATAATAATAAATAAATTATTGAGAGAATGTGAAAAAAAACTATGGTTGAAATTGTCAATTTGGTCCCAGTAAAGTTGAAAATGTGTTAAAAATACACCTTTCAAAATATTTTTAATATAAGAAATTTGCTTTGTTTATCTGTATTACTAAATTTTTACATAATTTTAATTTACATGAAATTTATTTTGTGAGTAGTTGATAGATACTGTAGATACTTGTTTTTATGTTAAGAAAAATGTGAAATGGTTCCTAAATTACTACAAATAATAATAATTATTTCATACCTACGCCAAAAACAATAAATAGTGTAGCTACTATTTTCATTTTCTTTTGGTAATTTTCCACTATAGGATATGCTTGCATATTGGAATCTACTTCGGCCCATTGTTTCAGAAAATATTTCCATGTTTTGGCAATATTTATAAAATACACCTCATACAAAAACACTGTAAGGAGATAAACAAAGCCAGCTGAAAAATTAACCAATCTTATTTTTTTATATAAAGAATTATACGACATTTTGTATTACATGAATATACGAATTTATCTTGTTGATGCACTAAATAGTTGAAAAATAACAGTACAAAAACACCAGTCATAAACGTGAAGGATACTGAAGCAATCGTCCTAATGGAGGACCATGAGAAGCGCACGAACGAATAATTTTTACCCTTAACACCATCGATTGGAAAAATGAGCAAACATTGCCCTAAAACGGCTAAGAAAGAAAACGATTTTTGTGCAGATATTGCCATTACACAAATATTTTTGAAAACTCAACTAAGAATCAATTGGGATACATTATAAGTACTTACACGATGTTACGTCGGTGTAACAAATAACAAAATATTTTCCTTTATCGTTGTAGTTATTTTCAACTTTCTATGAGTTAATTAAGAACGAATAAAAGATAACACATAATAGTTAATCGATAAGTAATATTTATTTCGATATATAATGGAAATTTTTGTTGCATTAAGTTTTATAAAGGTGTTATGAGTTTCTACGGTAGCTGAGACGAACGGTTCTCAACATTTTGTTATGTGTATTCTATCTAAAATATTATTTTTTTAGTAATTCTTGTTGGATAAATTGAAACAAATTTACATATGTTTTCGAAAGAGTAAAATTTATTTGGTTTTATTATTTATTTTCTTTAGTAAATTATATATATATATATATATATATATATATATATATATATATATATATATATATATATATATATATATATATATATATATATATATATATATATATATATATATATATAATGTACACTTGTACATTATCACAGAAACATTCTTTTATTTGTTTTGGTTTGGTATGGTAATATTGCTGATAAATTCTATAGCGACTATGTGTTCTTCATTGTTAAGGTGCTCTGCCAGGAAACATTGGTCCAAGAGATTCGCGGCAAAATGCATTGGTTTAAGAGCCATACGTTTTCTATTTTGTAAGGCGGAGAAGCATTCTTTTTCTTCTCATTTTTCTTCTCAAGAATAGGCATACTTGATACACTTTCGTTAAATTTTTGCTCAATGTCTTGAATTTTGAAAAGAAATTTTTTTGCAAAATTCGGATTTTTGCGAATATTCCCGATTTTGGGACCAAATATTTCTGAAATTTGTGAAATTTCCTGCAAAATTCGAATGGAAATATTCGCTACCAACATCACTAAATGTACGTGAAGATAAGAAAAGGGTTGGCTTAAGATTTCAGGCTTGGGGTGATATTAAAGGTATAAATAGGTATGGATGGGCCCAAATAATCTCAAACAAATCGCCATATTAAATATAATAGTAAAAAAATAAAACAGTAATATACAATCCCTTATTTTTTGTCTTCTTCCCAAGCAGAAGCTTCCTATTGCATTGTCAACTCAAACTCTAAGCTAGTTAAAAATATATAATAAACCTACAGCAGTCGTTGCGAAACTCAAACTCGCTGTTAGCGTTAGTGCTTTTAAATTTAGAAAACATTTAGTATTCGAATACTTCGTTGAGAATCGAATGCATTCGAATACACACTTGAATTGAATACTTCGATTATTTGTATTCGAATATTTCCTTCACTAATATTCACGATAGTTGCCGTACCATCATAATTGAAATGCGAAAGTAGAGTCGTTTTTATATTGCGTATTTTTTTATTAAATTCTATGTATGAAGTAATATAGTTTCTGTTTTATGATGGTGTTTAATTATTTCTTCAGTTTTGTTCATAATTTGTAACACTTCCAAATTGGTAACATGGTCCGTTCGGGAAATTTGATATATAAATGATTTGACAATTTTTGTTAACAAACCTTGCAGATGTTTAGAAACAAGCTTTACTGGATGAGTCTTAAATAAGTGCAAATATTTTTAGGGGTAGTATATTTCGACCAAAGAAACGCGATTATGAGTTTTTTTTCGCGAGAAAAAGATTTTGCAAAATTTTTTAGTTTTTAGTTAAAAACATAATTTGTTGATAATATGGCAATATAGGTAGTAGATTAAATTTACAAGAAAAAAAAATTCAGCAAAGATCCAGTGGTTCTCAAAATTTTAGCAAAAAATTATTTTTTTAGAAATTTTCAAGGTAAAATAACTCGGTTATTTTGGATTTATTTGAAAAACGGTGAAGAGAAAATATATTTACTTTATCGAGATCTACCAGCCCCGAAAATATTTGCACTTATTTAAGACTCCCCTGTATATTTTGTCATTTTTAAATGTAGCCAAAAATTACGTATTTTTTCTTGCTCAAATTTATACATATTTGTAGTTGTTCATACAGAATATAATAATTAAATTAATATTATATAAAAATTCTGAAGATATACTACGTATGTTAAGAATTGAGAATTAGTAGGTTTGGAAGATTGAAAATTAATTACATTACTGCAAAATATTTATTTCTTAATACTTTTAAACCCATAAAACATATACAATGTAACACTTTGTGATACTATTACAATTAACTTTTACTATAACTTTGAAATTTTATTACAACCAATTCATAAACAATTACAGATGTAGCAATCTGAAACAAAAAAAGTCACTATTTAGTATAATACATACTACATGTTTTGCAGTAGAATAACATGTGGTAACTACTTAAAAATTGTAATAGGTTAGAACATAAAATACCGGGTTTCTGAATTTGAAAAGGTCTTATTCTCACTGTCAAAGATATAAAATTCTAATTATGGGGTAGTCTTACTGTACAATGTTCAATAGTTATTACCCACTATTCCTGCAACACAAAAAGTACAGCAGCAGGATTGCAAAACATGAATTTTAGCATTAGAGCACAGTATGGCAACCGATGCCAACTTTACCAAATGGAGCTTACTTAAAAGTCTGGTGCAAGACTGCAAAAATTCGGACTGGGTTCTTTTTTTGGATTAGAAGGAACTAGAATTAAGAGACAACTCACTACCAAATGTGTTATTAGCGAAAAAGAAAGCAGACAACAGAGTGGAAATTGCAGAAATTGTTGCAAAAAACAAAATCTCTACACCAGCGAGGCATCAATTAGGGCGTTAGAACTCGGAGCTTCCAGCTGTAAGAACAATTTCTAATTTTACAATTAACAATCTGAGAGTGATCAAACACGATTATAAGACATTTTGAGTAAACTGTGTGACCATTTAATTTATAGAAAAATTTTTGGGTACTGGAAAGGGCCAAAGGAAACAATCACATTTTGTGCAAGATTTTGCGACTTTTGTCGCTTCGCCAGACACTAAAACATATTAATTAAGTAGAAAATGAGCAACATGAATGGACGTAGAATAGTCAGATATTGTAAGTCTGTATATCAATGAAATAATGCAATTAGAGAGTATGAGCATACTAAATTATGGCATATTGACTTAGTGGAATATATTGAAGATAAATTCCTGATTTGTTGGTATACCAGTATGTATTTTCGTTCAATATAAGAACATCGAGGAAATCAGGAGTGAAGATTTATTATTTTGCTTTTATAATAATTTGTTTTTTATAAGGTAATAATTATTATTATTTAATTTTTTCTATGTAAATTATTATTAAGTAGAGAATTGTAGTTTTTATTTGATTTCACAGGGCTGAGGGATCCATAACAACATACATATTAAAGAAGAAAAAATAATTTAACAGAGTGTTATTGATTCAATAAACACAAACATTTACCTTTAAAATTAGCGATTTTGTTACTTTAAACATTTTAAGACCGCTAAATGCTGGAGGGCTAACTGCCATGCACAGCACAAATCGATCCACCTGAAACAATATTTTTAACAACTGTGTAAATGTATTAAATATAATAGCAAAATACTAATATATCGTGTACCAGTTTGATACTTGATATATTAGTATTAAATCAATTGAGTATCATCAATTTGAGTATTATGTATTTTATTTAAAAAGTTAAATTTGATTTTACTGTGTTATAAATATTTTATAAATTCCTAGATAAGAATAATTTTATATACAGTATGTCCCTGGATTGTTACAAGAGGAAAAACTTTTTTATTATTGACATTTTGAGAAAAATGCATTCTTCATAAAAATTTTTGTTTGTTCCGTAATGGCTAATCCCGTTTATACTTTTCTAAATTTCTACACCATTTTAGAGAAAATTAAAAAAAAACCTGAAAATATAGTTGAAATTCCTAAAAATCAAAACGCGTTTCTTTGATAATATAATTTTGATTTCATTCTTTGATAGATTGTTATTAATAAAATTTTAATTAATGTCATATTTTTTGCTGTTATAAAATGTTAAAGAAGTACAAAATTTATTTAGTTCAGTGCTACGAATAGTTATCGGAAAAAGTGATACTTTAACAACCACAAAAAATATGAAGATGTTAATCAAAATTATTAATAACCATCTATCAAAGAATCAAATCAAAATCATACAGGGTGTCCCAGAAAGTGCAACTATTTTTAGGAGTGGTAGATCTCAATAAAAAAAAACATATTTTTTTTGTATCATTTTTCAAATAAGTCCAAAATAACGGAGTTATTTTACTTCGAAAATTTCCCAAAAAAATGATTTTTTGTTAAAATTTTGAGAACCACTGGATCTTTTTTGGATGTTCTCTCTTGTAAATTTAATCTACTACCTATGTTGCCATATTATCCAGAAATTATGTTTTTTAACTAAATTCTAAAAAAAAAATAAAAGTTTTTTCCAAAAATTCCGAATTTTCAAAAAAAAAAATTCGCGAAAAAAACCTCATAGGCGTGTTTCTGAGGTTGAACTATACTACCTGTTAAAATACTTGCACTTATTTCTGGGACACCCTGTATTACCATAAAAACTCCTTTTAATTTTTAGGATATCAAAAAATTCAATAATTATTATATTTTCATGTCTTTTTTAATTTCCTTTTTTAATTTTCTCTTAAACGCTATGGAAAGTTGGGAAAGTATAAACGGGATTAACCATTTTAGAACAAGCAAAATGTTTTATGAAGAATGCATTTTTTCAAAATGTCAATAATAAAAAAGTTTTTCCTCTTCTAAAGACAATTCGGGGAAATACTGTATGATAATCCTGTAAGATACTTAAAAAATATGATATAAAATCAAAATTATTATATTTTTAAAGACCTATAACATTATTATAACCAAAAATTTCAAAAATGGTTATTACTTCCTCATTGTAAATATCACTCGGTACTGAAAGTAGTGTTTTAGTTACTTCTTCGCTGTCAGAATCAATGGAGGCTGTAAACCAATTTACGATAACTAATCTGGATAAAATAATGACAAAGGATAAACTAAAATACAATCGTTGTATTAGACTTGAATCCTCGGCATAACGTTTCCCTTGTTCATATATGCTAAAATAGAAAATTATGTTATTATATTAATAAAGAAAGCATAGATTTCTTTGCTATGGGAGACATTAGTATTTTTCTAACCATATGTTATTACGTCCCGAAATGGGGAGTGGCCAATGGGATCTCGGAAATCATACGAGATAAGAAAAACCACAAATTAAGTATATGACCAATTCTCAATTTTATGAATAATAAATTGCAATTAAAAAATTTCAAATTAAAAATACCTGTATATTTTTGAAGATATTAGAAAAGAAACGAATTATAAAATATACAGGGTGAGTTTTCTTCGATGATATGGTGAGTTTTCTTCTATGGGTATCTGCGAAACTACTGGAAGTAGAGAATCGGTCAAATGGGGAAATAATTGCGGTTTTGTGAGGACAAACATATGCTAAATATGGCTTACTAGGTATTTGGAAAACAAATTTCTTTTAAAAACGCTTTTTAATTCTATTAAAATCTATTTTCAACAAAAAGCTTTCAGATAAAAGTTGAAGAGAATCACATTCTTAATGAGACTGTATTCTCCGTTTTTTTCTAATGCATGTCATTTTTGACATATGACACAAACATTTTTTTTTAAATGAAAACCATAGTTGACCATGACTTCATAAAAAATCGTAATTTTTAAGCTTTCCAGTGATAGAAGCTATAATATGTTTTTTTCGAAAAATTGTTTAAAATAGATTATAATGGAATTAGGAAGAATTTTTAAAATTGCCAAATTTTTTTTTGAAATATCTAGTAAGCCATAAACTTGAAAAAAAATTTGAAAGGCGCATATGTTTGTTCTTACAAAACTGCAATCCTTTTCCATTTTGACCGAATCTCTAGCTCCAGCAGTTTCCAAGATACCCCATAGAGAATCGTAGAAAACTCATTCTGTATAATAAAAAGAGATTTTTTTATCCTAACTTTATTTGAAAACATTTTAAAACAAATATCACACTGTCACTTTTTTCTTTATAAGAAAGTAGAATTACATTTTAAATCTGAGGTTTCGTTTTCAAGATATCTTTATTTTTAAATTGTGAAATTGATTTTTTGTTTCTATTTTTTAGAAACTAATGACCTTCTAAATACAATGAAGTATTATATCATATGATCAAAAAGAAAACGGCGTTTTTAATAAAGGCTGAGGAATGAAAATCGACGATAATTTTGGCAAGATCAAGCCCTGTCAGTCATTACTTGGTCCGTTTTCTTTGTTTTTTAATGTCGCTTACTGCCAGTTGGCCTTAAGAAGGTTGTTATTTTAATTTATTTTTAAATGTCGTAGTTTTGTCATAACTAGTGTGTTATTTTTGACAAGTTTTATGTGAATTACAAACACAATTACATTATGTAAATCACATCTAGAGTTTGACCTCGCCAAAATTATCAACGGTTGTCATTCCCAGCATTCTTTGACGCGATTTTTTTTCATCGATTTCTGACACAGTGCCTAATATGGTATTTTTGTTTATTACTACTTTTGTTGGTTTGTATTAAAAAAAATAAAGATATTATTTCGGAAACAAAATCAAAATTTGAAGTTTATTATTGCAACATCTTATACAGATAAAAGTGTGACAAATGAAGTAGAATTTATTTTATAAAATTCCCTTTCAAATATAGACAGAAAGAAGAATAACAATTTATATTATTTCGATTTTTTTGGAGATATTCAAAATTTAATAATTTTCAAAACATTATTTTATTGGACATTTAATGGTCATTATTATTATTGTCATGGCAATATTCAGCCGCACGATTTGATCTTGTTTGTATCTTTGGTAGTGTCCGAGTTTCCAATGGTTACCCTTGAATTTGAAACACCATGTGTAGAGCATTACTGGACGTTAAGAGCAAAATTTTTATGTTATAATAATGATTATCCAATTAAACTTAAAGATGCATTAATTTAATCGAAAAGTATTGTTTTTTTTTATAAATAAATATAATATATTACTGATAGAAATATAAGAATAAGTACCGTATAATTAATAAAATAGTTATCATAACACATGGAATTATGATAATAAAATTGAATCTTGATATTTTAACCAGCGCGCTGGCAAATAAAGCAATGAAATGGATTTGTCGTCAATGTAGAGAACTTTTTTTAGTTGTTTATTCTCGTGAGTACATATATCTGTTTTTAATAATCGCCAAAATGGCACTCTACTCTCAAATATATTTTATTAATAATAATATTATGGCTGCGCAGCGTTATTATTTAAAACTGTTAAGTAAAACAATAACGGTATTAGATATTAAAAAAAAATATGTAGATTAACAATTAAATGAGATTAAGACACTAAAGGAGATATGTAAAGGAGATATATAAGATTCAGAGACATAAAATAGAAAATCTATTGAAACATATTTTTGCTATTTCTTATTGCGGCAATATACTACGAAGTTGCTCTGCATGTTCAGTTGTATTGTAGCAAACTTGTGTGTTTGGCTTGTAGACCAATGATATAATGCATTATTTATTATTGTTTAAATTTATACTTACATTATAAATTGTAAAAGCTGATATATAACGACGAATAATTTATTTCCAAAGGAAATTACTAATATATGGGTAATATAATTTTCTGTGTATTCACATATTTCACATACTTTGTTGAAATGTTCTCTAACATTTTGCCATTGATATTCTTCTTTAATCTATAAATATAAATAGATTTATTATGTTTTTTTGATTCTTTTCTTTGACCTCTCGATATATATTTTCTATCTAATTTTTTCTTGGCTTTAGGTCAGGTAAAAAAAACGATGATAAAGAGAAAAACGACGTTTTTTACCTGACCTAAAGCCAAGAAAAAATTAGAGATAAAAAATAGTTTTATTAAGTTATATTAATTTAAGTGGAGATAAAACAATTTGTTCTTAATTGGTGTGAGTTTAAAGTCTTCAATTTTTTTTGACTTGTTAAAAATTATAACTTCCAAGTGCCTACAGTGATTTCAATAAAATTCCAAACTAAAAAAAACATGTGCGCCACTGACTTTTCTTCCCTTGTTAGCAAAAGTGTGTTGGCCGTTTAATACCGATTAAAAGTTGTATCTCAATATTTTTGAAAAAAATATAATATAAATTATTTCTTTAATCTAATTTATTATTAAATTTGATTAAAATTTATAACACTGATGTTCAGAGCTACCTATAGCAAATTAAAAAAAATAATCATATTTAAGATAATTACAAAAAACCTATTTTAAAAGTTTTAACATCCTGTAATTTTAAAACTGTTTATTTTTCGCATCCATATTAATGGGAACTTTTTTTCATATTTTTTGATGAAGAATAAATGTGTTCTTAAACACTTCGGCCTATTATAACAAGATTTTAAACCTCGCTATATTTGAATTAAGGCAACTTAGTAAAGTTGCGTTTATCTCATGAACGAGACTAAAATCGACTAAGTCAGAAACGACAAAGAAAAAAAAGTCAGTGGGTCACACGTTTCTTTAGAAAAATATTCCAGTGGTAACCCATATGTAGGTTTCTGATGAATATGTCAACACTTTTTTAGCATTAAAATATGTCGCACTTACAGTAACTTTCCGTATCAAAATTTCATTCAAACTGCTAGACGCACTTGGAAGGAAATTATAATAAATCGAAAAAAAAATAAACTAAATACAAAAATACAAAACATTAACTCCATGTGGCTACGAAACAAAGCAGAATCAGATATATGTTGATGTAAAAATAAATCTTATTTTTCCGTGAGAAATCTCCCACTCAGACTATTTTCTAGATAGTGATAGTTTCACCGGTTGTCAGAGTTAGTTTGTTTTAAATTTACTCTCACATATTGCTTTTTTCTTAATTCTGCGTGACATTCTACAATATATTTGGTTTTTATTATATTATTTAGGTATGAATACTTTAAACTAATTCAAAACAAAAGTAAAGTAAAGATTTCAGTTAACGTCTCATTTTTGCTGCCAGGGCTAATCTGGACAGGGCCTACTTTGTTTACACGGAATCCGAACCGCGGTCCTCGGCCCTATCATGGTCAATGGCCTACCGACTTAGCAAGTGTCTATATCGACTCTTACTCACGAGATATCCGATCTCAGCCGGCCTCGAGCCGGCGTAAATGAGCAGTGTGTGTCAATAGATTTTACACTTTTGCCTTTTTTTGGACAGCAGCACGATACAGAGTTTCGAACCGGTCACCCGTCCATCCACTAGTATCGCCTTACGTAGCTTAACTTCGGTGTTATAATGGTAACCGGTGTTTCGACGTAGCTACGACAAAATAATAGGTTTACCTGATAATGAATCAGCGCTTCCAATTTTCTTTCTATTTGTCGAATATGGAAACTTACAGGAATGCTCATTACTATCAAATATATGTCAGCAAAACTCCAAACCAGTGTAGATAGCCAGTTAATAATCTAAAAACAACAAAAAAATTGCAGAACCATTTACCATAATCAATGAATATTACATAATTTTTAACTTTAAATAAGAGAAAATGATTACCTTATCTAAAGAAATTGTGAAAAATTACGTATTTGAAAAATTGTACATTGTTTATTGAAATATAATACCGTATGATCGAGAAAAAAACGGCTTCAGAAATGACGATGGCTGTGAAATGAAGATTGCTGTCAATTTATGTGTAAATACTCGTATACATGGGAAATGTCATCGATCGTCATTTCCCAGCCAACTGGACTTTTTTTTTGGATCATAGGGTACAACACTATAGTAAGAAGTTCGTATTTAAATAAAGTTTGTATTTAAAACATAAAAATTTATATTTATGATAACTCTTGATATTCTACTGCAATATATTTGTTTGTTTATCTTGTCATGTTATGGGGTAAACTAACACTTACGGTAAGTGTACATACAATTTACTAATTTAGATTCTTTTTATAATGAATGAAGAAATGTCAACTATGGAGGTACGTATTCAGGATCATAAATTAAACATAAAAGTCTATTTAAATATGAGTCCGCAAGGCATGCGTTTTTCTTATTACCGATTCTGAACCATCCTAGAACCCTACAGCGCATGTGCAGTTGAAAAAATTCCCACATATTTCATCCTGGACAAGCGTATCACAGTTCTAAAATGGTTCAGAATCAGTAATAAGAAAACGTAAGGTAATATTGGATTGACAAATTCTAATCTAATATTAGTATAGCTTTGGGTTGTAAGGGGAGCCACTCATATGTCTTTCTAGTCTTTTGAACAACCATATTTTTTAGTTTAGCCATGTATTACATTTTTAAGTAATATTTATATATACAGTTTTTTCTTCCTAATTTACACGCCAACAAGGTGCTAAAAAAGGTGATATGAGCAACCGTTTTCTAGATATTTCGATTATATAATTTACATTGTCATATATTTTATTAAAAAAAATACAAACCTGTTAACTGAAGCCTTAACACTCTAGCTCAAAAGCCAAGACCTTACTGACACATATTTCTGGGACACCCTGTAATGTCCCAGAAATAAGTGAACTGTTTTGAGGAGTGGTAGATGGCGCCAATACCAAACCAAAAGAAACATACTCTCTTTTACCATTTTTAAAATAAATTGATAATAACTGAGTTATTTCACTTTTAAAATTTTAAAAAATAATGCAAAATTTTGAGAACCGCCGACAGATATCTACCCGGATCTCATGTCATTGGACGTTCTGTGTTGGCACATGGTCAAAAAAGTATATGCTTAAAAATAAATAAAAAAATTAGACTACTTGGACTGAAGTTTGGCAGAGATGTATGACATTTTTAAGATGTTGTTATTATTACACAAAATAAGTTAAAAGAAAAAACTTACCCACAATATTAAAAAAGATACTTATGACAAATCGCTGTAACTGTGACAGTTTTCATTTTTGGTACACTTAATTAAAATACACTTTACTTAGCTGCTTTACTTGTACATGATATTATAATAACTGCTAAAATAACAGTCTCTCTTTCCAACAAATTATTTTCATATAGGTTCGTTCTAATTTGCACATGAAAATTTTAAAAGTTATTTTGCAGTATAACAAAGATTTTTGTAAACCTCATAAAAGTAATGTTTTAGTTAATATTCGGTGATTAACTGTTGGAGTTTCATTGAAAGGGTACATACTAAAAATAATTAATGTGTGTGGTTTTTTCTACAATTATTAGTAATGGACACTGATAAAAAAATTAAAATTAATATTCCTTATTTTTTTGTGTAGAAATAAAATTGCCGCGAACTTATAAATATAGAAATTTGTGGAATGTGGATAAGGTAGGAGGTGGCAACACTGCAAGGCTTATATACATCGTATTATAATAATAAATATAAATATATATAAATATATATCTCAGGTAAATAAATCTCAGGTAAATAAACAAGTGGCACTAAAAAGTTTTTTAAAATATCCCGGAAAATGTCAAAAAAAAATTAAAATTTTCAAAAATTTCTCTCGCAAAAACCTTATAGGCATATTTCTGGGGTCAAAATGTACTTGCTAGTTAAAATATTTGCACTTATTTCTAAGACACCTTGTATAGACTTATGTTTATTTTTGGACCCTGAATACGTACTCGAA
Organism: Sitophilus oryzae; assembly: GCF_002938485.1. NCBI lineage: Eukaryota > Metazoa > Arthropoda > Insecta > Coleoptera > Curculionidae > Sitophilus > Sitophilus oryzae. Next base: position 615,194 of record NW_022147065.1, on the reverse strand, counting down.
GTATGACAGTTCTCATATATCACCCTGTATTGTAATTGTTGTAACTAAACTGAACATTTAAGAAGATTATTGAAACCAACATTTTGAGTTTTATTTTCAAAGATCTACATTTTGTACTATTATGTTTTTGGTCTTACCTGCAAAACATATCCAATAAATCTGTGGTAAGGAATAACAAAGAATACATAATTAAAGGTATATTTAAAATATATATCCAAGCTTTCTCCAAACGTCATATTTGGCCTGATTATTCTCTGGGAACACATAAAGAAAATATGTTCACCTGAAATGTTCAAATTTTTACGTAAACGAAACGTTGACATTTAGAAATATGGCAGATTCTAATTATGGCAATTATTGTTATACACACAGCCATAACAGTTAAACAATAGGGTTTGGAATGTTTCAGTATGAAATAGGTTAAATATTTTGTAAATTTTATAAACAAATTGAGATAAATATTTTATTCTTATTATCTAACTTATTAATTTAACTTTCATTCGGAACCTCGCAATTAGTGGTTTCAATTAGCGTAGAAGTTTGTTCCTCCCTAGCGTATAAATTATATTACCATAGAAACGCGTTTTGATTTTTAGGACTTTCTAATTTTCTCTAAAACGGTATGGAAATTTGAAAAAATATAAACGAAATTAACCATTTTCGAACAAGCAAAATTTTTTTATGAAGAATGCATTTTTCTCAAAATGCCCATAATAAAAAAGGTTTTTCCTGTTGTAAAGACAATCCGGTGACATACTGTATAAAGTGTAATTGAAACCACTAATTGCGAGCTTCTGAATGAAGCTTAAGGAAGATTAATTAAGTTTATAATCTGCGTTTGTCTGTGGACATTATTATGGGATAACGAGAAAGAAAGATTTGATGTGAAATTTTATAGGCCTTTATTACATGCGAACAGTCGGTCAATGTTGCTATGTATTATTTAAACAAGACCTATATACCGTATGAGCAAAAAAAAAACGGAGACAAGATGACTCGGAACTGACAGTTGATGACATTTTGGCTATGACATTCTAGATTGTAGTGTTGTTGTAAGAAGAACGTAGATTGTAAGTAAACAATACTAATTAAATACGTCAATTAATCCTCATTATTTATGTCATATACAATTTTTTTTTCTGAAAAAATAAAAAAGGGGAACTAGTACTTTTCAAAAGCACCGGTAGATAAATTTACAGAAAATTACTTTTAATTTTGACGTCGTATATTTCCTATATTTCTGCTGGATGAAAAATGCTGTATGGATATTTATTATAAAAATACAATCCTTATTTACATATAATATTTTAAGTGCCAATTTGAATTGGATTTTTAAATTAGTATAAAATTTCTGTCATACCTACTCCAAAAACCATAAATATTATAGCAACATTCCTCATTTTCTGATGATAGTTTTCTGCTATAGGATAGTTTTGCATATAGACATCTACTTCGGCCCATTGTTTCAAAAAATATTTCCATCTTTTTGCGATATGAATAAAATATGCTTCGTATAGGAACACTGTCAGTATATAAACAAACCCAGCTAAAAATTAACAAACTTTAAATTTGATAAATACAACTAAACCACACTATGTTTTACACGAATATACAAATTTCTCTTTCTGATGCACTATATAGTTGAAAAATAATACTGCTAAAAAACCGGTGGTAAGTGTTAAAATTACTGAAATGGCGGTTCTAGTAGAGAGCCATGAGAAGCGTACGAAGGAGTAATTTTTACTCCTAACGCCTTCAACTGGAAAAATAAGCAAACACTGGCCTAAAAAAGCTAAGAAACCAAACGATTTTTGTGCAGGTATTGCCATTACACGCAAAAATTGATGATACGCAACTAAGAATCAATTGTAACCTTTACTACAACGATGTATTTATTATCAAGTACTTACATGATAAGACGTCAATGTAACAAATTAAAAAATATTCGGCTTTATGGTTGTGTTTGTTGATTTTAGCTTTCGATGAATCAATTAACAAGGAAGGAAATAAAGCACATAATAGTTGATCGATAAGTAATATTTGTTTCGATAAGAAAGTTAATCCAGCGGCTCCCAAACTTTTTTGCGTTAATAGATTCTTTTAAAAAGTGTGTTTATTGCGAAAATATATAATAATGATAGTTGTTTTCTGTCATTTTAATTGACAGGTACATTGTATTTTCTGTCGTTTTCTGGATTTTCTCTAACGAAAGCTTCCTTGATTCATTGGACAGATCTTATTAGCAAATGTGAGCCCACGGCCACACAGAAAGCGTTTTTTGCTTTTTTGCGTGTAAAAAGTGTTTGTTGATTTTAGCTTTCGATGAATCAATTAACAAGGAAGGAAATAGAGCACATAATAGTTGATCGATAAGTAATATTTGTTTCGATAAGAAAGTTAATCCAGCGGCTCCCTAACTTTCTTGCGTTAATAGATTTTTTTAAAAAGTGTGTTTATTGCGAAAATATATAATAGTCATAGTTGTTTTCTGTCATTTTAATTGACAGGTACATTGTATTTTCTGTCGTTTTCTGGATTTTCTCTAACGAAAGCTTCCTTGATTCATTGGACAGATCTTATTAGAAAATGTGAGCCCACGGCCACACAGAAAGCGTTTTTTGCTTTTTTGCGTGTAAAGCGCTTTTGCGATTTTACCGTTTGAAGCTTTCATTTCTATTTGTGTCTGTTACGGTTAAGGTCCGATATTTGGTTAATCTCGACATTACCCGGTTAATCTCAAGAATATCATAAAACAAAACAAAATAACTAAAAACAAAACCAAACCCAAACATTAACCTGTTAATGTCGACATTAACCGGATATCGGACTTTAACCGTAATATGTCCATTAAAAGCACGCAAAAGAAGCGGCAGGTCTCCAGTTTCTATCAAGCTGTCGATTAGTAACGAAAAAGCTCTTGGAATTTCCGGCCCGTTCTACAATCAATCCTTTGAGAAAGAGATAGGCGAGATCGGCGCGGTTCGCGTTGAAAAGACGAAGATGAAAGATATGCTCGGATCGAACGTTGAACGGGGTGGACATCTAGTGCCAGTGGTGTGTGTAAAAATAATTATTATTATTTGCCATTTATTTTAGGAATTTTAGTTTATTTGTGTTTAGATTTTTATGTTGTAGTTTTGTGTTATAATTATAATTATATAATAGACTAGTAAATATTACTAATTGTTAACGCATTTTTAGGACATGATTTATCAAACTATTTGAAGTAAATCTTTTTTACGCGCACTGGGTGTAAAAATTTAAGGCCGTGACATACGAGCTAGCGAGACGGCCCTGACACACGAACTAGTGGTAACGAAAATTGATAATGGCTTAGAAATACGTAGTGACGCGACGTGTATTTGTGAGCAGTCCACGTATTTATCAAAAATATTGATATTTTAATACAAATTTGGTAAAAGTGAACCAAAAAAACTATTTTTTTACGTGTAAAGAACTATTTCTTACACGGAAGAAACTATTTTTACACGTATAAAAATATTTGTTACTCGTAATAAACATTTTTTACGCAAAAAAACTATTTTACGCGTAAAAAACTATTTGTTACACAAAACTATCTGCTACTCGTAAAAAACACTTTTTACGCATAAAAAATATTTTTTAAATTTATTACTTTTTCAAACATGTCCTTCAAATCCTTCAGTTTAAGAGAATCTTCCTAAACAGTAGATGTTCCCTATAAAAATATTTTTATATAATAGCCTAAAATGAAAAAAAAACGTACTGTTTAATTTATTTTTATTTTATTATTAGATATTACGTACGCCTATGACGGGGTCTCATCTTAGAAATCGCTAAAGACGCTACAGAAAACAAACTGATTTGTTTTCATTTGCGTCTTTTGTGAGACACGCCGAATGCTACACGCTTTTGGTCGGGCCACTCCTATATAATCCTGTTTTTTTTTAAAGTCGCAAAAGACGATTCAAGCAAAAAACGCAAAAATCGCTTTCTGTGTGGCCGTGGGCTTGTAGTAAAATTAAGTTGTTATAGCTTACGAACTGGCTAAATTACCGCTGGCGGTATAGACAATTGACAAAAAAAGACCGCCGTTAGACGGTTTTACATATTTATTAACATGAATACTGCCGAAAAACGCGGTAATTTTTTCAAGCACCGGTTTTTTTCCAAAATTGCCAACAAATTGCATACAAAAAAAATTGGTGCAGGGAGGCACGTATAGCCGCCCATACTAAAATATGTTAATATCTCGAAAACTGCGACTTTGACTGATTTTGATGTTATTACAAATTGTGTTGCAAATATTATTCCTAATCTGAAATTGAAAACCGCGTTTCGCTAGCTATTGTAATTTTGGAGTTACGATTTTTTAAAATTTTTAACTCCCTTCCATACCGCCTTACCAACCCCCCACCCCCACCAAAAACTAATGGCCAGATTCTCGGGTGCCACAGTATTTTTGTGTCAAATTTGGTTAAAATCGGTTTAGCGGTTTTTGAGTTATCGTGTTACAGACGGACAGACGGACAGACAGACAGACACCATGAAAATATTTTGTATTTAGGTCATTTATGACCCAAATAACTCATTTTGAGTGAAATTAAAAAAACCTTTTTTTTGCCGATCCTAATAGCCTACCATACCTATTGGTATGGTCGGCTAATAAATATTTTTGACATGTCAGATGCAAAATAGGCAAGCAACGATCACAACTTTTTTATCATAAAAATATACATATTTTTAGCCCACCATACCAACAGGTATGGTAGGCTATTAAGATCGGCAAAAAAAAGTTTTTTCAATTTCACTCAAAATGAGTTATTTGGGTCATAAATGACCTAAATACAAAATATTTTCATGGTGTCTGTCCGTCTCTAACACGATAACTCAAAAACCGCTAAACCGATTTTAACCAAATTTGGCACAAAAATACTGTGGCATCCAAGAATCTGGCCATTAGTTTTTGGTGGGAGGGGGGGTTTGGTAAGGGGGTATGGGAGGAGGTTAAACATTTTAAAAAATCGTAATTACAAAAAAATCAAAATTACAGTAGCTAGCGAAACGCGGTTTTCAATTTAAGATTAGGAATAATATTTGCAACAAAATTTGTAATAACTTCAAAATCAGTCAAAGTCGCAGTTTTTGAGATATTCCGTGTTTCCGTAGTCAGTTTTTGAGAAAATCCGTGTGGGGAACTCTAAACTCCCATCGGACGCGACCCCAGGTGGCGGATAGGGGAAATAATCGCAGACCAAAATTGGAAAAATTCCTTTACTTTGAATCTAAAAGAACTGCCTACCAACTTTTTATTAACATATTTTAGTATGGGCGGCTATACGTGCCTCCCGGCGCCAATTTTTTATATAGGTACATAAATCTGTTTTTTATCACCAAATAAAAAATAAAGGTTATGTTATAGGGATCCCTTTAAATAAGAAGACTAAGAAAGGAGCATAATGCTATCCATGTATTCATGCATGGAGGGCGGAAAAAGGACTTTAGGGTGGGGATCCTTGACAGTTCTGTTTGACCATTCATTTGACACATTTGAATTTGATTTGAAATTTTGTGGATTTGTCGGTCTTTACGGAGCTTATTTTATGTTATTTATTATTTATTCTACTACTGATAGTTGTATAAAGGTAGTAAGTCTAGATGGAAATTGTGGCAGAACTTAAATTAACAGTGACACTATCACGATTCGTCGAAAAAGACTCTAAAATAGTTGGTTGTGTAGCGTGCGGTAGATCTCGGCAAAAATCGAGTGAAATAATGGAACAACTTTTCGCTAGTAAGTATACATATAATATACATACGTGTAGTAAACCGATTATTTATGAAATTCACTTAAATTAACTAATTATATATTTTTTCTTGCATTTTTGCCTTTATTTACTATTTGTCAAAGATTAGATGTTAAAGAATTTAGATACGTCAATTTGACTTACCTGCTTCAGTAGCGTATCGGATGTTTGTGTTAATAAATAATTATTAAAACTTATCTATTTTTATTATAATAATATGTTTTTATAACAATTTTAATAACTACCAACATTTATTCGCAACGTAAAATAAAAAAAAAATATTGAGTCTACCCCACGTCTACCCTACATCATAGTTTTACATTTTTTAAATAAAATTAGAACGGCACTGATAAACTGGAATTTAAATCGGCCATATTTCAGGCCCATCGCGGTGGATCTAAGATTTTTGATATGCTCCTTCCTTAGTCTTCTTGTTCAAAGGGATAACCAAAATACTTCGATGCATCGAAAACATCAATATTCGATATATTCGATGCATCGATGTATTTCATTTGATATATCGAAATATTTAGTTGGCTATAATTTGCATTTCACAGCAAGTATACTACGTGCAAAAAATTACACCTGCATATTTTTGCTAGAAATAAATTTGAAATGGAAACTGCAATCTATCAAATCAAACCAAATCAAAACAATTTCGAATGCAGCAACCGCGAGTTGCACGGCTATTGCGGAACTTTTAATAGTCCCAGTACTTCTTCAAATGTGTCCTTTTTGTTTTGTTTTAACATCATCATCTTTATTAAAAACTAGTGTTTTTAGTTTGGCATGATATTTTGGATTGAAATCCTTACCTAACCTTCTCTATAAATAAATAATATTAGAGAGAAAATTCAATCGCAGTTTACTATAAAGTACTTCAATAGACCACAAAATAACATTCGCAACAATATCGCAAATCGCAACTCCTAAAAATTCAAACTAGCAGATAGAAATCACGGACCCCGTTTACAAAATCACAATAGCAGCAAATTCGCAAATCGCAACAAAGTCGCAAATCGCAGCTATAGTAATACTGGGTGTCTAAATTCAAACTCGTAAATAGAAGAAATCGCAATCGCATGTTTCTATGAGATGCTCATCTCTATATATATATGTATAAGTGCCCATGTTTGTGAAGGGCTATTAATGTACTTTTTAGAAAAAAAACGCAAATTTTTCTTTTGCTTTTTTAAGTCTTTATTTAACTTATTTCTAGATATTTCTGTCTATCAAAATTATTAGCATCAATAATATTGAATACATCTAATCGGCTATGGTAAATATTTTCGTTTCTGCTTAATTATTTAAGTACATCTAATTATGTGCATCTTTTTAGTTCTCACTCTGTATTATTTTTCATTTACTGACATATGCCATTTGGCTCTGTTAATGAACGACCTAGAAAGTTCATTAGTACTTGGAAATTAATAACGAGTTAATATTTGAGACATTTAACGAGGCCTTTGTAAATATCATTAGCTTTTGCCGAAGTAAACATGAGATAACTATTAAATCTATATAAGGATTTATTAAAAACTTTAAGTACCCAAAAATTTACAAATCATTTAAAAAATAATAATTAATCAAATGAGTTTTTAGTTCAACTTTTCAAACATAAATTCACACGATCGAAAATTCACACGATCGAAAAAAACGGTGTCCAAGAGGGCTGAGGAATGACAATCGAGAATCATTTTTACTTGGGCATTTATTTGGCCCGTACTCTTCTTGATTTTTTAATAGCGCTTACTGCCAGTTGGCCTTAATAAGCTTGTAATTTATTTTTATATTGACTAAAAACAATTTTTAAATGGTGTACAGGGTGTACAAATTTTGGTTGAAATCATACGGTATCTCTGTTATTAGTAAAGATAGGAGGATGCGATTTGCATAAACCTGTCCTACTTTTTTAACAAACGTAAGATGCTGTAAACAAAATTTTCATATCCCTTTTCATTTCTGAGCTACAGGGTCTTTTCGAAAATGTTGCAATTTGGAATAGCCTCCGTATCTCCGTTATTATAAAAGATATCGAGAAGTCCTGTAGAACTTTTTACATACAGTGGCGTAGTCTATTTTTCTACAAAAAATATTTTTGAAAATTCGAGTTAAAGTTATGTTTTTTCAAATGAAACACCCTGTATGTTTATAAAACATATGATCCGTCTTGCTCTTAGCTTCCCAAAAATATATATCACTCTGTATTTATTTTCATTATTTACTGCAATCTGCAATACTTAAAAGATGCCATTTTCTTATTAGTAGGCCGTGATAACAAAAAATCAAAATGGTATTTACTAAAATAGTCATACACATTTTAAAATTTTATTTGGGAATTAAATGTTTTACTTTAAAACTGTTACCGCTGAATCTATGAATATATGTTTTTCTCTTCTTTGTTTTAACGGGATCTATTATAACGGGATGGGTTAGTAAATACCTAAAAGCTTGCCTGATAACATTCTCCAGGTCTTCGACATTGTTGTAGTTGCTACGATATATTTCATATTTAAAAAATCCCTAAATACACAAATCAAAAACGGACAAATCCGGGAATCAGGGAGACTATCATATGGGTGCATTGGTACCAATTCATTGATTTTGGAAATAGTCATTTAACAATATTCTAATATTTCCAAAGTTGTGAGGGGAGCTCCATCTTGCTGAAAGTATATTTCACGTAAATTAACTAAAGGAATATCTAAAAGTTCCGGTATGATAGTACTGTACTTTGAAATTCGAGAAAAAATATTTTTTTGAAAATATATTTGTGTCAGGATACGTTTAATCTTTTTTTTAAATATTCTAAAATTAGTTTAAAATTCTTGAGAAGTTTTATGTCAATTTTTAGGAAATGACATCTGGAGATTGACCTCGCCAAAGTTATCATCGATTGTCATTCATTGACGCCGTTTTTTCGATCATACAGTATGTTTATTGTAGATTGGCCCTGAATATACCGCTGAGATGAATACCGGTGTCGAGATCAACACCGGTGTCGCGATAAACACCGATGTCGAGATCATCACCAGTATCGGTGTTGTCACCGGTATACCGTATAGCCCATATTTGGCCACCGGTGTCAGTCCAAGGCCGGTTTTAAACCGGTGTACCGGTGTTTGAAAGAAGCCTACTTTAACTATACAAGGTTTAGCAACTTAGCAAGCTTAAAATCTATGGGCCAAGGAAAGGTACAATTTTGACAGACAAAATCCAAAAACGACAAATACTCAATTTATTTTTGAAATAAAATATCGGAAAAATCGCTATTTATAAATATTGTATTGAACAAATTGACTAGTGGCAGTAATAGTACCGTATGATCGAAAAAAAAACGGCGTCCAGTTGGCTTGGAAATGACGATCGATAACATTTCCCATTTAATTTTACATATAAAATGACAGCGATCTTTATTTCATAGCCATCGTTGACGCCGTTTTTATTCGATCATACGGTATTTTTTGTTACATCGTTTACATAGAGTAAATAGTACTTTTTCAAGTATAATTAAAAAAACAAGCTTTACTACTTGATTTTTTCCATATAAAATAGTAACTTGTTTATCATGTCAAAGTGTCAAAATCAATAAATTTATACAGATAATAATGACCCCTTTAGATATTTTTTAGGACATAATTTCGAATGGTCTTAATGGAAGACACATTTTATGCTATACAAATAAACAGACTCGAAGTAAAAGAAAATAATAATTTATTTTTTATGTAATGGAGTTTTACTAGATTGTCCTAGAAGAATTAAATTTGAGGAAAAATATTTTGATTTTGGTATTGATTATGGTTTCAAGAGAGACATGTCAAAAACATTCTCAACTTTTTGGCGCTTGAAACAATATTCCAGTAATGATTTGTTTCGAATAGCAATATTTTTACATATTTCCCTGAAAATGTTATTTTTGCGTTCCCCATACCTCAAATAAGAAGTACTTTATCATAAATACACAAAATAATCCAGGGTATATCGGAAAATTGTTCATAAACTTGTTTACATGCCATGATTGGCAGGCGGAATGTTTTTCGTGTAAATATTCCCAGCGCATTTAAAATTAACGCTTTTTACGATAGGTGAGTGTTTTGTTGTTCTTTCTACTTAAACTATAAACTTTTCAACTAAATTGATTATTTTAGGTGAAAACGTTCAAAATGAATCTACCGAATTTCTTGTTGAGAAGGACAAAAGTGGAACAAATTCAAAAAGGTTACAAATCGGATGATGAAAGCAGAAATATATTTATTTCGCTCAAGTTTTTTATGGTATTTTCTCAAGTCCTCGGCCTTCTACCTCAGGAGAACATTAGGAGAAATCTGGAGGATATGAGATTTAAATGGCTGAGTTTTAAAATGCTGTACACGATTGCTCTTATTTGTTCTTTGGCAGTAGCTGTTTTTTCTTGTCTAATTTACTGGGCTACCAATGGATGTAGTATTGATGATATTGGTAAGAGATTTTATTATAAATTTAATATTAATAGTGATAGGTTTTGAATTAAAAATTAAAAAAAAAAGATTTTGAGTTTCTTTAATCATATTCATAGTTAATGATTACTCTGAACAACAGGAATAGATTAGATGATTTCTTTTCTGTTTGCCGACTTTAGTATAGTGTATTTTAGTATTATACCGGGTGAGTCTTAAATAAATGGAAATATTTTCAGGATTGGTAGATCTCGGTAAAAGAAACATCTTTTCTCTTTGCTGTTTTTGAAATAAGTCTAAAATAACCGAATTATTTTATTATGAAAATTTAAAAAAATAATTTCTTGGTTAAATTTTGAGAACCACTGGGTCCTTTCTGGGTTTTCTTTCTTGTATATTTAGACGACTACTTATGTTGCCATATTAATAAGAAATTATAATTTTTAACTAAAAACTAAAAAAAAATTCAAAATTTTCAATTTTTTTACCGAAAAAAACCATATAGACGTGTTTCTGGAGTCGAAATATACTGCCCCAAAAAATATTTGCATTTATTTAAGACTCGCCCTGTATACCGGGTGCGTCTCAAAAGTGGCTCAACCCTATAACTTTCTTATTTTTTCAGATAAAAAAACGAGATTTAGTATGTTAGTATATGACATAAATTGGGATTGACTGACGTAGTCAACTGTTCTCGGTCACTTAAATGACAACAACAATTTTTGATTTTTAAATGGCACCATCGGTATTTTTTTACTTTATTCGATAGAAAATTACACTCTGAATCGAATGACATATCATATGTCAACTTTTGACATAGTCACTCAAAAACAAATTGTATTTTAAATTTCAATCTAGAGTGCCGCGGCTGTATTAAAAACACTAATTTTTAATCAAGGAGCCTTGGAAAAATACATTTGATCGTCTAATGTTTTTAGTGTCTTGTCCTGGCCGGTTAAAAAATGCTCAAATCGTATTTTTAATCATATCTCAATTTTTTCAAATAGAACAAGGGTGGCTCTTTAGCATATTTAGAAAAAGCATTCTTTTACGAATAATTTGATACCACACACTTGATATTTCGAGTGAAATTGTCGTTATTAACAGCATGTTACAATTTCAAATAAACCATATGCGAAAATGTCAAAAGTTGACGTGTGATACGTCATTCGATTCAGAGTGTCATTTTCTATGGAATAAAGTAAAAAAATACCGACGGCGCCATTTAAAAATCAAAAGTTGTAGTAATTTCCGGTGAAACCGGAAGTGACCGAAAACAAATGAAAACGTCAATAAATTCCAATTTATGTCATATACTAACATATCAAATCTCGTTTATTTATCTAAAAAAAAAAATAAAAAAGCCACTTTTGAGACGCACCCGGAATTTGTCAAAATTTTGTACATAAATAAATAAATAAGTAAATAAATAAATAAATGCCTTTATTGTCAAAAAAATTTACAATTTGTAGACAAAGGTAAAATAAACAAACAAAATAAACAAACAAGGTACACAAACAAACAAACAAAAGATAATACAAAACATTATACAAATAATATTGTCAGTCTTATTGTTTAAAATAAACATTTATATAAATGTTTACAATGTCAAAGAATAAAAAAAGTAAAAATAAAAATACCTGAAATTTAGTATATAATTTTAGGTAATTTACTTCTGTCCAACTTTAGAAATAGAAACATACAATATGAGCCTAAAAATTTGCAACATTTGGTATTTTTTTATTATTAATATAATATGTAAGAGTATCAATTTTGACATATGTTTTGTGACAACAGTCATGGAGGAAATATACAAAAAAACTCTTTTAGCATGTAAAAAGTGAAGTTAGATGATGAGTTATAGTCGCAAATATTTCCATACTTGGAGATTGTTAAAGATTTTATTACTGCTAGATATGAATACGACCTCTTTAAATTTGCGTTTTTTCCAACGGGTTTCTTTGTGGACAACCCGGACTTCCGACCATTTTCTGTTGTGCATGGTGTATGGACTACACATGATCTGCAATGCTCGATTTCGTTTTTTCACCTCTTTACGTATATTTTTATAATAATAATTTTTCTTATTCTAATTATTACTTTTTATTTTGTTGGACTTCCCTTACTTAAGAAAACCTTATATGACCAAACACTGATGTGCAGTTAACAAATAAAAATTTGTTAACTGCAGACATGTGTTTCTCTTATTATAATTATACATTGTATAAGTTCGGTGCATTCAAATAATCACATCACAAAAAAAAAGTAAAAGCACGGAATCAGTGATAATTCTGAGCTAAATTTACTAAATGAAAGCTATTTTAAATAATAAACGAATGTGGATATTGCACTCTTACCAGAAATATAGGATCATCATTTGGATAATCATCCAAACACGCATTATTAAAAGTGCTTGTTTGTTGAAATCTTAGTTGTTGTTTATACCACCTAATCTCCAAATTGTTTTTCCTAATTTTGATGGAACTTAATTGTCAGATAGGAGAGTTCTCAGTAAATAAGCTTTAAGCCGTTCGTGGCGCAAATGAATTATTATGTTTATGTTTACTTGTAAGTAATATAGATAAATTAACAATAGAGGTAAACAAACAAGTAATGTTTTTGAGAGAGTACTCAAGTACTCTATCTCTCTATTTATTATATTATCTCTCATTTTTTCATACCCATAAATTTTCATATCATCTTAAAATCAATAGATTATCAACGGTACAAATAGACTATTAAAATAGCCCATTTTTTATAGATCATTTACGTCTTCATCTTTGAAATTTGAAAATTGAAAAATTAACAACAGAATATAAATAATATTTTTATGTAATTTATTCTGTCAAAAATTTATGATACTACTTTTATAATTTATGTTAAGATGAAATACTAAAATAAACTAAATATTATTTAATGTATTTTAGCCATTGCTGTTTCATATGGCGGCTCGCTGGCCAGCATGATTTTGTATCTTCAGTTAGCCAAATCTTGGGAGAAACTGATGAGATCTTGGCATTCTATAGACCTCACTATGAATACCAATTACGGTTATCCCGAAATGTTGGATAGAAAAATTAAACTCTTCATGGCCATGTTTATTTTTTTAGGAATACGTAAGTACTGTCCTATTATATCCTAAACATATATAAAATTAATCAAATTAAGAATGAATTTAGTTATTACGTTAGTTATTACGAATCAGTACTTTCAGTAGAAATTGAAAGATAATGTTGAAACGAAATCATGTTACGTTGGAACTTAAAAAGCGAGGTCATTTGTAAGAACTATCTGTAACAAGTCCTCCAACTAATATGTTGGAGGATTTTGAGTCTTTTTTATACTTCTTTTTAAATCAAAACTATCAGACTTAACAAGCACAGCTTTGGCCACAGCTGTCCTTATATCCTCTTCGGTGGTAACCTCATCAAGGCCTTTAATATGTAAGACCTTTTTATTTGATAGTCTAGTTATATTAACTTCAGGTACTTTAGCCTTAATTTTATTCTTCAGAACTTCAGAACATTTTAAATAGTGATCAAAACTTCTTCCTTTCAGGTTTTGTTGATGTTTTTAACTTCTACCCCAATTTAGGATGGATTTACAGAGCCTTTAATTAGTTTTAAGAGATCAGCATATGATCTGCCACCAATTTGTACCAAAACAGCTTTTTGTCGAGTTAGATTAGGTCGTCTCTTCGCCTCCGGTCGAACAGCTGATGTACTTTTTATAGGGGCTTTAGTACTTTGTGGTTTATTATTAACTATCCTATCCAACTTGTAAGTTGTAATTTGGACAGGCGCATGTCTGAAAATAAGAATTCTATCATTCTGGTAATCATGCTTCCTTCTATACCCGCAAGTTCTGCAACTGATAGTTCGGTCTTTTCGTTTGTTGTCGTGTGATCTTTGATTGACTTTAAGGCTTCAAAAATTGTTTTATCGTCGGTTGCAATTGCATCAATTGTATAAATGCGGCCAGTCTAGCACCCTGTATGTAGCGCTTGCTAACTAAATAAATAACTCAATTCACAGTTAATAAACCATTTTACTCCACATTATAGATATTTTATAGCGTTATCATTTATTGCTCCATAAATCTGAGATACACAACAAATGAAAAAATGCTTAATACACTTCTGGCATATTGTTAAATAATAAAAAACAGTAATATAAAATCTGCTATATTTTGTCCTCTTTCGAAGCAAAACTGCAAAGCTGCTAATCCAATCAAACTCTAAGCTAGTTATTAATATACCTATACTAAACCTATAATCGCAGTTGTCATGTAATATTTACAGGGTGGTCTAAATTGTATTCGGAAAACTTCGGCAGCATATTGTAAAGATAATATGTAATAATAATAATTTATATCCTAAAATGTTTCGTTTCATTTTGGCATCATTCTACATCCTACACAAAATTGGTGTATGGGTCTTTTTTGATATGATAAATTGGACTTGTATGACTGATACTTGTAGGGGGCGCCATCTAATAGGGGTGCCGTAATAATACTATTTTTTAACTGGTTTGAAAAGCAATAATTTTTCTTCCATGCCTATATAAAGCTACTGAGGAAAAATATACATTTCCACGGTATTTTACGTAAAAAAGATCATAATATGATCATTGCCAAAAATTAAACATGTCGACTAGATAGTTATCAGGCTAAAATAATAAATTTGAAATATTTTTGTGTCAAAGGTTCAGAAACATCATAATTTTTTCTAGAAAAAAATATTATTAATTAAAGAAATTCTCTTTCAACATTAAATATATGTTTTTTTTGGATTCAAATAAAAAATATAAAATATTTTTATTATTTTTCAATTTTTTTTTTTTAGTTGACTATATGTTATGTGCTGGTAATTTGTATGAGCATTTGACAAATCAGTATGGAAAAAATTTGACAACCCAGGTATATTACAACACTTCATTTCCTCAACTGTTTGCATACGTTCCTTATACTTATTTCACAGCAATCTTTTGTTCCGTAAGTAGAACTAAATCTGTTTTATTTTTGATGTATTTTTTGTCAGATATATTTTCAACTATTGAATTATTTTCAGATAATCACCGTACACTCCAACTTAACATGGGCATTTAATGATTTATTTATTATAATTCTGAGTACCGCATTAGCTTTAAGATTTCAACAGATATCTCAACGCTTGAATAAGGAGAGATTTAAGGTATACAAAAGTTCACAAATCTACCGTAACACAAATAATGATTAAACCTAGAGTTTTAATGACCTGTATCAATGCGTCTGTTTTAATCATGCTGTTGAATTATAGTAGATTTATGATAATATCTGTTGTAAAGTCTAATGTAAAGTGCCAAATTAAATTGTAGATCACATCGATTCCTATGAACCAAAGAATATACCAAGAAAAAGAACGGGAACTGCCTTACTGAAAAAATTTTTGAATAATTTTATTTTATATGTTATTACAATCTATAAGGATTATATCTTTTTTGACTGGATTGCTTCCCATCATATAAAGGTTTCCTTGTTGACCCGTCCTTTGGCTGAACTCGTTGACTCTGGTTGATCTTTTAGATCTTCTCAGGTTCCTTCTCAGTAAATTTGTTTTTGTAAACTTAATCTTATACCTATGTTGTCATATTAACAAGAAATTATGTTTTTTAACTAAAAACTAAAAAAATTCCCGAAGTTTTCAATTGTTTTTTCGCGGAAAAAACCTCATAGGCGTGTTTCCTGGATTGAACTATACTACCATAAAATACTTGTACTTATTTCTGGGACACCCTGTATATTACAGTCAGTATGTCCCCGGATTGTCTTTACAAGAGGAAAAACTTTTTAATTATTGACTTTTTGAAAAAAATACGTTCTTCATAAGAATTTTTGCTTGTTGTAAAATGGCGTTTATAATTTTCTAAATATCCATACCACTTTAGAAAAATAAAAAAAAAACATAAAAATGTAGTTTTTAAATGTAATTTTTCCCCACTTCTTAAAAACTTCTAGGAAGATCTTTTAGATCTTCCTGTTGAAGTGTAAGAAACAAATACATTTGTAAGATGTAAGAAACAAATACATTTGTTTTTACAAATGTATTTTTTTCACTTATTGAATCCATTTGTTTTAATTACTGAAAAAATAATATTAAGAATATTTAACCTTTAATTTTATTTCGAATGTAAAATATTCTTTTTCAATAATTTTATTTTATATGTTATAACAATCTATAAGGATTATATCTTTTTTGACAGGATTTCTTCCCATCATATAAAGGTTTCCTTGTTGACCCGTCCTTTGACTGAACTCGTTGACTCGTCCTTGATTCATTCTAATTCGTTCTAAGTCAATCCCTGATTCGTTCTAAGTCAGAGGCGCCTTCTATTGTAGGGTTTGGAATTAAATTAATTAATTACGTAATTTTACTCTAAACTATCACTTTAAATACGAAAACACTCCTAAAACTTATTTTTTACTCAATATTAACAAGTCTAATTCGAAACATTATTATGTGTTGTGTAAAAAATATTTTTTAGCAGTCAAATTTATACATAGGAATAAATAAAAGTAAAACGTCATTTATTATAATAAAACAAGACCAGCGTAATGCGCCCAAAGTTTTGAAATTGAATTAAATATACCGGGTGCGTCTCAAAAGTTGCTCATCTCTATAACTTTTTTTATTTTTTCAGATAAAAAAAGTTTTGGTATGTTAGTATATGACATAAATTGGGATTGATTGACGTATTCAATTTTTTTGGTCATTTCCTGTTTCACCGGAAATGACTACAACTTTTGATTTTTAAATGGCACCCTTGGTATTTTTTACTTTATTCGGTAAACAATGACATTCTGAATAGAATGACGCCATATGTCAACTTTTGACATTCTCACTAGAGTGCTATGGCTATGTAAAAAACACTAATTTTTAGTGAAGGAGCCTTGGAAAAATAAATTTGATCGTCTAATGTTTTTACTGTCTTGTTCTGGCCAGTTAGAAAATGCTCAAATCGTATTTTTAATCATATCTCAATTTTTTCAAATGGAACGAGGGTGTCTTGTTAGCACATTTGAAAAAAGCATTTTTTTACGAATAATTTGATATCAGACACTTGGTATTTCGAGTCAAATTTTCGTTACGAATCGCAAGTTTAATTCAAAGTTAATTTCAAATGAATGATATGCGAAAATGTCAAAAGTTGACATATGATATGTCATTCTATTCAGAGTGTTATCTTCTATCGAATAAAGTAAAAAAATACTGAAGGTGCCATTTACAAATCAAAAGTTGTAGTAACCGTTGAAACAGGAAGTGACCAAAAACAATTGAATCAATCAATCCTAATTTATGTCATATACCTACTAATATACCAAATCTCGTTTTTTAACAAAAAAAAAAAAAGTTATAGGTGCAGGTAAAGGTAAAGCACCCGGTATACCGGATGCGTCTCAAAAGTGGCTCACCCCTTTAACATTTTTATGTTTTCAGATAAAAAAACGAGATTTGGTATGTTAGTATATGACATAAATTAGGATTGATTGACGTATTCAGTTGTTTTTGGCCACTTCCTTTTTCACCGGAAATAACTAGAACGTTGGATTTTTAAACAACACCCTCGGTATTTTTTTACTTTATACGATTGAAAATGACACACTTAATAGAATGACCCCTGTATATTTATATATCATATGATCCGCCTTGATATAAACTTCTGAAAAATACATATCACTCTATATTTATTTTCATTATTTACTGCAATATTTAAAATATATCATTTTGTTATTAGTAGGCCGTGATAAATAACAAAAAAATCAAAATGGTATTTACTAAAATAGTCATACACATATTAAATTTTTTTTTGGGATTGATATATTTTACTTTTGCATTGTTACCAGTGAACCTCTGAATATATTTTTCTTTTTTTTTATAACGGAAATTATTATAAGGGGATGGGTCTGCAAATATCTAAAAGCTTGCATTATTTTGGTATACTAGGTATGCTATGGTAAACAATTTCCAGGAGTTCAACATTGTTGTAGTTGCCACGATATATTTCATATTTCAAAAATCCTCAAAATCAGAAATCGAGAACGGAAAAATCTGGGAATCAGGGAGGCCATCATATGGGGCCATTGGTTCCAATTCATTGATTTGAGAAATAATAATTTAACAAAATTCTAACACTTTCAAAGTTGTGAGGAGAGCCCCATCTTACTGAAAGTATATTTCACGTAAATTAGCTAAAGGAATATCCAAAAAGTTCCGGTGCAGTAGCTTCCAAGATTTACAAATAGCGGTTAGAGAGTTAAATTTCCCTATATATAAAAATGTATTAGTGGCTCCCAAAATAAAACAAGAGGCATATGGCAGTATACTTTTAATAGTTCTTTATTTTCTTTTATTATCAATCATGGCCTACTAATAAATATGATCCTTTTAATAAAAACTTTTAAATATTGCAGTAAATAGTGAAAATAAATATAGAGTGATATATATTTTTGAGAAGCTTATGGTAACCAAACCAAGCCAGAGCATGTAAGAATAACATTTTTTGCTAAATTTCGCCACCCTTGTTGCATGATGTGTAATATATGTAATGTTACACATCTTTTTTTTTCAATAAAGACGATTATTGTTATTATTATTATTATATAATTTATAAATATGCAGGGTGTTCCATTTAAGAAAACATAACTTTAGTTCATATCTTTAAAAATGTTGTTTTCGTAGAAGAACAAACTGCCACTGTATTTTACGTAAAAAGTTCTACATTTAACAGTTTTCACCTTCTCGATACCTTTAACAATAACAGAGATACAAGGGGTGTTCTAAATTGCAAAATTTTCAAAAAGACCCTGTAGCTCTGAAACGAAGAGGGCTATGAAAATTTTGTTTACGGTATCTTCCATTTGACAAAAACTGGGACGGGTTTGTGCAAACCGCACTCTTCTATCTTTACTAATAACGGAGATACAGTATGATTTCAACTAAAATGGGATACCCTGTACAGGATACAGCGTCAGAGCGACTAGGTTTACAGCTAGTTTAGTAGCATATAAAAAACGAATTTAAATTTGCATTTATTTGATTAAAATTTATTTTTTTTAGATTAACCCGCTATCATTTTGGCGCAGCATACGGGAAGATTACGACAGGTTGGCAAGTTTTTGCAAAGAACTGGACAGTCATATTTCTTCTATAGTACTGCTGTCATACTTTCTCAATATCTTCTTTTTATTAATTCAACTGTATCACAGCCTGGAGTATGCCCATATGTTATTATAATCTATTTTCTTACTAATTGGTATTTTTTGCAGACCTATATCATTAATAGTCAGAAAAATATATTGTATTTTTTCTTTTGGCTATTTGATTTTGAAAACAAGTTCTGTCTCATTGTACGCTGCATGGATTAACGATGAAAGCAAAGCACCAACAAACGTACTGAACTCAGTAGACTCATCACTGTACAACGTTGAGGTATAATTAATTTGTTTTTGAGTAACCATAAAAAATAGACTACAAAAAATAATATACTGTGCGGTGTCTCTCACATGACGCGGAGCCTCCAAAGAAATTGAGAGTTTGTATTGAAATGATAGTTTGGAAACATATGTATGTTAATTTAGAGCATTTCTCTTCATTTATTTAATTTTACGCAAGATAGTTGAGTTTTTTGTGGGACGTCCTACACAGGGTGTTTTAAAAAACATGTGCCATCTCTCGTGAGGAGATTCCTCAAGTAAAAATAAAATTTATTTTTCTTATCAACATAGGTCCGAATCTGCTTTGTTTCGCAGCTACAGGGTATTACATTTTTAATACTTTTTCGATTTATTACAATTTTCTTCGAACTACTTTTTCCGTTTCGATTGAAATTTTGTGGGTAAAAGTTACTATAAATACGACATATTTTAATACTAAAAAAGTGTCGACATATTCACCAGTGACGTACATATGGGTAATCACTGGAATATTTTTCTAAAAAAAGTATGTACGACACTGATTTTTTCTCTTGTTAGCGAAATAATATAAGCAGTTTAATACCGATTAAAAGTTGTCTTTTGATATTTTGTCTCTATTGATTTTATCCTCCTTGATAAGATAAACACAACTTTATTAATTTGGCTTGATCCCAGTTTAATAGCAACCTTTAAAAAAATTTAATATCATTAACTTGCGAAACTTTTAAAAGTACTTATGGATTCCTCATCAAAAAATATGAAAAAAAGTTCCTATGAACATGGGTATGGAAAACTAACAGGATGTTAAAACTTTTTAAAATTATTTTTTTTGTAATTATCTTAAATACCATTATTTTTTTATTTTAAATCACTGTAGGTTGGACTAATAGTAATAATAACTAATAGTGATAATATTTAATAATAAATTAGGTAAAATATATAATTTAATAATTTTATTTTTATTTTAATTTTATTAATTTTGATTAATAAAATTTGCATTTATCTCATCAAGAAGGCCGAATTTGACAAACTAACCAGGATTCATTTCAATACAAACTGTGGTTTTCCTTAAAGCCTTTGCTGTCTTATGAGAGGCGCCACCCTGTATAATTTGTTTTATTTGCGATACAAGACATAAGAGTGCACAATATAGGGTGAACCAAAAAAATTTTTTTTTCTTTTTAGTTACCGTGAAAATATCGTTCAGGATGATGAAATATGAATTTTTATTTACTCCACTCATTTGAAAGTTATTGAAGGTTAAAGTTGAACTTCAAATCGTATATGATAACTTCCACAATTTTTTAATATTTTATCACGAAATATTGGCTCATAAACATAAACTATCATATTTTATTACGAAATATTTGCTCAATATTTTATGTTTTTGAGCCATTATTTCGTGTTAAAATATAAAAATTTGTGGAAGGTATCATATACGGTTTGAAGTTGAATTTTAACCTTCAGTAACTTTCAAATAAGTCGATTAAATGAAAATTCATGTCAGACGTTTTTTGAAGACGTAATAAAATTCCAAAAAAAATTGTTTCCCCGTGAATTTTTTTTCATCATCCTGAGCGATATTTTCTAAAAAGCTTTTAACTAAAAAGAAAAAAAATATTTTTTTTTGGTGCATCCTACTGTACAACTGTGTTCTTAGTTCTAAACTTGTACAAATGTACAACAAAAAATCAAAAAGAAGTTATCAAATGTGGTTTTGATGGCTGCATTAAGGCTATGGCTGTCAGAGCATAGCCTTAAGACTAGGGTGTATTCCGTTGCTTACCTTGGTTATGGTTTTATGTTCCGTTTCTATCGGTTTCCTGAAAGTTTTCTTATTACGGAACACGGTTCCTGAAAAATTCGGTTATAACTGTCACCAAACTAACCAGCGCGAGAAGGCTGGTTTTTCTGGTTTTGTTTGTCAATCAATGTCATTTATGAGAAGGAAATCAAGCAAATATTGGAAGTTCGAGTGAAATTCTCATTTTATCTCTAAAATTTGTAATAATGTTTTGTATTTACATCCAAAAGCAATGGAGGTAGGCAGTAAAGGTAAATAAATTTAATTAACTAAATAGAATGACTTTTAGGACCATTTAAACTTATCATGCAGCCATTGTTTCTTAAAGTCAGGAACATTTAAAGAAAACATGAAAAACAAGACAACAAATAATCGTGAATGTTTTGTAAGCTATAAAATATAAATATTGATTAGATTTGTTTATTTATTATTGATCTGTTTTAATAGTCGATCTGCAAATCTTCACTTGGGCTGTCTAACGAGTTTAACAGTTTATTAATAAAGTACACATTAAAAATGTATAAAAGATAAATTTTATAGTAGAGGTATTGAAATTTAGAAAACGTCAACATTTGACATTTCCAGTATTTTACCAAACCGTTCCGTATCCAACCGATGTTTTTCAGGAACCGCTCTTTGCCGTAGTTTACCGGTCTGGTTCGCCTGGTTTTGCCACGGAATACAGCCTAAGTGATATTTTTTTACTGTTATTCTATTCATTTATTTCAATTTTTGTTAACATTCAATTTGTATGCACATTACATCAAAGATTATGTAATCAGTAACTTCTATGGTCATTTAGGCCTTGGAAAATTGCAGATAAGTAATAATACAAAAGTCTAATATTTTATTTGTTTCAGATTCGACGACTATTGGTCCAGATCAGCTTTGACAAAACTGCTTTAACAGGTTGTAAAATGTTTTCAGTCAAAAGAGGCATAATACTAAGCGTTAGTTTACTACTAATAATTATTTTGGTCATTTAACTATTTTATGCTCTTTTAGGTAGCCAGTGCTATAGTAACGTACGAACTGGTACTAATCCAATTCAGTGAAGCTAATTTATATGAAAATACTCCGTAACATGGTGAAATAGCATGTTATATACGAAACAAGATGCAATAGATGTATTAATGTACTTAATGATTTTAATTTCTACTTTAATAAAATTTATTTAACAAATGTTGTTTTAGTTATATTAAAAAGTTGTATTTTTTAAAAAAAATATATTATTCCTTTAATTTCTTGATTATTTACTTACAATCTCAATTTTTATTCAGTGAAAGAATAAATTATCATTTCAATATTTCAAACATACATTTATTCATAATTTTATTGTATACGATTCACATTTATTACCAATCATAAATATACTAAATAAACCATCCCGAAAAGTACTTTTACATACTAAAACATGGATATAATTTTGTTTTTGTTGGTAAAGCATATGATACTATTATACCGTACTATTATTAAAACACTGCATGCTAAAAAACACCCTCAAGTTGGCTTGGAAATGATGACCAATGACATTTTACATATAATTTTAAATATGAAATAGGAGCGATTTTCGATTTTGCTAAGCCAACTCTGATGTCGATTTTTTTCAAAGGTTTGATAATACATATACTAAATCTAAAAATATAACACAAAACATTTAAAATTAATAAGGCTTTGAAAAAATAACACAAATTATAAAAAGAAAAATTAATAGTATTCAGTTCTTATGGCACAATATTGTAATGCAAAAATAAATAACAAAATTAAAAAATATCTTGTCCGTTATCTCTAATTTCTTCACATTTGTTACCCATCGTTAAACTAACATTATTTTTTGTCATATCCAGATAAAAAAGAAATGTTGATATTTTTTCGTATCAAGCATTGTTTAGTGCTGTATTTAACTATTTATTCAATCTAGATAAAAATTATTTGGTTTATTTATGTCAGTTGATGAGGACTAATGTGACATAGCCCATAGAAATGGTAGCGCCACTCTCTAGTAAGCACAAGGTAGCTGGTTCAAATCCAGCTCTGAACATGGGTGTTTGATGTATGTTTCTCAATTTTCTATTATATTATCTTTACTAAAATACAAAATATACTAAGATAAACATTAGATTCTCCTTTTAATATCCTAAATGAAGCCATCTAAGACGAATATTTGTAGCAATTTTCAATCACATGGCAAAGTGATTGTGTGTTTGAGAATTGACTTTTTTGAGAATAACTTTTGTACTATACTTTAAAACTATGTGTGTCAATGACCAAAGAATACAAGGACACGTAACGCCCACATACTTCCTGCAACAGAATTTGAGATGTTAGACGCCAATTTTTAGATGTAGCGAATGAGTCATCAGCTGGTCATCAGCGACAATTTTAGCGATATTTAATAGTGTACTCTGTATAAACTTTATTGCAATGGTGGCTGTTCACCTTTTTTACCGTTTTCTTATTGAATTTGATAATTATTTTTCTAATATGATATGTACTTGATATGTGCTATACGTCGATTGTATCTAGTTTTGTACCTTTTGTTAACATTTTAATACGTTTTTTTCGTAATTGATTAGCATTATACCACCGCATATACCATACGCGTAGTCAAAACATTTATCAAAAATATAATTATCTCTTCAGGCATCTATGTTAAGAAAAATATGTCCCAAGGGCCACGGCACTGTTTGGAGATATGGTAACAATTTGGTCTCGGGTATTATTAGTCCTTGTATTCTTTAGTCATATGTGTAATGCTAGATTGATATGCCGAATTCGCCCATTGAGCGAAATAAATACATCCACAAAGTTGCACGAAAGAGTTTTGATTGCATTGGTTTCAACTTCTATGCGGAGGAGGTTAATCTTCTGTTGTTATATTATATCAAAAAAAATCCATCCGCAAAGAAGTTATATAAAGACTATTTATAACTACGAAGTTGCACGAAAGAGTTTTGAATGCATAAATAATAGCATTTAATCATATCGCGAAATGAGTATTTATTTCGCTCAATGGGCGAATTCGGCATATGAGTCTAACGTATATAATTTAATCTTAAATATTACCTAAACATGTTTTCAGGACGCACATATCTAATCTAATTATAAAATTTAAACTAAAAAAAGCTCAAAAACAAATTTTAACAATAAAACACAAAAGATATGATACACTAAAACAAAATTAACTTTGATAAGATAGTGATATTTACCATTTGTAAAAGTTACATACCCATATAAATACTTCGCTAGATATTGTAAAGTACCGTCTAAACGAAAAAAAAACGGTGTCGAAGACTACCGTGGAATGACAATCGATGATAATTTTGGCGAGGTCATTCTTTCGACATCTATTGCTAAAAATTGACATAAAACTTTATTTTTTTACGTTTAGGACTTGATCTAGCAAAAATTGTCACCAATTGTCATTCCCCAACTGTCTTTGATGCCGTTTTTTTGATACTATGGTAGTTATAAAAAATCTCTAAAATCACTCTAAAAATTTAAATAAGGCGTCCATCTCAAAGAGACCTGGTTTAAATTAAAAAGAAGAATAAAAAAGACTTAAAGTCTGGGTTTCAACGTTTATATTAAGTTAAACAGTGACTAATAGTAACTTAACTAATATAAACGTTGAGACCGAGATTTTGAGTGTTTTTTATACTTCTCACTATAAAAAGTTGTATAATAAGTAAGTATGTCCGATGCTTGGCTTGTGATTTACTTTCAAGTCTTTCTTGCTGCAAAGGATTATAACGGATTTATCATGGATTTTCTCTTTTATAAATCTACAGTTTTTATTTGCAGATCTGTTGACAGTTGATCCAAGTTCTTCGGTTTAAATTAATATTTTTTTAATTTATAGGTCTTTATATTGGGCTAAAACTAGTTCATACATAATTAAAGTTGTAGCAATCTGAAAAAAAAACACAATTAACGTATAAAATCATTGCATTAATAGAATAATTTTGTGACATCAAAAAATATTATTTTTGCTTTTTTCTGTTCTATTTAACAATAACAGTAAGAGTATCAATTTTCAAGTACTTCCGTTTCCATGCTTTTTACAAATTATAATTTTCTTGAAACCATTAACGAGAGATTTTATAAAACTAAAATTAATCATGTGATACATTTTTGCAAGAGCTGTAATATTGAATAAGTTCTTAAATAAGTGTAAATATTTTCAGGGTTGGTAAATCTCGATAAAAGAAACATATTTTCTCTTTACCGTTTTTCAAATAAGCTCCAAAAAAACAAGTTATTTTACTTGAAATATTTAAAAAAAATATTTTTTTGCTTAAATTTTGGGAACCACTGGATCTTTTCTGGATTTTATTTCTTGTAAATTTAATCTACTATCTATGTTACCATATTATCAAGAAATTATGTTTTTTAAACAAACAATTTTAAAAAAATTGTAAAAATTACAAATTTTCAAAATTTTTTTTTGCAAAAAGAACTTTATAGACGTGTTTCTGGAGCCAAAATATACTACCCCTTAATACATTTGCACATATTTATTTAAGACTCACCCTGTATAGTAATAATATGTATGAATTAATAAAACATGAAATTATGTACTCCAATAGACATGAAAGTAAAATGTAAAAATGCTGAATGGCTAGTGCTGTTCCAACAATTTGTGTCCCTTTATAGTCAAGAAATGTCAATATTTGATAAATATTAAACTACCTACTGTAGTAGGTGGAAAGATCTATTAGCGCTTATCTACTTAAATAAATATATTATTTTTATCTCGGAAAATCACTTTTTTTTCGCTGCTTTATTTACAGGTTACAATATACTGAGTATTTACATGTAGTCTAAATTATATCTATATACATATACGCTTAATTAAAATTTCATCAATCCACATAAAAAGATATTTTTCTAATTATCGTTGAGAGAACCTACCTGTAAAACCATTGACTTAGTTACTTTAAACATTCCCATTCCAATAATCACAGGTGGATGATGTTGGACAAATGTTATAAACCGTTCTACCTGAAAATTTTATTAAATATTACAAGTTTGATACAGTCAGCCAGGAAAGTATAATCCCCCGTCCTTGAAAGAAAATACTAAAACAACCTTTTCTAAAAGTCATTAAGCAAATTGCCATCGTGTAACAATATATTATGCAGAATATATTTTTAAATAAAATTGATAAATTTATTTATGCTTTATAGCACGAAATAAACTACTTTAATAACATATGATCAAGGTCAATCTATAGACGTCATTTGCTAAAAATTGACATAAAACTTGTAAAAATTAACACTGATTATAGAA
Organism: Sitophilus oryzae; assembly: GCF_002938485.1. Lineage (NCBI taxonomy): Eukaryota > Metazoa > Arthropoda > Insecta > Coleoptera > Curculionidae > Sitophilus > Sitophilus oryzae. The sequence continues at coordinate 588,426 of NW_022147065.1, read as the reverse complement.
AGTTTAAAAAAGGATTGAAGATTTCCAGATACACAAATCTACTTCCAAAAAAATATAAATTTTCTCGAATTATAAACTACCTACACCATTTGCAAATTATTTCTACTCAATATAAAAATAAATTATAACCATCCGAAGGCCAATTGGCAGTACGCGCTATAAAAAAATTACGGGCCAAGTAATGGCGTCTAGAGCTTGACCTCATATTTAAAAATTATTGTTGATTGTCATTCCCCAGCCTCTTTAGTGCCGTTTTTTTCGATCATATGACATTTTAGTAGTATTTTTGTAATTTTCTCTAATTCGTATTAACAGTTCATAGGTTTTTGCAATTTTGAACTTAAGTTATCTAAAACAGGTTTAAACTGATTTTGCTCTTTTTGATGGCTGTTTTTTCTTTGACTCTATTTTTTTGTAATAAAAGTAAACTTAATTTAAATTGCACTAGTTTACTAGTTAAATTGCTAACTTCTATAAAATTTATATTTGGAAATGAATAAAGGATAAATAACAATCATTTTAAAATATTAAAACCAATATATGCGTAGAGTTTTCTACGAAGTTCTCTATGGGTATCTCGGAAACAAAAAAAGGAGCTATAGAGTCGGTTAAATGGGGAAAAAATTGCAGCTTTGTGAGGTCATAAATATACGCCATTCGAAGTTTTGAGGAAGTTTATGGCTTACGAGATATTTGGAGAATAACAAATTTCGGCTATTTTAAAAAAGCTCCCTAAAAATCCTATTAAAATCTATTTTAGACAAAAAGTTTTTAGATAAAAGTTGTAGATTACATTCTTAATGAGATTGTGTTCTGATTTTTTTGTAAAGCCTGTCATTTTTGACATATGACACACACATATGTTTTTGAGTGAAACTTATTTACCCGCGATGTGAGTAAAAATTCAAGGGCGAGACACGTGAGAAAAAAGTGGTAACGATCGTGAGGTTAGGACGCAGCGTCGTAACTTGGGCCTTATATGAGCTAGGGGCTGAAACTCGGGTTGTAGATGGGACTCGAAGAGTTTTGACGACGTTTCGTGCGCTACGAAACCCAATCATCAATGAATCAAATAAAAAATCCTCCGATTTAAATGAAATTTAGTATGTCAATAGATTGGAAAGCCAACTTGACCGTGTACGACATGTGTCATTGTGACAGTTAGTTTTGACGTAAGAAACGTCACATATTTATGTTGTCCGATCGTGACCAAATTTGGTAGGTAGGTTAAGTGAACGACGGTGCACACTTCATCAGGGTGGGACTAACGATTTGATATTGAAGAAAAATGTAGGTCGATTTCGGTACAATTGGGGACCGAGTTGAGTACCAAGTTCGAAACGTCGAGGGCGTCATTCTGTATTCCGAATGACGCCCTCGACGTTTCGAACCGATGCCTCTAAATAGACAAAATCGTCAGGACTTTTTTTCTTAATTATGGGTCGATTGGAACCAAACTCGGCACGTGGATAGAGGTATCCGAATGGAGTCCTCAGACGGACAAACGGACATACAGACGAAAGTAAGAAGTTTTACTTCAAATATGCGTGTACACTATGACACATAATTTTCTCAGAAATGCGAAACTGTTACATACAAACATAAATATCCTATCGAGACGCAACTAAATTGAACTCAATATGAATTTTTAAAAGAAGAAAAGCGTGTGGGATTATTGGTTTAATTTTTCTTGGCCATACATTTTTGAGGATACGTTGACCGGTGAATGTTACGCTTTATCGAGTAGTTTGCAAGATGTCCATAGAGAACATCGGAGAAAACTCACCCTGTATATACTTGATTTTAAATATCTTGTACTCTCTTAAAAAAAACAATTTACTTTATTTAATTGTTGCTTAGTATGTACAACCTATATGAATAAAGAAAGAATTAAATTACATGCTTCACCAAGAGTTTTACTGTACTATACCATGTTTATTTTGTACTATAGATATCTACAATTACGTGACTTTTAAAAATATATAATTGTTTAGTTTAAATTAAAATAAATATTATTAATAATTAATATAATTTATTTATAACAAAAATTAATTCTAAAAAATAAAATATATTCTATAGTCTTAAACTGGTGGTTCTTTGGGAAAGTACGCAACTTATAAAGATTAATAGGTAGGTACATACATGTTTGAACTCCTTTATACGCGATTTTCTATAGAAAGCGTCTACCGTGTAAAGCGGGGCATTAAAGTTAATTTCACTAGTAATTTTGTTCTTCTCGCTCTGATAATTCAGAAATGACGTGAAATAATATTCCATACCACCAGAAGTAAGATTATAGCTTTCTTGATCATTAATGGTCAAATAAATTACTACAAATTAGTGTAATGAAGTTAGCTTACTTCAATGTTATAGGCATCACTTGACACCGAGAATAAGTTTTTAACGATATCATCATTTTTCGAATATATTGAAGCTGCATATACTGAAACGCTCATCAGTCGTCCTAGAATAATTGCAAACGATCCAGCGAAATATACTCGATCTATTATTGTATTTTCATCGTTCATTATCACAACATCTTTTGTTATTTTACTAAAAATATTAAATTAATTAAATATAAAAAATGAATAAAAATAATAAAAAGAATTTAAAAATATTTATTTTGCATTTAAGTTTATTCCTAGGTATTTATTTTCATATATTTCTTTTTCTTCTTTCAATGGTTCTAGAAGACTCAAATTTGTAATCTAGGTAGAGTAAGATGAACGTCAACTTTTGTTAACGTTTTGGCGATGTTTTGTTTAGAACGAAATAGCATTATCAATGACTAAAAACATAATCAAATGGATGAAATTCAAATAGTATGTATGTAAATATCCTAATTACATTCCTAAAGGTGGCTCTCGGCCTGATCCACTGCGACCTTCTCAGATCTATTGTGGTCCTCTTCAGATCCCTAGATTACATTCTCCTATTACAGTCCTATCATTTTCACAAAATTTAGCAACTTGGAGACTGAACCCTCTATCTAGCTCCCTGGCAATGGTCTATCATTGCTTATTACCGAGAACCGCACATTTGCCAGGCTGTCGCACCGACATAAAATGTGTTCTGTCGTTTCTTCTTCAGATTGGCAGAACCTACACATAGCTTCGTCTGTCAGTCCCATCAGCTTTAGATGCCTATTCAGCTGACAATGCCCTGTTAGTAGACCCACTACAGCTTTGACTGTCTTTCTGCCCTTGGTCTACCGTGAATTTTGGCGAATGTTCTACAATGAACTTTTTCTCCTGTCTCTGCCCTGGTAAATTTCTCCACCATTCTGGAGATTTGTTGGCCACCCATCGTTCCGTGGTCATTCTCGTGGCCGCCTTTGCAACGCCGCAGAAGGGTTCTGGGCCTTTGAATGGAATTGATAAGCCTTGCTTGGCCCTTTCATCTGCCTTTTTGTTACCCTTGTGACCCTCGTGCCCTGGTACTTAGGCCAACGTAACAATGCCACGTTCGCCTAAATTATTTAGAGCACGCACACAGTCCCGCACTAGTCTAGAATTGACCTACGCGGAGTCGAGTGCCTTTAGCGCTGCTTGTCTGTTCTTTGTTGCCTTATTATTTATTCTACGCAAGAGTGGTTTGTCGTTATTTCTGCCTAGAAAATTGTGACATCCTTAGATAGGCTTACGTGGAAGGATCTCCTTTGTTTCGGACCTGATGGCCAAAGTAATCATGCACATCTCCTGTAGTTATAGTTTTAGCGTAAAATGTGAAAAGAGTTTCAAATTCTGTAATGGACCTTTATTTGCGGTGTCAATATAGCTACGCTCCAAAGTTTGAGTTAACGTTTCGGTTATAAGTGTAGGGAATGATATTAATCCATAAAGTTTCGATAATTATTTCGATAATTTGGCTCACTTAATACAGAACTGAATAGAACATACAACTGTACCTCTAAAACATTTTCGTGAATGCGGAACTAAAATGCCATGGGCATTCCGGGGCCCTAATTCTAGAACTTTGACATAAACACATTACGCTTTCAGAGTGGAAAGGGAAATCAGCCGTTCAGCGGAATGTTAAGCAGTAGATTTTTGGTATTTTCCTTGTCGTGCGAATCGTTTTCTGGATACGGGTAGAGCACATATTGGCAGCATCGCAATTTCTCAAGTATCTAACAGTCAAAGGTGGATAAAACTATGAAAAATGTCAATGTTACGTGAATTTAATAACCTATTGTTGAGTATTGTTGAAAAAAAAAACGAAATAAAAATTGAAACTTCTACACCCAGTATCTCTAAAACGAAGCAATTTAGAACATACATTTATATGTTTATCTGCAGTATAGTATACTAGCTACTTTAGCTGTGGGTACAAAAGCCGGCGGCTGGGGCCTAAAGAGGGCAGACATAAATAGACGAGTACAGTTGACGCGCTAAAATTCAAAATAAATTCTTTCTAGATAAATAGTTATAAATCGTTTGTAAATAGTTCTTTAAGTCTTTTATCGTTATTGTTTTTGTTAATTAGTGTTAAATAAATTGTGTTTAAATAAATTGTGTTTAAATAAATTGTGACTTTCTATCCACACGGAACCGACGAAAAAGGTAACAATATCAAAATAAAAAAAATTGTCAAGTTGATCAAAAACTAAAATAAATTAATTACAAAAATAAAAATGTTGACTTAGTCAACAATTATTTATCTCTTCGACAAATAGTAGTGAATGCTCTATTGAGGTTTTTCAATTTAATATACAGGGTGATCCAAATTGTATTCGGGAAACTTTGGCAGTATATTCTGCAGATAAAATAAGTAAGAAAAAGTAAGTAGTAAAAGTAGTAAGAAAAGATCAATTATAAATGTCTTTAGTAAATTAATAAAATTTAAGCGTCTTACCTGAAAATAACTGTAAGTTGAAATATAGTAACATAAAGTTTATTAACAAAGGATGTTCCTAAAATAAACGTGATGCATTTTGAAGTGTCATCGCAAAGCAAAGAAACTTGCACATAGTGTTCTCGAACAATTCGCCAGCTATGTTCATTTAAAACCTACATATAAACAAGTACATAAAAATAACCTTTTCTAATATTAACTTTGTGATAATACTTTTTCTTTTATAAAATGTGATATTCGGTGTTCAATCTGAGATAACCTAAAATGTAACGGTATACAAATAACCATTAAGAATATATCTGCATAGTTCCATGTTAAGGTACAAAGCCAGTTAAGAATCTGAAACAACACACTGATATTAATAAGAAGTATACCTAAACATTTGAGATTAATAGTTTATATTTCTTATGAAACATAGTACAGTTGTGGTACAGTATCTTAAGTCCTATGTTATGATGAATTTGAAAAGAGCAATTATTATAAAAAAAAACAGTGTGGGCACTATGTGCGCATATTTGAAGTAAAATTTCTTAGTAACAGCTATTAAATTGAAGGATTTGAAGGACATGTTTGAAAAAGTGACATATAATGCTGCTTTAATGTAAATATTATTTTCAATTTATTTCTGTACATTTTCTGTTTTCTCAATAGCCTGCAAATTTTGTGAAATACCACTCAAATACACACTTTAATGCAAATGCCTAGTAATGTTAACACTTAAATTTATTTAAGAAGGGAAAAAAATTGAACCTAACCAACAATACGTATTTATAGTGATTTACAGTAATTTTGTTAAATTATACGAATATTCTCGTTGATTATTGGTTTGAAATAAATATGACAATGTTCTCCAATGAACATGCGAGTTGATTAACTCTAATAATTCTAGCTCTGAGCTAGCAAATGAGCTAGATGCTTTACCTAGACCGTTATTCAGAAGCTACAAACCTATCGATGAAAATATGCTTGAAAATTTACTTTCTAGCACACAGCCAGAGGATATTGGTACACATTACCCAAGTAGCATTTGGACGTTATCTAACGTCGGGTATACGTCGCATTCAATAAACCCGACGTCGGGTACCAACGTCGGTTCGACCGCCTGACGACCCTTATTTGCACCTAAATGGGGAATACAGATTCGGGTTGCCTCGACGTCGGTATCTGACCTAATAGGGAATGTAATTCTACCAATTACCAACGTCATATTACGTTGGATTTTAGTCACTTAAAATTCGTCGCTAAGCACTTACGTTACTTTTGGTTTCATATTCGCTACCAAGAATACATAAAAACCTAACCAAACTACCTAATTACAAATGGATTCATAATAACTCCTTGAATATAACTGTAAGTGCCTACCTAATTTCATATTATAATAATTCTGAATCATTAATCCAGAATCAGTTTTGTCAACGGAAGTCACTTTCTTGATATATCTGGTTAAAATACTCCGGAAAACAACGAGCGCCTTCAAAATTAGGTAGATTTATGAAATAAAAATATCTATAAAAAAGTAACTCGCAAAATATTTTTTTTATTTTCTAGCTGGTTTAATCATAAAATTGTACTGTGGTTCCCCCCAAAATCAACTTTATCAATATTATTCTACTAGAAATCGGAATGTGAATAAAAATTTTAAAAACAAAAAACGATTTTAAAATGGCTGACAATCGGATATTTGTTAAGAATGGCGGATTTCTGTGTCCGACTTAATATGAACTACTAATATACCAATTCCGACCGGGTCTCCAACATTAGTCGTCTCACACGACCGAAGTCATCAAACCGGACGACCGGCGATCGTATTATGACGTATATAATTCCAACGTACGCCACGTAACCTCACTTTGCGTATCAGTGATTTGTGGATTTGTGCAACTATATTTTAGTTTTTGTTTTCTCCTTATAAAATGGACAGCCACATTTTTAAGATAGTATATATACAAAATTTAAAAGAATTGGAACCAGTACCTCACATGTGGAAGGAGGATGGAGTCTGCTGGTTTCCTAAGCTTAAAAATGAAATTAAGATGCACCAGTGTCATACAGCATCTCTTCCGGATAAAAAACATTCATGGGTGAAGGCAAGATATCACTACTACTATTATTATTTTGCAAAAGCCTCGACCTCTTTCTGTAAAATGTAGATGAATGTCTAAATGCCTTTTTAGTGTTTTTTTAGGCATAATAAAAACAATTAAGTTTGTTTACAAAAACTTTTTATTAGGTTATGTTCATGATGTTCATTAGGCCGCGATTGCTACTTAATGGGTTGTATTTACGGACGTAAATAGAGATACGTAAATTAGGTTATAAATATGAACATAAAATACAACAAAATATAATTGAACGTTACTTTAGGGATTATCAGTGAGACGTATCCTATTCGGACAACGGGTAGACGTCGGGCTAGTTCATGTATATGTACGTCGTGCAAGCCAACGTGGGAACGACTTTGGGAAATTAATAAAAATGGTACGTTGTTATTTTGTACGTCGACAGATCGTTGGTTTTACCGACTCGGATCCAACGACGTCGCTTTTAATAGGAAAGCGACGTCACCGGTCGTATCACCAGCACCCGACCAAAATTTGCACAAAGTCTGACGTCGCTTCAGGTCAGATTTAGTTCGAAGTCAGATAGATGCTACTTGGGTAGTTACGATATCAAATTTTCAATCATTATATTATTGTATTTGCGCGATCGCACAGTGCTTCGAACATATGGCTCTAGAGGATAAAAATGAAAACTTCTCTTTTATTGTAGGTAATTTATTCAAACTAGGATAATTTGAGACAAATGATGAGTACTCTCATTGAACTAAATGATGATGTTCTTAGTCAGGGGTTTGTGAAAAAAAATTATATAAATAATAAAAATGTTGGAGTTGTGTTCGATCTAAGGAAATAATAATTCATAGTATGAAAACGGTGTAAGTATTAAATAAATCCGTGTGATAAAAAAGAATTGAAATAACATTAGAACATGATTCCTACAATAAAATATAAGTATAAGCCTAATATAAGATAAAAATGTTTTTCTTTAATGAGAAAGAAACATTAATGTTATATTTAATTAAAAAAAACTTAAGATACTTTAAATTTACTTTAGGACAACAAAATGCATAGATCGTAACTACTCTGATTCAGAAGAATCACTGCTGACAGAATCTTCCAAATTTATAGTATCCAAATCACAGGTTGATGAAGTATCCTCACATATAAGATATTTCTGTACATCATTTTCTAATATGTTACTTTTTCGCGTTGTTACTGTTCTTTTTGTTGGTATGAGGGGTTCGGATGTTAATAGTTACCTCTTTAATAGACCATATCCATATATTATTTTTTCCTTTTCTTGGGTATTAGGTTTTATAATAAATTGAAAGATGGAAACTTTTCTATACGACGTTTCGCTCCAACATAGTGGGCTTTTTCAGGCACAAGTGGTGTCTCATTTGACTGGAAGGTTCATCAATATCTAATAAAAAACACATTTTTTGAAATACAAATAATTTTGAGTTCTTGTCCTTATGATCAAGCCAAGTATTAACCAGATCGGCATTGCTTATCAATTTTACTCCATCTGAAAAGTATTATAAAATAAAGTTCGTCGCAAGCAGACGCAGGTGAACTATACAAAAATTAAAAGTGTATGAATATGACAACAAAAATATTCAATAAATACGATATGTTTTGATATGTTTTTTTTAAATGCCTTTTTGAAGTTTGAAAACGTAAAATTTTTATACCCATTTAAGTTAATAAAAACTTAACAATCACGAACTTGTTTAGAAATAAATTTAAAGTACATACCTTGTTTAACAATATCCATAGTGGCTTTCAATTAAGTACGTACCGTTTAACTCCATCATATACAGAACTACTATGAATGTTATTCTTTTCACTGATAAGATGATCGCAAAATTTATTTTTAGTGAAAATATTTGCTAACAAAAAAAGCTGTTTATAAAAAATAATATACAGGATGGGTGAACATTGCTATAAGTATAAAATTACATATTCAGATATTAGTAAATTTTAACTTTTTTTTCGATTTTTGTCCATGGGACGAAGCACTGTGGATCGTGAGATTCTTGCCACTTTTTTTCTCGCTAGCTCGTCTGTCAAGGCCGTAAAGCGCCAAGGCCGCGGCGTGTCACGACCTTGAATTTTACTCCCATTGCGCATAAAGAAGTTTTACTTCAATAAACTGTTTAGAGCAAGAAAAAGTATTTCATTGTTTATTTTTATTTGTTTAATTAATGAATAATTATATATATATATATATATATATATATATATATATATATATATATATATATATATATATATATATATATATATATATATATATGTGAACTGTTTAATTAAAGCCCTATAAATAAATATAAAAGAATCCATGTATTTAAATCGATCAATTATTAAAGCATAGATGGATAGCTAGGTGTTAAAATGGATTGAATAAAAAAAATCCCATATATTTACCTGCATAAATAGACCCAATGGCACGTTGAACGGAAATACATCAAAAATAGGTGTGAACATAACATTGAAGTAAAGTCTCAGTTTTTCCAGAATGGTTTGACCGCTATTTAGAAAATTTCCTTGCGAGTACATGTAATGCAAATGTTCGCCTAAAACCAAGAAAAGTTACATAATATTGACAAAGTTTATGTGAATTTGTTATTTTTCTAATTATAATAATATAAATCTTATGCCCGTTAATATATAAAACTGGTCAGTAATACCAATCATTTATTTTATTTAAGACAATCATTACATACATACAATAACACATAGCCACCTATACCATAGTTCAAAGATGTTTTTTACGCTAATTCTAAATTAGAATTAATGTATTAGAATCGATTGAGATTAAATCTAAATTTCTTAGAGCATGTTATAGGTTATACAGGGTGAGTCTTAAATAAGTGCAAATATTTTCAGGGCTGGTAGATCTCGATAAAAGAAACATATTTTCTCTTTACCGTTTTTTAAATGAGTCCAAAATAACCGAGATATTTTACTTTGAAAATTTAAAAAAAATATATTTTTTGCTTAAATTTTGAGAATCGTTGGATCTTTTCTGTTTTTTTTTGTTGTAAATTCAATCTACTACCTATGTTGCCATATTATGGAGATATTATGTTTTTTAACTAAAATTTTCAAATTTCCAAATTTTCAAATATTTTTTTTGCGAAAAAAAATCGTAGGCGTGTTTCGGGCTCGAAATATCCTACCCGTAAAAATATTTTCATTTATTTTAGACTCACCCTGTATGGTTTACACCGTGTAACAAGCTCACTCTATTACGATTAGTTTTTTATTACTTTCAAATGGCATGTGTCAAGCTCCACACCCACTACGTCCATTGGTGTGCCAATGCATCGATGCGATGGGTTTTTGGGCAAACCACCAAAAAAACTCACAAACACAATGGACGAATTTTTAAACAAATAAACGATTGGCACTGGCGAACCGCATCGACTAAGCCCGTGGTTACATTGGATGCGTGCCCGTGCGTTTTTTGGTCGTACGTGCACGGGCGTGCGCGCATCAAAAAACAAACAAATGGTATCTACGCAGGCGGTTACATTGCATCGGAGTTTGCGTGTCCGTGCACGTACGTCAATTTCCGTTGGTCGGATGAAAACAAACTGGTTTGTTTTTTTAATACGTGCACGTCCGAGCGTTCAAATTTTTCTTCTCTGATCTCAATACATTCCCAAAAAAATTTGAATATTTTTGAATACCAGGTTTATTTTTATTTAGGATATATTAATGTTGATGGAAACATTCTAAAATACTCAAAAAAAATTGACTGGTTGCGTTGGTGTCTTAATTCACCAACTGCTTTACATATTCATTTTTTTTCCTCTTCTTGTATATAAATCATTTACCCAACATTTTTTTCATTTCATAAGTAGTTATTTTAACATTATATCCTCAGAGAGCATCCAAATAGTAGCGTCCGTTTTGACAAACGCGACACACGGGACACCATGAACGCACATCTAATATAACCACTAAAATAAAATAGTCGTGCGAGTAAATTCCGTCAGAGCACGCACGTATAAAAAAACGTACGGACCCGCGTCCAATGTAACCGCGGGCTAACCGTATCGACTCTATATACGTGCATGGACGCATGGACGAATCAAATCAAAAAGTGAGTAAAGGGCTTTATCTACGTGCATACTCGCACAAACGAAAACCACACCAGTTCGTAGAGCTTTATTATCTTATAGGCAAATATCTTCGATAAAAGTTTAACAAGAAATGTTTGTCATAAGTAAAAAAATTTCAAATTTCACAGTGAAAACACCCTTGAGATACATGAGACATTGTTAAAAATGTCAGGAGACATTTTTGTTTCATACACAAGTTTCATAATATGTGTGTACATGATCTACGTTTATTTTAAATTATTTGTTTCGCTTGCTGCACGTGAGTTTTGGTTGTATCAGAAATAAAATCGGTGTACTACTGTTTACTACGTGTTTATAACGAGATTAGTTTGTTTATTGTGAAAATGAGTAAAAAAATTAAAAAAAAGTAATAAAGGAAAAGCTTGCAACGATAAGTGGTCATTATATAAGAAAACATAAAGTTGCTGATCAAAAGATAAAATGTCGATTGACAAATTCGGAAATACTGTTATATAGCTGGAAAAATCTGGTCATGAAAATGTTCTTTGAGTTTAAGGATACCTTGTCAAATTACGTAAAAAAATGAAAATCTATATTATTCGTTTTTTTTAATATCTCCGGAAGTACTCAGAATTTTAAATGTTTCTAGACAGCTATTATTAAGCACATTAATACACAACTTCGTCCTAATTTAACCATTCTCGTATCTCGTATCATTTTTGAGATCCCAATTAATGGTGGCGGCGGAATTTGAATTACCTCGTATATCCCCTTCTATATATTATCAAGTCTTTTAGCTACTAACCTATTTTTTACCTATTCTTACGCCTGAAAAAACTGTTTAATTTTCTTAACCTTTTGACATAATGTTATTTTCAGCAACACGGTATAAACATTCCATCCTGAAAGCTTTAACTTGAAGTCTACTAGTGACAAAAAATCACTTATTTTTATTATGAAAATGCCAAAGTACCTTCTTTTTACTTATACATTCTCTCTCTTTTGATTTATTTAGTTTGAATAGTATTCTTTATTTTTTATAATATAGATTAAGAAAGTATTTTCAATACTTACTTTAATGCAACTATGATTTTTTTAGTTCATATCTACTTAACACAAATTTATATTAATTTAAAGAAATAGGGAATGTTAAACAATACAAGATATTGCCATAAACTTAATCATAATATATATGTATGTGTCACATATTTTTTTAAACTACAGATATAGTTTTTTAAACTACTTGTATATACAAAGTGTATATAATCGAACCTGTATGCTCATGTATAGGTTTAAAACTTTTGATATACCTATCAACATTTTGTACTTTTCTTATTTAATAAAAATAATAAAAAAATTTTAAACATGAGCAATATTTTATAAATAATCCAAAAATAAAAAAAATGAGCTAGCCATTTTGTATGTATTGAAAAGTAAAATAATTTACTGTACAACGAGAAGGAACAAGAATATAATAAATAGTTAGGTGAATGTAAAAAAGACATTTTTCGGAATAATTAAAAACCTCGAGCAGTAAATCAAAAACTACTTGGTCAATTATAAGATAAATAACATGAAAAATGTTATCAAAACTAAATTTTAAGTAGTTCTTAATATAATGATATTGCGAATAATTTTAATAAAGTTTTTAATATAAGAACACCATGCCAACTAAGTGAAATTAGTCAAGAAAGAAAAGAATTGGCTATAACGCTTATATTGGTGAACGCTTGGCTTTTGTTAGATCGATGAATGCAACATAAAATTTAGACTGCTGCTCTATTACTTTTTCTTGTAGTTGGCGGATGGAAAATATGGAATCGACGGTGCCACGGTTGGTGCGAAACCCCGTTTGCGATTCTGGAAGGATTTTTTCTCGATCGGTGAAAAGCTTAAAAGATGGCGTTTTTTATAAAGTAATGGCCAACTATGGTTTCTATTTAAAAAAACATATGTTTGTGTCAAAAATGACAGGCTTAAGAAAAAATCGGAGAACACAAAGTCATTAGGGATGTGATTATCTACAACTTTTATCTGAAAACTTTTTGTCTAAAATAGATTATAATGAAATTAGGAACAATTTTTAAAATAGCCAAAATTTGTTTTTTTTTCGAAATATGTAGCAAGCCACAAACTTTTTTTTAACAAAGATCTGAAAGGAAAGGAATTTATGACCCCACAAAACTGCAATTGTTTCCCAATTTAACCGACTCTCTATCTCCAGTAGTTTCCGAGATACACAGAGAACATCGTAGAAAACTCACCCTGTATGAATTCATATACATTTTACAATTACAATTACAGGATACAATTTAAAAAATAATTTTAAATTATGTCCAATAAACTACTATGCCCACATAATATTGAGACACCCCGTATATATTTCTTAAATCTATTGTAATATTAATTTTTTAAACAAAAATAATTGCTGGTATACCAATAGCAATAATTAGATAGACTGTTGTCACGAGTTTCATTTTGAAGTGGTAATTAGAGGTAAAAGTATAATCCGACATCGCTACATCCACTTCATGCCAAGACTTCATCAACTTAGGCCATTTCTTAGCCAGTCTTATAAATTCAAATGTGTACACAAATACGGTAAAGAAATACATCAAACCAGCTAAAAATTAAAACTACATATTAATAATTGACAAAAACGCAACTTAGAACTCCTTACAAGTCAATGGAAACTTTATCTTGTTTCTCCAAAAGAAATTTACAAAAAGAGCCGCATCCACAGCAACGAAAAAACACAAACCAATAGATAAAAAGCTTCTTTTGGAAATCCACAAGAATCTAACGCATCTGTAATCATTCTCTTTAGTTCCCTGTACCGGAAGTAATAAAAAGAAATGTCCAAGCGATACTAAAAACTGAAGTTTACTTTGTGTGGATTCACGAGAATTCTGCTGCATTGTTTTCTTATCAAATAATGGAATGAAACTGGAAATATTTCAAACTGTTTTTTAGTAATACGATTGATGGATTAATAAACATTGAAAAATCAAATGCCTCTAACTATTTCGACCTAAAAAAACAAATCGCTCGTTTAAATCAATTAACGTTTGTTGATTCTATATCTTTTATGTATTAGGTTTTATCGAGGGCGCAAAATATCGGTCGAAAAAAAAACATTAATATTTTTACTATATTAAAAACAATAATCGTTTTCTTGGAGTACTTGGGTGTGTAAACACGCTTTCTGTATGCAGGGCGGTTCAAAATATTTGCTCGACGAGATAAGACAAATTCACAAATAGAGCGAAATTAATAAACAAAAATAATGAAGATATCTGTGTGGAGGACTGTGTTGATTTCCTTCGGTTGAGATACTGCTGTTTAATTATTTTAATATCGCGTTTCCTGTAATTTATAACAAATATGTTATAGTTTATAGATAGATTAGATTATTAGTAGAAGATAATATATTTGTTTTATGTAAATACCGATATGCAAATATATTAATCCTATATAAACTGTGAGAAGATAAATGACCCAAATTATCCCAATTACATAGCGTAGTATATTCGTGCAAATACTAGGAGCTTATCTAAACTCTTTTTTTTTTCTCATTGATGCGGAAGAATAAATTCTACCGATATTTCAGTAGCGGGTTGGTTAAAGTATGAAAATGTATGATAAACGGATAAATCTTTATTAATATTTTATTGAAAATTGGTAAACAGTAAACACATACAATTTTTTTGTTACTATTGATTCGCAAAACAGTAATTTTTTACTAGTAAAATATATTTCTATTTTTCTTTAGCTTAACATGCACAAGATGCCAAACTACGGTATATGTCGCATCTGGTTTAACTTCCAGACTCATCAGATATCAATCTGACCAATTTAAATATTAAACTAATTTGCAATATATTTCCATAAAAATATTACTTGCAAAATACACTCACCGACACGAAAAATGGGCACCTTAATTTTTTTATGTACACTCACCGGCAAAAAAACCGGCCACTAAAAGCTAGTCCCAATTTCAATTTCCGATTTTGATGATTTTTTTTAAATTGTAAATTAATTCCTTCTTAACGGATGCTACGTCAGAAATTTTTATTCTAAATTTATTTTGAGCATATACAGGGCAAAATAATAAGACGAAGTTTTTTTCTTGAACTTTGTAACACCCTGTAGGGTGCAGCACCTGTAGTAGCTATTGCTAAATCAAATCACATTGTAGCCTCATCTTTGTGAGCATTTTATTTTTTTAATCACGACATTATCTCTGTTTGTATTGGAGATAGGCTGCTTTAAAACGATATGAGCCATAAATAATAAAAACAAGTTTAGGCTGGAAAATTATACAGTGTGCTACAAATTCGAGGTACGAGCATTGGTATCTCGGTAACCGTAATAGATACGAAAATGGTTAAATTGGGGCAAAGTTGCCCCCCCGCCTTGGGATGTTCATTAAAATTCCATCAAAAAAGTTTTAGAAATTTTAAGGATTCCTGAGTTTTTTGGAAAAAACGGATTTTTAAAAAAATCAAATTTATTTTTTTCTGTCGTTAGTTTTTAGAAAATCAAAAAACTAATTAGACATTCTCATAGTCACTTTATTAGGGCTATCTGCTAGTATTTTTAGATTTTCAAATTAGCTGATAATTTGTGAGATACAGAGGCCGACTTATTTTTTTTAAATACGGACCTGCATTTTTTATATTAGATTTTGGAATAACTCGGTCTCCTGAGTACAATGATATGCCACACTTTATACTTTTTTTTTGTTTCGTTCGACATTTGAACACAAAATTTATTTAAACTAATTTCAAGTCCGGCTCTGTTTTTTAAATATTTAAATTATTCATCGTTACAATATTGAAAAGCCTTCAAACTTAACTATGACGTGGGGTAAAATATTGAATACTAAAAATCAAATTCAATATATAAATAAAATTGAAAGAATAATAAATTTGTGCAATAGGCAAGGTGGTAACCCTTTCGAACATGTAGAGCATTAGAAACTAGTTTGTAGAAAGTGATTTATTTATAATAACTACGATTAATATTATGCATATTGTTAGATCGTGCACTGAGAATTTCAAATTCACAATAAAAAAAGTTAAGAATAATATCTTTAAATTGCTGAGATGCATATTATTTATTTGAATCTTTCAATTGGCTCGATTTTCCTTATTCAATGTTAATTAGCACTGATCAATATTGTTGCAATGAATATAATCAGATTAAATATTTTAAGAAACCAGGGTCGAATTTGAAAATATTTTAAATAATAATTATAAGATTAAACGAACTTACCTTAAGTGAAGTTCAATCTTAATTATGTTCACGCCTTGCTCGAAGTGATCACACTGTAGTATTCGTCCGCTCTGTCGGCGCCACGTATCGGTACCAAAGAAATAAACAAACCTCCCTCCATATCCCCGCACACCGTCGAGCCTACCTTCAGTTTTTATTTTTTTTTTTTAGTGATTTATCTCAAATCCAGTGATCACAGGGTTTATTGTGCTGGCTCAGTACTAGCAAATTATATCTTCTGGGGTGTGGTGGGTGTGATCACTTCGAGCAAGGCGTGAACATAATTAAGATTGAACTTCACTTAAGGTAAGTTCGTTTAATCTTATAATTATATTCACGCCTTGCTCTCGTGATCACACTGTAGATTTTTAGAGCGATTTGAGATTTATTTAACTATATTGTTGTACTACCAGAAGGTAATCAGTCAAACCAAGAACTACTTTAAGCTGAAATAAGGTTTATTTAATATAATTTAGTAAAGGTAATACACAAAAACGGTAACTTACAATAAGTTTTGAATAATAATGTGCAAAACAGTAACAACGAACGAGAACATTGTTCATATGATAACAAATTATATCTAAACAATAAATTTAATTAACAATAACTCAAAAAAAAAAAACAAACTAACATTGTAAGATGGACCTAGCAAATTCGTTTTTATTGATTACGGGGCGATTATAAAACTTTGCAAAGGTATCTGACCTTTCAGACCAGCCAGCTGTGCTTCTTATTAAGTCTAAAGATACACCCTTATTTTTTGCCGTTGAAGTGGCTGTGTGCCTTACGCTATGTGCTGAAAAAATCTTTATATCCACACCACTGTTTCCCAGGGTGCGCTTTATCCAGCGACTGATGGTTTGAGACGTTGCTGGTTTCCATGGTTTTTTAAAAGTTAAAATTAATTTAGTATTTTTCAGTCTTAAATCTTTAGTTTTTTGCAAATAAACGTCAAAGGTTTTTGCAGCACAAACTCTAACGTCCTTTTGAAAATAAGGCACATATAAAACAGGTTGAGATCTATTAATACCCGAAGTTTTTGTTTTACCACTTATAAAAATCTGATATCCTGTCTCATTTTTATGGATATTATCCATTTCGATAAGGGAGAACGTTTGCACACGATGGGCTGTTACTAAAGCTAGCAGCGTTACAAACTTATAAGTTAATATTTCAAGGCTTAGGTCTTCGTTTGGATAAAAGGCCTTTAAATAATCTAAGACCACGCTCGGATCCCAAGTGTAGTTATATTTTGGTTTACTTGGTCTAAGGTTTTTTATACCTTGGAAAAATCTTTTAATTTGAGGATCTGACCCTAATGTTGGTGAAGTTATTAGAGCAAGTGCTGACCGAGCGCAGTTTAGAGTACCGTAGGCAGCGCCTTTATTAAACATCTCTGTCAAAAATTTTAAGGTCCAGTCAATAGACAAAGCGTACCTATCTATATTATTCGCTGAACAGAAATTCCACCATAGTCTCAGGCAACTATTATACTGCCTTGTAGTTCCCTCGGAAAGTGAAGATAACATTATCTGGATACTTTCTTCTGGGATTCCTCTTATCCTGAATGCTTGTATGATAACAATCCTACCGCCAGGGAAAGGTTCCGCCAAAGAGGGTGAGGCTTCCTGTCAACAGATAAGAGTAATTCTCTATTAGGATTTAAGATGATAACTTCCTGAATAAGTAATTTATTAAACAAAGGAAACCAGGGTTGTGTTGGCCAATAGGGTACTACCAAGATAACTGTGGCCTTGTCAAAAATAATTTTTTGCAATACTTTTGTTATTAAGGAAAAAGGAGGGAAAGCGTATGATGTTTTTTCCTCCCAGGATATGGTAAAAGCATCGGTGGTAAGAGCATCTGGATCTGTATGCCAGGATATGTATTTCGAACATTTTTTATTATTCCGACTAGCAAATAAATCTACGTCTGGCTGTCCAAACGTATTACAAATTTTTTGAAAGGCCCAATTAGCTAATTCATACTCTATATCTTGCGAAATTTTTCTCGATTCAAAATCCGCCTCTATGTTATCCTTTGATTTAATGTAAACAGCGACTATGAAAATATTACGTTCTTCGCACCATTTCCAAATTTGCCTTGATATTTTGTTAAGTTCTGGAAATTTAATTCCGCCCATGCGGTTAATATACGAAACGGCTGTTGTATTATCAATGCGAAGCAGAACGTCGCAATCTTTTAAATTTTGAGCAAAACATTTAAGGGCGAAACCTGATGCTAATAGCTCTAATATATTAATATGGTAGGATTTTTCCCTACAGCTCCACTGACCACTGGCTCTTTGGTTATTACAACATGCACCCCACCCTCGTTTAGACGCATCTGAGAAAATTTCTATCGCAAATTTTTGTGAAAGGACTAAATAATTAACAGATTTTAAAATATTGGATTTCCACCATTCTAAATCTTCCAAAATAAAGCGTGGGATAGTCATTATCGCGTTATACGACCCTCTGGATTTAATTAAAGCCAAATACTTGGCTCTTTCTAAATTTTTAATATATAATTTCCCATATTTTAATGCAGGGCATGCTGCAACTAATTTCCCGACAAGCTTAGAAAAATATCGAACGGTACAATTTTTTAATCTCAACATATTATCAATCCATTTTTTAATGTCATTCTGTTTTTCTCGAGGGAGCTCCAAGGTCATAGTCCTAGTATTAAATGTAAACCCCAAGAAGGTGCATTTTCTTCTTGGACTAATGTTAGATTTTTGAAAATTTATTACAAAACCTAATCTTTGTAAAATATCTAAAGTTATTTTTACATTGTTTAAACACTCTTCAAACGACTCCCCCAATAAAAGAAAATCATCCAGGTATACGACCGACAAAAGACCTTTAGATCTCAGAAAATGTAAGACAGGCTTTAAAAGTTTCGTAAATACTCTTGGCGCAGTACATAACCCGAATGGGATGCAAGTGTATTCATATAATTGGTCTTTAAAAGAAAAACGTAAGTATTTTCTATGGTCTTTGGCTACTTTTATCAGAAAATATGCCTCTTTGAGGTCTATAGTAGCCATAAACATGTCTGGGGAAAGAAACTTTACTACTGTTTTTCTATCTTCCATTTTAAAGTGTGTTGTTTTTACAAATTGATTAAGTTGTTTTAAATTTAAGATTAACCTGTTTTTGCCATTAGGTTTTGTAATTAAAAATATTTTGGAAAGGAATTGCCCCCTACAGGGTTTACATTTTTTTATAGCTCCAATTGTCAGGAGGTGTGAAATTTCATTCTGAATTTTTTCTATATCGCTTTTAGACCATCTTTTATTAGCAAAATTTATTTTTTGGCTTACTTTCTTTATGAAAGGTATTTTATACCCTTTTACCCATGAAATTATTTCAGGGTCTTTTGTAATTTTATACCACTCATGTACATAATGAAACAATCTACCTGCTCTAAAACCTACCTCGTGAGTAGACATGTTGCTATTGTCTAATAACGATAACGGGGCCTCTCTGGTTGTTTCCTGTTGTAGGACTGTTCCCTGCGCTGATATTGAGCACGATGACTGTTGTGGAACTTCCTCTTGAAGCTCTGAGATCCCGCCAGGACTGATGAGCGTCGAGGCGGGGCCCTGGAGTTTTTTGGGTCGCTGGTTTTCTTTTTAAGAGGCAAAACCTTTGGTTTCAGCAGCTCCTGTCCTGACTTTTCAATTTGTTTAACATTCTTAATCCTCTCACCCAAGTTTTCTCCGAACAACCAGGTGTCAACAGCAGTTCCAACAATTTCCTTCAAGTGTTTGTCTAATCCAAAACTTACAACATTTTGCCTGGATATTGACTGTTCGTGGTGAATGTCTGCAAGCAGTCTTGCCCCATCACTTAGCGCTTCAATTATTGGTATCATTTGGTCCCCTTCCTGTGGTTCCAGGGAAATTAACATCGACAATGCCTTACCCAAGGCTGCTAAGCTTTTTCCCATCTGTGATTGGACTTTGACTAGCCGTTCGTCCCTTTTAATGGCTGTCTCATTGATGGCGGCCAAAACCTCAGGGTTAAGCTTGGGTGATGAACAAGATAAACAATTTTTAGGTACCTTGTATTTTTCCATAACTTTCATTTTTTCTTCGTCCTTCATACCAGACTTTAATATGCTCTCCCATTGGAGTGCAACGTCCTTCTGGATAGGATCAGCAAAGTCTTCTGTTTCGTTTTCACGACATAAAAGGTTCAAGATAGTCGGGTCGATGTTAACCTCAACCGGGGGCGCCTCGCCTGCAAGGCAAATCGTTTTTGATTAGTCATGATTATGACCTCCTAGCTGACCTTACTCAAGGTCACCAGGGAAAATTTGAGAAAAATAAAACAATAATATGATCCTTTTCTTGTTCAAGATCAGGTCATATTCTTTCGAAATTGGTTTGCACTACAAAACGTTAAGCAAAAAAATAAAATTAAAATTTAAACTTACTGTCGTTTTCGGCATCACTCTCCGTGTCTATGATAATTCGCCGAAAACTTGTACTGCCCTTGCCCCTCCTGGAGCTTGGCCTAGAACGACCTGCATGTCGTCGTCCAGCTGACGATGTAGGTTCAGGCGAAAATCGACCATCTGCACTGCTTGAACGCCGCTGGCGTTTTTTACTCCTATGTTTTTCTTGTAAATCTCGGATTTTCCGTCGAATGTTACAGATCTTCCGCTCGGTACTATCCTCTGAGTCTATACTATCGCTTGAAGAAGAGTTTTCCGAAGTTGAAACACTATATTTTCTCTTATTTCCCATTTTTTTTGTACACGACACGCGACGACCCGACACTAACGCACGTAAATAAAAACTGAAGGTAGGCTCGACGGTGTGCGGGGATATGGAGGGAGGTTTGTTTATTTCTTTGGTACCGATACGTGGCGCCGACAGAGCGGACGAATACTACAGTGTGATCACGAGAGCAAGGCGTGAATATAATTAAATAGTTTTGTTGTTGTTAAGGTACCCAAAACAAAAAAATAGTATAAAGTGTGGCATATCGTTGTACTCAGGAGACCGAGTTCTTTCAAAAACTGAAATAAAAAATGCAGGTCCGTATTTAAAAATATTAAGTCGGCCTCTGTATCTCACAAATTATCAGCTAATTTGAACATCTAAAAATACTGTCAGATAGCCCTAATAAAGTGGCTATGAGAATATGCAATTAATTTTTTGATTTTCTGAAAAGTAACGACAGGAAAAAATAAAGGTGGTTTTCAAAAAAAATCGTTTTTTCCAAAAAACTCAGCAATTCTTGAAATTTTAAAAACTTTTTTGATAGCATCTTGGTGAACATCCCAAGGTGCAACTTTGCCCTAATTTAACCATCTTCGTATCTATCACGGTTTTCGAGATACCGATGCTCGTACCTCGAATTTGTAGCACCCTGTATAACATATATAACCATACCTGGCGGACATAATAATTGATAGACGTATTTTATTGCTTTCGGTAATTTCCTGTTCCACCGGAAATGGCTACAACCCTTGATTTTTAAATTATATCCCCGTATTTTTTTTACTTTATTGGATAACATAGCACTGTGAATAGAATGACATATCATGTGTCAACTTTTGACACTTTTGCATATTTTTTTGAAATTATAACATGCGGTTCATGACGAAAATTTGACTCGAAATACCAAATGTGTGGTACCAAATTATTGTTCCATTTGAAAAGATTGAAATGTGATTAAAAATACGGTTTGACGACCTTTTAACCGGCCAGGAGAAGACATGAAAAACACTAGACGATCAAATCTATTTTTCCAATGATTTTTGATTAAAAATTAGTGTTTTTAACTTAGTCATGGCACTCTAGATTGAAATTTATAATATGACTCTTCTTAAGCCAAAATGTCAAAAGTTGACATGTGATAAGTCATTCTATTCAAAGTGTCATTTTAAAGGTATTTTTTTTGAAAATATACCGAAGGTCCCATTTAAAAATCAAAAGTCGTAGTCATTGCAGACGCAGGAAGAGCATTGGTGAAGCAGGAAGTGGCCGAAAATAATTGAATACGTCAATAAATCCTAATTTACGTCATATACTAACTTACCAAATCTCGCTTATCTAAAAAAAATAAGAAAGTTATAGGGGTATACGGACAAACAAAGCACATTTGGATTAAAGGTAAATTTGAGGTAAATTTTGCGCAATGAAGTTGTTTTGGTGTTGCAATGAACTTGCATATTTAGTATGATATAAAAACATATTAGTATGATTTAAAAACAATAACTTCTCTATTATATTATTACTATTTAGATATTTTTTTGGACACGGCGTATAAAACAGTTTAGGGTTTAGGTTAAATAATTTAATTACGGCTGACTTATCAACGTATATTTATTTATAATTTTATTTTAATAGCTCATTATATGTAAACATTATCAGTATTAAATAGTGGGTAACATTTTAATGAACACAAACTTTTTCCAACTTGTTGACTAAAGATCTCTAGTAAAAGGGGTTAAGGGTAGGGCATTATTTATTCAGCACTTATTAAAAAAGCAATGTTACCTCCACATAATGTAAGTAGTATTCAGATGTAGGTGGCACACCGTAACGAGCAATAAAAGTAGAAAAAAAAGCTCACGGGGATCCAAAGACTTACTTCCATCAGAATTGCAAGTGCCTACAGAACAATCTCTACAGAGGCAGTAGGCGTAATCGCAGGGGTTCCACCCATAGACCTATTAATAGAGGAAAGGAAGGAAATTTACAATGGAGTACAGAAGCAAATCGCGAGAGGGGACCTACTCGACAAGTGGCGAAAACATGGGTAAGAGGTATAAAAAGAAGTTGGATAATTCTGATATTAGGCAATGGATATCCAGGCCATTCGGAGAGGCTGATTACTTTGTCACGCAAACTCTATCGGGACATGGTTGCTTTATGAAGTATCTAATGGAAAGGAAGAAACGCGAATCAGATAGTTGCAACTACTGTGGAAATATTGATGATGCAGAACAAACACTGTTTAGATGTACGAGATGGGACTACATTCGTAATGATTATAAAACTCATACCTGATCAGTTCTCAATACGGAAGATATGATGAAATATCTCACTGGGACAGAAGAAATGTAGAAACTAACTGCAGGGATAATAAGACAAATATTAGAGAAAAAGGAAAATGACATAAGAAGACAGTAAACAGACAGCTATCATGACGAAGTAATGCGGAAGCGGTTTCCACCATGATCAGTGTTAGGGAAGTGTGTTTTTTCAGCCGGTAAGAATCCGGCACTACCCGGCACTAACGACCATGGTTTACTGTTATTAGAGTGCTGGGTGTCTTATGCAAGATTTGGACGAAGTAGTCCCAAGTAGCATTTGGACGTTATCTAACGTCGGGTATACGTCGCGTTCAATAAACCCGACGTCGGGTACCAACGTCGGTTCGACCGCTTGACGACCCTTATTTGCACCTAAATGGGGAATACAGATTCGGGTCGCCTCGACGTCGGTATCTGACCTAAAAGGGAATGTAATTCTACCAATTACCAACGTCATATTACGTTGGATTTTAATCACTTAAAATTCGTCGCTAAGCACTTACGTTACGTTTGGTTTCATATTCGCTACCAAAAATACATAAAAACCTAACCAAACTACCTAATTACAAATGGATTCATAATCACTTCTCGAATATAACTATAAGTGCCTATCTAATTTCATATTATGATAATTTTGAATCATTAATCCAGACATCAGTTTTGTCAACGGAAGTGACTTTCTTGATATATCTGGTTAAAATACTCCGGAAAACAACGAGCGCTTTCAAAATTAGGTAGATTTATGAAATAAAAATATCTATAAAAAAGTAACTCGCAAAATATTTTTTTTTTATTTTCTAGCTGGTTTAATCATAAAACTGTACTGTGGTTCCCCCCAAACTCAACCTTATCAATATTATTCTACTAGAAATCGAAATGTGAATATAAATTTTAAAAACAAAAAACGATTTTAAAATGGCTGACAATCGGATACGTGTTAAGAATGGCGGATTTCTGTGTCCGACTTAATATGAACTACCAATATACACTACCAATACCAATATACAATTCCGACCGGGTCTCCAACATTAGTCGTCTCACACGACCGAAGTCATCAAACCGGACGACCGGCAATCGTATTATGACGTATATAATTCCAACGTACGCCACGTAACCTCACTTTGCGTATCAGTGATTTGTGGATTTGTGCAACTATATTTTAGTTTTTGTTTTCTCCTTAAAAAAATGGGCAGCCACTTTTTTAAGCCTAACCTCACATGTCGGAGGAGGATGGGGTCTGCTGGTTTCCTAAGCTAAAAAATGAAATTAAGATGCACCAGTGTAATGCAGCATCTCTTCCGGATAAAAAGCATTTACGGGTGGAGGCAAGACATCACTACTACTATTATTATTTTGCAAAAACTTCGACCTCTTTCTGTAAAATGTAGATGAATGTCTAAATGCATTTTTAGTGTTTTTTTAGGCATAATAAAAAAATTAAGTTTGTTTACAAAAACTTTTTATTAGGTTATGTTCATGATGTTCATTAGGTCGCAAATGCTACCTAATGGGTTGTATTTACCGACGTAAATAGAGATACGTAAATTAGGTTATAAATATGAACAATATATTGGACGTTACTTTAGGGATTATCAGTGAGACGTATTCTATTCGGACAACGGGTAGAAGCTAGTTCAAGTATATGTACGTCGTGCAAGCCAACGTGGGAACGACGTTGGGAAATTAATAAAAATGGTACGTTGTTATTTTGTACGTCGACAGATCGTTGGATTTACCGACTCGGATTCAACGACGTCGCTTTTAATAGGAAAGCGACGTCACAGGTCGCATCACCAGCACCCGACCTAAATTTGCACAAAGTCTGACGTCGCTTCAGGTCAGATTTAGTTCGAAATCAGATAGATGCTACTTGGGGTCGCGATCGGATCGCGATACATCGATCTACAAAATTTGGATCAGGTGCGTTTTGCGGGGATACACTTTTGGGTGGGCATGATCCTCATCGATTGTGTATCTCAAGAATCGGTGAATTGGTTGGTGGAAATCGCACCTAATCTTAAAAATTGGCAAAGGCCGGAACTGGTTGCAGTGAAGGGAGAAAACAACCCTAAAAGGGCGGCTAGATATCACGGTCTTTCTGCCGACGAGCAAGGGGAAAGACACCACCTACCTGCTGAGCCTCATCCAGGGTCGGAACTTCAATGTAAGGACATCGAGTTGTCGAGTCATCAACTCGAGGGAGGAGGGTCATGGTCAGGTCCTCATAATAGGAATTGATCTCAAGTCCAAGGAGGCAATAGCGGTATCAGGTCTAAGGAGAGACCAAGTTAAAGAGGTGGAGAAAATGGAGACAGATACTCCAGCCTCCACCTCACGGGTTCCTCAGGCGGAGGCAAGCTCCTCGACTGTGAAGGGCGGCACGGAGAGGGCCAAACTCCAACCGTGGAAGAGTGTGTACCCTCGGAGGAAGAACTGTTTTCAGAGGAGGATGGGAAATACCCTGTCCCCTCTACAACAGCGGTATGATGGGTTATAGACTGTGTGATGACTCAAGTAAGGGGACACAATAGATCTTTAAGGTCGCAGTGATAATCCCCTCCTCTTACTCATTCTACATTCTATGCAAGATTTTCTTTCCCACAAACAAAAAAAAAGATATAGGTAATAATTAATTTATTAAATTTATTTTCCTGTAGTGCTTCGTCATCCCACAATTACCCTCTGTACACAAATGTGGAATGACAAAGCACTACAGGAAATTATATCCTCTGACGTGCCAGTAGGAATCCCTAAATCTGAGAGCTTTTAATGTCTGCCGATAAGATTATATGAAAAGCCAATGTAAACTGAATTGACAAGGTCTTGTGATATGATGTTTCTATAAAAAAAAACTGTATTGGCTGGTTCGAACGATAATGCCAAACTTTCTAAAATAAAAAATAATTCTTCGTTTTTTAAATGGAACAACCCACATATTATTTCTTTGTTAGATGGAGATTAAAAAATGAATACATTTTGTATTTCAAGTATTTTAAAATTTTTAACGATTTTGCAATTACTCGCGTTTATATTATATATGGCTCTTTTAACCGTAAAATACCAGAAAAAAGTCATTAGGTGACTTTGTTAAAAATTACTTTTGAAAAGCCCTATGTAATAATATTGGGCCTGATTAATAAAAATGAAGCAATTGCTTTTTCTTGAAAAATCTTAGCAAATGCTTAAAGGGAAGTGAATAAAATGTTAAGCAATTACTTGACCTTGTAGTAATTGCTTCAAATCAAAGGAAAAGTTGAAAGCAAAAGGTTTTGCTTAGAACTGTTAAGTATTTCCTTAATAAAATATGAATAAAGCTGGGAATTGCTTTTGCTACACAAGCAATAGCTGTTAAATTTTCAAGCATGCACTATACCATCCTTACATTTGCTTGAATTAGTTTTGTTGTGACATTTGTCTGATTTCCATCGTAAAATGGCAGAGTTTTTGAATCGTAAAGTAAAACTCTACAAATTACGCAAGGAATGTGTAGAAGAAGATTATCGAAAATTATACCGTTTTAGTCGTGAAAATGTAGAATGGCTTGCAAACTATTTGCTAGAAGAAAGTTTTGAAACACGTGTTTTTTTTCCTTTTTTATTTCGGGAACATGGGACTTAATAAAACCTGATTTTTATGCATCGGTTAAGCTTGATTTTCATGCATCCGTTGTCCGACGATACGTTGATACGATATTAATTTTATTGGTAGAATTTAAAAACTTTGATTGGTTAGGAAATATAGCAGTTTTTAAATTTATTGCATTTTTATGACTCCGTTTATCGGATATACGTTGTCAAGAAAGAATTTGTTACGGATGCATGAAAATCAAGCTTTATACATTGATACGATGGTCCGACGGTGCTCTGATTGGTCATAGCGTTTTCGGGCCACTTTTCATCCGTAAATATTTTACTGCAGCCCGTCAACGGACCCGTTCATACGATAACGGACGTTTTGACACTTTTATGACAAATTTAATCTAACCTTAATAAAAATATAAGTAAAATAGCAAAATCGTTATGGAAACGAAAATATAAAATAACACCAACGTATATCCGATAAACGGAGGCATGAAAATGCAATAAATTTAAAAACTGCGTTATTTTCTAACCAATCAAAGTCTTTAAATTCTACCAATAAAATTAATATCGTATCAACGTATCGTCGGACAACGGATGCATGAAAATCAACCTTAAAAAATTACTTTATTTTCTTTTAATTTCCTAACGAAAATTAACTGCTTGTCTTCTTGATTCTCCTCAGAGTCGGAATATTCACTACTGTCAGACATATTGCAAATTATATTTTTGTCAACACCTAAAAAATAGACCTAGTAAACACGTTTGTACGGACAACTGAACGAATGGAGATACCGCAACGTAAACAAAATAAAATACCTCTTGACAAGTCGACACAGTAATTGCTTACACTACCCCGGAATGTCTAGCAAATGCTTAATATTTTTATTCTTAGGAATTTTAAGCAATTGCTTGTTCTTACAGCTTTTGCTTTTTAGGTTTTTGCTTTTGCTAATCAGCAATTGCTTTTAGCAATTGCTATATTTTTATTCATTAGGTCCATTATATTAATACGAATATCCGCAAAACCGTTAAAAATTTTGAAATAGGTACTTTAAATATAAAAAATTTTTATTTTTTTATTTCCCATCTAATAAAGAAGTAATATACAGGATATTCCATTTAAAAAAACAAAGAATAACATTTATATTTCAGAAAGTTTGCCATATAATTTTGAACAACCTGTATGACTTGATATTACAATTTTTATAGGAAAATTAAGTAAAGACCAATTAAAGTAAATACCTAGAATAGTTTATATTTCAGAACATTCCTTGTTTTCCTTGTTTGTTATTTCAGAACATTCCTTGTATTGAACATTTTTAATAATTTAAAAAAAAATAAAACAAATATTTTTTTTTATTTATTTATTAATATCTCTGAAACTAAATATTTTAGGATTATGTAAAGTGATCACAAAGGAAGCCAAAAATGCAATATTATACAGCGTGCTCCTTTTAAAAAATCATCCTGATCCACTCACACTTTTTTGAGCCACCTTATAGAGGTTAAATTATTTTCCTGAAATACATCCTAATATATACTTTACGTTTGCACTTAATCAAAATCCCTAAGTTTTTCATTTTAGGAGCTACAGATGCCCGACTCACAATTGCTGAACCCTGTATTTATGTACTTACTTTTAGCTAAATAAATTTATTTACAAAAAATAAGGTTTTCTTTTTTATATTATATTGTTTTGTCGTTTTGTGTTTGGACATTATAAATAACTAATTGACACATATGTACTGTAAATCATTTGTAACTTTGATTGAATGACAAATAAAATAGATAGTTGTTAGAATTTCAGAACCAGGCCCCCAATACATAGTAATGACAAATAAAATAGAACTGTTTTCCTTTTAATCGTTTGGAAAACATGTTCAGATTCTAATCAAAAAGCGTTTAAAAGAAGTTTGTATAAAAATTACAAAACAATGTAAACAAGGTTTATTATTATCAATACACTAAAACAATTTCTTCTGAATAGATTCAAATTAAAAAAATATATACTGAGTTAGGGCCTTTGCAGCATTTTATATATTTTACAAAAATAATATGGAAATACCAATGAGAAATGATGCAGCAAATACCCCTATTCTTTGGAATAAGTAAGTTAATCATCTCGTATTTATATTTAAATAAATAATCAATATTTATAGTAAAGGAATAGAGGTAAAAAATCTGTACAGGGTGTCCCATTTTCGTGTTTTTATGAGATTTCTCGTTTTTGTGTAGAGATGCGGTTTTCACTTCACTGTGCTACTTTTTTATGAAACTAAAGATGCTATAAACAAATTTGTCCTAGAACAAATTTGTCCTAGGCCTCTTAGTTTCTGAAATACAGGGCGAATTTGATTTTGTTGCATTTATCCACTAACCTCGTATCTCGTTTATTTTACAGCATATTGAAGGCGAAAAGCACTGAATTTTACGTGAGAAACGTTATGGGACCGTTTTTTACGTAGAATTCAGTGGTGTAGCTAGTTTTTTGCTAAGAGCTTTTTTTCTCGAAATATGACCCAAACTTTTTTATGTTTTTTTTAAAATTAGTAATCCTCTATATTTTTTTAATTTTATTTGCCTTTTGTTGGTTGCCTTTTAAGTTTCCTAAAAGATATATACCTACTCTACAGTATGTCGCGGGATTATCTTAACAAGAGAAAAAACTTTTGGACTTTTTAGATAAAGAACAAATTAATAATACAACCTTTATAAAAATAAATTTTCTTAAACATTTAGTACCATCAATTTTGAAGCCTAGAAGCATCTGGATTTTTAAGATTAATTTGACGCAATTTATGAAACTATGAGACGCATTTTGTAATAAAAAATTTGAAATCGTAGAGCGAAACAGATTCGAATTGATATCTTCAATCAATAAATTTATTGAAAAGTATCAACAACATCATCAAAATAGTTCCTTCAATTGAAAAATGTGTTAATAAACAGAACGATGACAGGCCGACGGTAATACACAGAGTGTCAAAAAATAGTGTTTCTATTTTTGGTGAGTTTTATAGATAAAAATAAGACAAAGAGTTCCTATAAATATATGCTCTAAAATGCTTCCTGATGAAGTTATAGCCCTTGGAAGGGTAATTAGTATATTTTGTTCATATTTAAGAACATAGATAAACCGTTTTTCTTGAAATTTGGTGCCTTTACTTAATTTTATTGCCAAATCGAATAGCGATACTGTAAAATGCCCCGAAAAGGTACTTGCCATTAGGATAGAAGGCTAACTGGTGGTAAGGTACTGGTGATACTTCTTTTATCCTTAGAGATACAGTAATTTCAACAAATGACATATATTATTGATATCTTGAGAAAATGCAGTTTTCATAAAAAAAAATTTTGCTTGTTCTAAAATGGTTACTCCCGTTTACACTTTTCCAACTATGTCCTAAAAATCAAACAGCGTTTCTGTGGTTATATCAATTCGATTTCATTTGATTAACGTCATATTCTTTGCTGTTAAAGTATCATATTTTCCAATAGCTATCATCACCCTTACCATCGAACTAAATATACTTTGTACTTCTTTAACATTTTAAAACACCCAAAAATATTACGTTAATTAAAATTATATGAATATCAATCTATCAAAGAATGAAAACAAATTTATATTACCATAACTCTGGTTGACAGTTTTATCTAAAAGCAGCACAAAAGCAAAATCCTAGTTAAATTAAATTAAATTAAATAATAAAAAAATTGTGTGTGCACTATGTGCGCATATTTGAAGTAAAACTTCTTACTAACAGCTATTAAATTAAAGGATTTAAAGGACATATTTGAAAAAGTGTAATTTCAAATGCAAAAAGGTACGTGCTAAATCGGACGAGTTTTTCGCCACTTTTTCTCTCGTGTGTCGTCTCGCGGCCTTGAATTTTTACTCCCAGCGCCCGTAAAAAAGTGTCACTTCAATAATACTCTTTCATTAAAGTAAAGTGATTTATAATAAAAAGTTAAATAACGCACTTTTTTACCATATTTATTAAAGGTAGTACAAATTACTAAAAAAAGTAATTACGCATTTCTGCTTTTTTGATCCATTGCCCTAACCTCAGTAAGATTACGACGAGTGTTTAAAATTGCAACATGTCACAATTTCTCTGTATCTGGGTTTCTAAGGAGGTAATGAAAATTTTGTTTACAGAATCTTTAGTTTCACGGAAAAGTAATGGAGGTTCGAGAAAACCTCAAAATTCTGTTTAATGATAGCAAGAAAATCTTTTGTAAACAAAATGGTACATTCTGGACACAGGTTACGTACTAGCAGACCCGACTAACTTCGTACCTCCTATTCTGAGCGAATTGAGAGTTTTTTATCACTCTTGTGATACGGATGACTGATCGAATGTTGTGGAATGGTTGTCAGTTCAGTTGAAGTATTTTCAATGTATTTCAATATAATTCTTGAATATAATATTTTCACATTATTCTCCATTGAATTTCTATTCTATAATGTCTAATAATTGACATGCAGTGTACATCCACTGGCGTAGCTAGGCGTGGGCAAAGTGGGCCGTCGAGCGATGCCACCAAACCGTTTGCTATAAAAATTAAAAAAAAAACTTAAAAAATATTGGCCACACTCGTCACTTTTCTGAACATGAAATAACAACAAAACATAACTCCTAGTTTTACGCTTTAAAAAGACACAGTAGCCTTTCGCTTATTTAAACTTGGCGCGTGTGACGAGTGGGAATCCGGTATATCAAAGCGAAAGAAAAAAGCAGAGATAACCGTAGGTAATGAAGCTGTCGGTGCTAATGTGAGAACATTTTTAAATAAAAAATTTATCGACCTCTGAAGCTGCAGATTTAGATATGACTACTGAGTCTCAAATGAATGAAGCGAATATGTCGCCAGAAGCAGAAGAAGTTAAAAACAAAAGTCTTTCAATCGTTGACAGATCAGAATTAGAAACAAATTATTTTCAAAAGAATGATGAAAGAAAAAGTGAATCCAACAAATCTACAAGTGGCATTGAGCTCTATGCCTTCCCGCAATCTTGACGCTGGCACATTACACAGCTACAGCAAATTTTCGGGAGAACAACGAATCAGAATTTGGGTTCCCCAACAAAATTTAGATCTTAGTAGTGAATATTATCCAAAATATGAAAATGAAAGACTCTTTTCGAATTTTTATTGTACGAGAAAATTGAGCAATGGCGAAAGACAGCATCGTAGGTTGTTAGTATATTCAACTTTACAAGACAAAGTAAAGAAGACATTAACACAAGGTTTACTGCTCTCAGTGAATATTAGAACAAATTTTGGATTCTGGTACGACATAAACAATTTAAAATATTTGCCAAATAACGAGATTTTTGATTTTGAAGCACTGTAATGATTTTAGTGTAGCATTTTAAAATGGAGAAAGCAAAGTGACACAATCTTATGAGCTTTACCAAGAACTACAACTTTTAGTGCCTAATCTACCAAACTCCATTAGAGATGCCAATCAAATGATTCAATATCTAATTACAAATTATTTGAAAGACATCTATCCCAATGTTTATATTGCTATTAGAGTAATGTTGACTATGCCTGTAAGTACAGCTTCCGCAGAAAGAAGTTTTTCGAAGAAGTTAAAAGTTATAAAACACTATACTTAAGAAACAGTATGAAGCAGGACCGACCATCTGCTTTAGCAAAACATTCAATCGAAGCCCAGATTTAGCTGCAAAATTTAATTGCAAATCCTTACTAGAAGACTTCAGTAAAGCAAAAAGCCGAGGAAGAATATTCCTTTTGTAAAAAATTAAATCACTTAAGTTACAAAATAAAACCTTTTTTCAAATCTATATGCTTTTCAATATGATTTGAAAGACATCTGTCCCAATGTTTATATTGCTATTAGAATAATGTTGACTATGCCTGTAAGTACAGCTTCCGCAGAAAGAAGTTTTTTGAAGAAGTTAAATGTTATAAAACACTATACTTAAGAAACAGTTTGAAGCAGGACCGACTATCTGCTTTAACAAAACTTTCAATCGAAGCCCAGATTTAGCTGCAAAATTTAATTGCAAATCCCTACTAGAAGACTTCAGTAAAGCAAAAAGCCGAGGAAGAATATTCCTTTTGTACAAAATTAAATCACTTAAGTTACAAAATAAAACCCTTTTTCAAATCTATATGCTTTTCAATATACTCCCACAGCGCATTTATATTTTTTCTGTGGACATCAATTATAACAAATAAGCTATAAGCGTGCATGATTTGAGTTGTCAATTGCTGCAGGTAGCCAAGTCCCACACTTTATTTATTTAAAAATTAATTTTCTGTATATTTTTTTCCGCTGATTTTTCCGAGTCATTTTGATATTCGGGGCGGAGACGAATTCAACAAATCACAGATCATTAAAAATGGCCCAGCCGTTCTTGTGTTATAATTGATGTAATTAACCCGTGTTTGTTTTATTTATTTAGATTATTTTATCTGTATGCATCACCGTTATAAAAATCTATTAAATCAGCGTCTAAATAAAAAATCAATCTGCGAAAAATGTTTACACCACTCGAACTACGCGTTTTTCCATTAACATAATAGCGATAAGATCGCAAAACAATAACTGCTCTCCAAGATGGACGATTACAGACCATTCTCCATGTGGATACGTCCACTGCAGCAGCTCCTCAACGGCGCAATGCGTGTTCTAAAGAAGATGAAGTCGGAAACGTCGCTAACCATTGACGAGAGCAATGCCAACGGCATCGTGCCTTTTAGACCGCGTCATTTCTACGACAATATACGATTCGCGCTGATCTTGTCCCAGTTTTTCGGCTTGATGCCGTTGCAAGGAATCAGCAAAAACGTGCAGGATGTCAAGTTCAAGTGGGTCAGTTTCCGAATGGTGTACGCCTCGGTGCACGTGGGATGCGTTTTGGCCATGGCGATCGCTTGTATAGTTAAGTTGGCGGTCTATGGATTTGTGATCGACGAAACTGGTAATTATTTTCTTTTGCTATGTATCAGTGTTGTTGAGTTTAGTGTTAACCTGATTTTTGATGAATACAAGATGCAAAAGAGCAAGTGATATAAACCTTTTATTTTATACTTGTATCGCAAAATACATCTTTACATACTTGAGTTCATTCCAGAAAATAATCTTGGTTATCAAACCGTATTTCCGTAAATTACTTAAATACCTACAAATTTTCTAAAAAAAAAATTGAACAAAAAACATTTTTTGAACACAACAAAATAATATTAACTAAACAAAACTAGAAAACGTCATTTTTAATACATCACAAGCAAATAAAAATTAATACGTAGCCAAGAGTCATAATTCAAGATTTCTCTGGGGGTGCTCAGCAGAACCTGAGAGGGGGGGGGGCTTTTATTTTAATTTAAAATTTCAGTATTATCAAGTCAAATTTCATTATGTATTTACTGTAATATAAAAAAAACAAATTTGCTTAGAATGACGATCGATGACAACACCATATAATTTTTATATATAAAATTAGAGGGATCTTCATTTCAAAGACAACTCTGACCTCTGACGCCGCTTTTTTTCGATCGTGTAATATACAGGGTCTGGCAATAGTGCGTCGGGCATCTGTAGCACCTAGAATAAAAAAACTTAAGAAATTTATTTCAGTGCCAACATAAAGTATGTACTAAGATGTATTTCAAGAATATATTTTAATTTCTACAGAGTGGCTCAAAGAAGTGTGAGGGGATCTGGATGATTTTATTTAAATAAAACACCCTGTATATTATTCCATTTTTAGCTTTCTTTCTGATCACTTTACATAATTCTTAGATATTATTAAATATGTTTTGATAGTTTCACAGATATTAATAAAAAAAAATTAAAAATATTTTTTTCAGCGGTTTTTATAAAAATTATAAAAAATAGGTACAAAACATGTCATCAAATCAAAACTATACTAAGTGCTTATTAGGTATAGTCGTCTGTAGTTACTTTGCTATAAATATCACAGTCTTAAATTATACACAGAGTGTTTAAAATTCTATGTCAAACTTTCTAAAATATAAAATAATGGTTCTTCGTTTTTTTTAAATGGAACACCCTGTATATTATTCTTGTGTTAGATGGAGAATTATAAAATGAACAGTTTTTGTTTTTTTTTTCTTTTTGTCATCCTGTGATATTTTTTTTAATAATTTTAGGGATATAAATAAATATTTTGAAAAAGAATGTCAGCCTTAATTAAAAAAAAAAAACAATAAAACTATACGATGTGCGAGGTACTTACTATAATTGGTCTTGACTGAACAGTTGTGTTGAGATGTTTCACTCAAAAAGCATCCCAAAGCATTCCGCACCAAAGTCAAATTTTATGTCGATGTTTCCACCAGTAAATGCAATAGTATCCAGAACATACAAATATATCAGTTTCGAAATTCTGTACTCAGCTCCTACATCGCCTGATCCTGAAAGATCCAATGGGACTTAAAATGCAAATATCTGATGTACAGGGTGGCCCACTAAGAATAGCTCTCGGCTGTATCTCGGAAAGTATTAACTGCAAGGCATGCGGAAAAAAATACTTATAACTAAAGAGGCTATGAGAAATTGCTAGAAATTATTTTCAAGTTTGTAGAACGGCCGATAGAGGGCCCAACTGCTATAAAAAATAAGGAAAAGAAGTTTTTGCACAATTTTGCCTAGATAACGGGTACTAAAATAATAGCCTCATAATCTAGTAAATTTTGAATAATTTTTGTTAAAACCATTTTTCCCTATCTGCCAAAATAAAGTGGTGGGGGAAGGTTAGATTTGTTTTTATTTAAATGTTAATAACTCCGGACTGGATGATCAGAATTCAACTAACGAGGGCTCGTTTAAAAGAGCGTTCCTTACTCTATATTATACCATAAAAATAATAATAATATGCTTTTGAACGTAGCCGATAGGAAGCGCTGTCTTACAATTCAACAAACATTGCGCGTTTTTTCAAAAAATTAAATGCTATAGTATACAGGGTGAATAACAATAATCAAATAATTATAATATCAAATAATTATTAATATATTATTATATTAATTATTATTATTACTAATTATTATTCACCCTAATACAATAAATTAAAAGATGAGACGTACAAATATGAAACTAATATCAGTTCTACGTAAATCTAATTCACGTTATTTTTATCTCTTTAGCTGTAACATGCTTTTATATATCAAATACTTTCGCTGCAGTACATTTCATATATTTGGCGATGAGGTGGCAGGGAATCCTTAAAGAATTCTCCTATGTGGAGATGTCAATGAGGGACTATGCAGTTAATAAAAACGTCAGAAGGACAAATATTCTGAGAGCAACATCGTTCATGTTCTTTGGATTAAGTAAGTACCTAAATAATCCTTTTCATCCAATCAAACTATCGAAAAGCAGTATAAATTGGTAGGGGCCGGGTAGCATATTTGTATGTTGCACACAGAAAATTCCATTCGGAATTAGTCGGGTCTGCGGCTCTGCTGCGATTCGGTGGTATGTAAGTTATACTCGGGAGAGCACTTTCTTGGATAAAGCGAGTGCAACATACAGAAACATTGTAACATATGTGTGTATACCTATGCCAGTTTAATTTTGGCGCTTATAGGAGTTAGGTAGCGCTTAACTAGTTAGGTAACTATTCTTTTATGAAACACGCTTGATATTTTTTATGATATTCTCAGTCTCTTTAAAAAACCTTCAAAATTGTTGTATATAACGTGCCATAGGTACCTACTTACGTTTATTTTTTATATGGTATAAGCAGTTAAAAATGTAGTTTAATTAAGTTGTATTTATAGAAGGTTATGTATTATGCAATGAGAATGATTTAAGATATAAATGTGAGATGCCCATTCATTTGCCTATCATAAATTTTAAAATGCTATAAAGACATACTTATTGACCTATGTCGTCGTTAGTTTTGATAAAATTCATAAAACTTAACTGAAGTTGGTTGAAAATTGTGATTTAATAGAAAATATGTGAAAAATCTATAAATAAAATTATAATCCTGGACAATAAATGTATACAAAATGAAGTTTTGTCAAACACAATTTATTAAATATTAAAAAGAATGTATGCAGTTTGTGCTAATGTGCGTTTTTTCACGCATTCCTGAAAACAGATCTTAAAAGAACTATTTCATATCAAAAATTCACGACAAATTACTAAAACAAATTACCTACTAAAAAAATGCCAGTATGTTCTTTGTAATTTTGTAATTGGAGATAAATTTGGTTAGTAATCAACAAAACGCTTGGTATACCTAAACTTTCTTTTAGCTAAATATTTTTAGTTCTCTTCGGTATGTAAACTAGTTTGTAAACATTTGTAGTTTGTTTTTAGTGAAACGCTTACAATCATCTTAAAGAATTACGTGCTATGGCTCCTGAAATCATAAAAAACTAAACTTAAATCTCACCTCTACTTCTTCCTGACTTTTCAGTCGTAATTAAAATGAGTTTTAATCCACTTTTTGTATTCGCAATTTTCCGGTAACTTTTCCATGCTATTTAAAATTAAAAAAATAAAACACTAATCGCAGCCTAGCCAATGACTAAAGAATCCAAGGACAAATAACACCCGAGAGCAAATTGTGACGATGTCACCAAACAGTGCCGTGGCACATATTTTTCTTAACCTAGCTGTTTGAAGCAATATTTATATTTTTTGATAATTGTTTTGACTACGCCTATGGTGTATCATACTAATTAATTACGAAAAAAACCGTATTAAAATGTTAACAAAAGGTACAAAACTAGTATCGACGTATAGCACATATCAAGTACATATAGATGTTAATTGAAATTGAAGAATAATTATTGAATTCAATAAGAAAACGCTAAAAAGGTGGGGCGGACTGTTTATTTACCTATGAAACGTAACTCCTGGCTCTTTCTTATCGCTGTGGCGTTTACACTTGAAGCTGAACAACTAATCACCATTGTAATAAAGTTTATACAAAGTTCACTACACACAAACGATTAAAAATCGCTAAAATTGTCGCTGGTGACCAAATGATGACTCATTGTTTGCCATCGAAAGAATGGCCTATAAGGTCACAAATTATTCTGCAGCCTGTATATGGGCGTTACATGTCATTTTATTCTTTAGTCATTGATCCTAGCTATAAAGAACTTGTAAAAATTAAGGTTATGTCTAGGTAATGTTGGGTGATAGATATTGATCTTCTAGAGTATCGGTGTTCTTTATTCCGATTCCCGAAATTTTGAATCAGAGTATGCTTATTCATTCACATATATAATTTATTTTTGCTCCCATGCTATATCGTTAGAAGGGTTGGAAAATATAATATATACAATACCAATATAAGTCATCAATTCACAAAACATAATTATTCATAATAACGCCTACGCTACTCTGTATGTTGCACTCGCTTTATCGTGCTTTATCCAAGAAAGTGCGCTTCCGAGTATAACTTACATACCGCCGAATTGCAGCAGACCCGACTAATTCCGAATGTATAATCTGTGTGCAACATATAAATATGCGGCCGGGTATCTCCCCCAAAAGAAGGGTTCTTCTATTTCTATGCCAATTTATCCTGTGTATCGATTTTTCTGATGGAAGGTCAAAATATCACAAACATGTGCCATCTTAAGACATTATATTTTGTCCAGTAAATTAGATATTTCGACAGGCGACTTACAAAAAACGACAGAAAATACAATTTGCCAGTAAATTAAAATGACAAACACAACTGTCACTCTCTGAAATCCTCCCGTTGGACAGACTATAATAAACAAGGAAGACGTAGATATATGCTGGTTTATTCATAGACTATCTACTAGATGGAAATATACTTGAATTTTATGAACTTTTATAAAGAAAACTGATTACTTGATAATGCAAAAGTAGAAAAATATGTACAAACAAATAGCGGATAGAGAAAAAAAATCTGTGAAAAAAGTCCATTTCAGTTAATATTAATCTATTGCTGGGATTTTCAACATTAGTTTTAGTTTAGTTATATTAGTGATAGTTTTCTTTATATTTTAGTAGAGCACGTTTTTTTCATACTCACGAACGTACAGTCCAGTTTTACTTGTGAAAATTTCAAGAAATATCCAGTTGAAATATATTTTGGTTCTGCTTTTCCACAATGGTTTAAATTACTTGGATATACACATTGGACCGCTGTTCTAGTGGAGGTATGTTCTTATACTAGGAACAAATTATAAAAATCAAATAGAGCTTTTTTTAGTTCACTAATATTGTTAGCACCTTTACCTGGAATTTTACTGATCTCTTTATCATCCTAATCAGTGTATCTCTTAGGGAGAAATTTAATCAAATATCTAGCAGGATAAAGCAATATAAGGTAATTTACATTTTTAGATAATAGAACTAGAATATAGTTTAGGTAAAAATATAGAATACATATTGATAAAAGCACAAAACGTCAATACATATACAGGGTGTCAAAAAATAGTGTTTCTAACTTTGGTGGATTATTCTACAGATAAAACTAAAACAAAAAGTTCTTATGTATGTACATATATACCCTAAAATTCTCCCTGAGGAAGTTACAATCCTCGAAAGGATAAATAAGAATAATATATTTTGCTTATCTTTAAGAACAGTGGTATACCGTTTCTCTTGAAATTTGGAACTCTTACAAACATTTTAATGCCAAAGCGAATGGTGATAAGTAAAATTCTGTAACAGCCCTGAAAGGCTTTCCATTAGGGTAGAGAGTACTAGTGGTAGAGAGTACTACAGATACAGTAATTTCTACAAATGACATAAAAAGGTGCCCTTATTTTAGTTCGAAACGGTGAATGGTTTTTAAGTTTATTTAAGTTAATTTCCTTTCAAATATTAAGATGTATCGATTCTAGAATTAGCGAAATTATGAGATTAAATTATGAGAGAGAGATTAATGAGATTAAATTAAGGTGCCCGGTGGCGTAGACAGGCTCTCGTCTACCAATCTCAAGGTAGTGGGTTCGATTCCCACACCCGGCATTGCATCAGCCGACTATTTTTATTAAAATAAAAATAGTTTGGGTACCTAGGTCGACTCAGCCTTAAATGAGTACTTGGGATTCATAATTCTGAGGTAATAATAGACGGTTGAAGCGTAGTGCTAGCCACATTACCTTCCTTGTATACCGAACGGCTCTAGCTTGGCAAGCTGTACCTTGCTACTCCCAAGGCGTTAAACGCTATATACGGGAGCTATTATTATTTATTATTATGAGATTAAATTATTTACAATTTCTTTACATTTTATCATTTCGATTTTCGATAATAATAGTAAAATCAATGCATCGTAACCTTTAACGTAAAATAGTCCTAGCTTTTTATGTCATGTGTGAAAATTTTTAAGTCTACCCTAATGGAAAATACCCTTTCAGAGCTGTTACAAAATTTTAAGCTATGCCATTCGCTTTGGCATTGAAATGTATGTAAGACTACCAAATTTCAAGTTAAACGGTTTAGCAATCTTCTTAAAAATAAACCAAATATATTATTTTTATTTAACTTTTCGAGGGTTGTAAATTCCTCGGAAACTATTTTGGGGCATATGTTCAATGTTCATAGGAACTTTTTGTTTTATTTTTATCTGTAGAACCGAAGTTAGATACACTATTGTTTTGACAATCTGTAAACTTTATTTTAAAACGTAAAAACTGGCTGTTGGAAATGTAATCTCCATAATTTAGTATCTAAAGTAGACACTATAGAATATACAGGGTGAGTTTTCTACGATGTTCTCTATGGGTATCTCGGAAACTACTGAAGATAGAGAGTCGGTTAAATGGGGAAAGAATTGCAG
Organism: Sitophilus oryzae; assembly: GCF_002938485.1. Lineage (NCBI taxonomy): Eukaryota > Metazoa > Arthropoda > Insecta > Coleoptera > Curculionidae > Sitophilus > Sitophilus oryzae. The sequence continues at coordinate 547,715 of NW_022147065.1, read as the reverse complement.
TTTTGTGGGGTCATAAATATGCGCCTTTCAGATTTCTGAAAAAGTTCATGGCTTACTAGATATTTCGAAAAAAACAAATTTTGGCTATTTTAAAAAGTGTCCCTAATTCCGTTATAATCTACTATAGACAAAAACTTTTCAGATAAAAGTTGTAGATAATCACATCCTTAATGAGATTTTGTTCTCCGTTTTTTTTTTCTAAAGCCTGTCATTTTTGACATATGACAAAAACATATTTTTTTAAGTTTTTTTTTAAATGGAAACCATAGTTGGTCATGACTTCAAAAAAGCGCCATTTTTAAGGCTTTTCAGTGATATAAGCTATAATATGTTTTTTTTTGAAAATTACTGAGTTATAGCCAATCATTATCTTTCTTGACTAATTTCACTTAGTTAGCATGCTATTCTTATTTTGTTATGATTTATAACTTATAAAAAGATAGAATATTTTATTAAACCGTTCTTTACAATTTACCAACACAACACTAAAACTTAAAAAAATAATATCACTACATACACTTTAAGTTATTTTAGAAAATTATAAAAAAATCCGCCATTTTTTTGAGTACATAAATGCATCTTTTCAAAACTGAATTACTAGCTTTTCTCACAGAACGACGTGACGGGTCGAGTTTATTAAACTTGTCCCGTACCGCCTCTTCTAGTGCCTCTCTTAATTCATAAGTTCTTTTGTAAATCTTGTTGTTAACCATATCGCATAAAAAATCTAAAATGGATAGGTCAGGTGATCGAGGAAACCCATGCAATTGGTCCACCTCTTCCTATCCCTGAATTTGCATAATTATATATATAATTTTTAACATTTGTTTCATTTATAGGGGGTTGTTTCATACTGAAAGTTATGTTGGAATCACTCTATTGATGCGCGAGTCTCTAAATTTAACTTTTCTAACATGTCTTGAAAACCTAAAAGCGACCCCAACCCCTAACCCTAAAAAGCGAGTAAGTAACGTTCACCACTCAACGTATCCTCGGAAATGTACACGCTTTTCTTCATGTGAAAAATTCATATTTACAATGTTTGTTTATTTTAATTTATAAAGTTTGGATGTGACAGTTAACATTTCTGAGAGCATCGACGATTGAACTTGTTTCCATGGCTAACTATGTGAAATTGTTTTAAAATGATAAGAATTGGGTATATCTCAGTAATTTTTCGAAGAAAACATATTATAGCTTATATCACTGAAAAGCCTTAAAAATGGCGCTTTTTTTGAAGTCATGGCCAACTATGGTTTCCATTAAAAAAAACATATGTTTGTGTCATATGTCAAAAATAGCAGGCTTTAGAAAAAAACGGAGAACAGAAACTTATTAGGGATGTGATTATCTACAACTTTTATCTGAAAACTTTTTGTCTAAAATAAATTACAACGGAATTAGGGACAATTTTTAAAATAGGCGAAATTTGTTTTTTTCGAAATATCTAGTAAGCCATGAACTTTTTCAAAAATCTGAAAGGCGCATATTTATGACCCCACAATACTGCAATTTTTTCCCATTTAACCGACTCCCTAACTCCAGTAGTTTCCGAGATACCCATAGAGAACATCGTAGAAAACTCACCCTGTATATACAATAATCAATATTAATTTCTTAATATTCTTTTTATTTCAGAATCCACCAACAAAATTTTGGAAAGAAATTCGGGAAGACTACTATAAAGTTTCTTACTTGACCAAAGTAGTAGATGTTCAAATTGCCAGTCTAGTTCTAATATCCTTTTTAAACAACATATTTTTCCTTTGCATTCAGCTATATAATAGCATAAAGTGAGTTAAGGTCTAGTTTTGATTGCAGTAGATAATTATTCAAAATTGATACTAAAAGAATTTCGACTTTTAAATGTCTTTATATAATTTAATTAACACAACGTTTTGGACAGCTGTATCACTAACCAGAGAAGATATTAACTCCCCCCCCCACATTAGAGAATTAGCCTGCAGATTTGTCACGTACCAAAACTCTCGTATTTTGGACGACCCAATCTAGACTTGTTTTTACTTAAATCAAGGAAAATCTTTGATTTTTCTCCGTCGTAAGTTCTGGGTAATTTTTCGAGTGTCTTACACCGTTGGAGGACACCCATTCCAGGTGACGGAAGGAGTCTTCCAAGTTCTTCAGTTCTGTTTTAAGTTGGTTTCCACTTGGGAAGCAGAACGGTTCTGGTCCAGTTAGTGAGAGTGTTCGCTCCTTTTCTAGCTAGATCATTTGCTTTTTCGTTGACTTCTATCCCTTGGTGAGCAGGCACCCAGAGTAGGAGGACTTTATTTTCTTTGCCTAATTTGTTGAGTTTCTCTAGGCATTCTTTGACCAACTTCGATTGATGGTTACTGAGTTGAACGCGTTTAGTGCTGCTTGACTATCGGATAAGATGGGTATTTCCTGTTTTCGATAGTTCCTATCTAAGATAAATTGTAGGCATCTTTCCATAGCGTAGATTTCTGCCTGAAGGATGCTGGGGTAGGTGCCCATTGGTTCGGAGTATTTAGTTTTCGGCCTAAACACTCCTATCCCTGTCCCTGCTTTGGTCTTGAAAGCATCAGTATACCACGTTATGATATTGTCGTTTACATGCTGAGCAAACGTTTCTTCCTTCCAATCCTTTTTATTACTTAATACTACAGTGAGGTGTTTCTCAAAGTTATAAATTCTCGGAATTTCATCCACTGGGAGTTGGAGAAGTGGCATTTTCTTTTTTAGGGTGTTCTAAGCCCCTGACGTTGACTTTTTTTAGACCAATCTAATCTGATTAAGTCTGAGGATTTGACCTTGGTCCTCTAACGTGACTTGGCTTGACTTACCACCATAGATAAAAGAAAATAATCTACTATTAAGATAGATATGAAACTTAATAGTAAAATTTTGGGTCAAAGCGCCCCTCCGTGTTTTTAGTGGAGACTACGTTTAACCCAGCGCCTTCGCCTTTTCTGCTGTAAATGTTTTTTATGTTTATATTTGAATTCAAAGGATTTATTTTTAAAGTTACACTGATATATTAGTATATCAGAGTAACTTTAATAAAACATAAGAATATATTTTACAATTTATTTTTTTATTTATTTTACAGAGTTTCATGTAAATGATCGTAAGTCGACTGGCTGTTTAGTGAATAGACCGAGATTTATAGATTTTAAAGCGAACGAAAAAAAAAAAATCAAACAACAAATACATACCATATATTTTTCTTTTATCTAAGATACATACCTTATCGTCTTTTGGAAACACGTACATTTTTGCAGTTTTGTTAGTTTCTTTGCAAGATGCAACACAACAAGAAAACACCATTTTTACAGTTAATAAATAATAAAACTATTTCTGACTATGATATTTAAAATTTAGATAGGTAGTAAATTAAAAAACAAAGGAGTATTTGCAAACGCAGGCCCAAATTCAATAAAAATCAAAATTTTTCCTTCGAAAATCAGGCTTTTTTCACTGAAAAGGTATTTTTTGATTTATCAGCAGTTATTGTCAAGTTGACAATATACAGGGTATTTTCGAATTAGTCTAAAAAAATTATGGTGTGATTCCTCATGTGTTCTTAAAACAATTTTTATATAACCATTGGGTCTAAAGTACTTCCTTTCTGATCTACAGGGTGTTAAAAATTAAAAAAAAATCGATTTTTTTGCTTAACATAAATGGTACACCACTCCATTTTTAAAGAAAATATATTTTTTTCTTGACTGGCCATTCTTTTTCAACAAAACTGATCTTTTGAGTTTTTCTTGTTTATCAAACGGTTGTCGAGAAAAAAATAAATATACTTATTAAGAGCCCGCCTTAATTCGTTTTCTAACGATTTTTTATTTTTTAGATTAATTAGGAAACACCCTGTATATGCATATCACAGGCATCCAAATAAACTATAGTCTGTCCAACGAGAAGATCCTTGACAGTGATAGATGTGTCTGTCATTTTAATTTCAAAGTAGTTTATTTTATTTTAGAAAAAAATAAGTTGGTACAACTGAAACGCATAGCAGGAAATTAATATAATTAAAATTTGACTGACAAGTGATTACTTCAAAATATTGTGAAAAAAATGTATAAAACTGAAAAAATGTAATCGAGTTATTTTATTTAATAAAGAACGGTTATGTGTTAATACAAAACAAACAAGAACAAGACACCACATACCAAAAAAATTATAAAAACTTACTACTATTAAACTTACTATTTCTTACTTTCAAGCTTTATGAAACTTCCCGCATTTATGATTATATTTATCAATATAACTTATGTACAAATAGAAATTTGTAATATTCCACCGGAATAAATAATACAACATAAATAAAACAAATTATTTTATTAATAATAACACTTACCAAATTTGATTAATTATCTTTAATCTTAATTTTTTTAAACCAGTACCTTTTGACATTATTTTTCTGCAGTACTAAAATCCATTATTTACCTATCCTGTGATGTCAATATTTTACAGCTACTCCAGTTTTTAGTATGGTCCTTCTACCATATTCGAGATGCACTTATCTACGAGGAGATGGTATACGAACTTTATTAATGGTAACTTTATTGGTGTATAAGACTTTCTACCTGGGCAGCGAGTATTAACCATAAACTGTGCTCTGGGTCTATAGTTAATTTTCACTCGATTTTTCGGTATTTTTCCTCCACTTGACTTCAAAAGACACAAAACACACGTAATAAAATGCATCATCTTCCAAAACGCAGGGTATTTGACAAAAGTTGACACAAAATTATAACCTATAATTTGGCAAGACAAAATCTAAAGGCGAGTTCATACGCATCAGCGTCCGTTTGTCGTTCATCGTTCCGTCAAACCAATAAAATTGAAATACGATCTGTCATTTTTGAAATAAGCCAATAAAACAGGTTAAAAACAACAAGAGACGACGCATGACGGATTTATATTTAAACCCATCCATAACTTAAAAATTACTAGAAACTTTTTTTAGTAAAATAAATAGATTGGTATGGGACGTCATCTGTTTTTCTACTGTCATCGTCTGTCGAAATCTTACCTGAGAAAAAAAACAGAGATTAGTAACCTCTAAAAATTATTTTTCCTACCACTAGCGACATACCGTGTTTTTAGTGTGTACTAAATTATTTTATCAAAATTTCACCATATAAGCACGGCATATCAATCACACGGCAGGCTAACTCTCTTTGGCGGGAACGCTACGCGCATACCGTCGCGCACGCCGCCATTAGGGTTTCCATCAACAGAAAGTAACCAGTGTCGTAGTTTCTTTCATCGACTGCGCACACTTTCGGCTGATTCGAGTCAGTAGCGTACGGATTAATTTATTTTGTTTATTTCTTGAGTTATATTTTATAGTTGTTGTTTTATTTTTGTTTATTGTGTTATATATTTGGTTTTTCTAGTTTATTTTCGTTTCTTGTGTTATATAATTTATTTTTGTTTTTCTGAACATTTTTAAATCGTTAATTTTTACGTGTTTTTAAAATCCCTGGGCGAAGTTGTGCAGCAAAAAAACTGCCCGAGTAGAGGACTAAACTGCAATAAAAGTTTCTTTCTGTTTCCTAGAGATCCGATTAGGTATGTATATACATATGTGATTAATTATTTTAACATATTTTAGTTAAAAAAACAGTAGTATACATATTAGGACATTCAGCTAAATAGAAAGATCTAATTAAAAATATACAAGTTCAGCATCTATATTAAATGTTAACAAACGTATATACAGGGTGAGTCTTAAATAAGTGCAAATATTTTCAGGGCTGGCAGATCTCGATAAAAGAAACATATTTTCTCCTTACTTTTTTAGATAAATCCAAAATAACCGAATTATTTAAGTTTAAAAAAAATGTTTTTTTTTTTAATGTTGAGTTAAGAGCCACCGGATTTTTTCTGTATTTGCATCCCTTTTAGTGCCGCAACCATAGAGTAAAGCCGTAACTATGGTAATATCAGAGATTAAGAAATTATACCGTGGGAAAATTTGCGGTGAACAGGCAGTTCTAGAAAGTTTTCGAAAAATATACAGGAAAGTTAAAAGAAAATGCACGATTTTCAATATCTTTTTTAGCGAAAAAACTCATAAACGTGTTCCTGGGGTCGAAATATACCACCCCTGAAAATATTTGCACTTATTCAAGACTCACCCTATATGTATATAAAATATTAGCAAGATTAAAATGTTAAATATTTAGTAAAATTTAATGTTGTATCTAGACATTCAACATTAAATTTAAAAATAATTATATTATTAATTTAAATAAAATTATAAAAATAAATAAAATGAGTATATCGAAAATAACAATAGATTAGTAACAAGTTAACAATACATTTTTAGGGCAAGAACATGGGCAATTGCAGCTAACGGAGAAGACTTGATTGAAGATATAAATAAGGCCCACAAGTACAGGTTGTGTTCTGTTCACTTTGAATTTAAAATGTTTACCAATTCACTTTGTAACCGTATAAAATACAATGCGGTACCTACTTTGTTTCCTGCCATGAAAAAAATAGAAGTTTCTCAAAAAAAATTGTGGATTTATTAATTTGTGAAATTTGAATATTAATAAAATTTGTTACGCCCATTGATGGGCATAATTTGTACGTAGCCTCTTTATATTGTTCAATAAATATTTTATTGGTATTTTTTTAATTCTTGTTTGTAACTCCTGGTGAAATATTTAATTGATTTTTTCATTTTTACTTTTCGAGAAGTATGCGCGGTTAACGATTCATTTGTTTGGACAAAAGTATTGTAAATAAAATTCAGTTTCAGTCAATTACAGTATTTTTTTAATACGACCCTGTCGTATTTTCTGAGAAATTTTTTAATACGTTTTAATCCGGCCCTGACTAGGAAACCATAATGGCGCCGACAAGGTCAAATTTTATAGAAATTTTAAACAATGGAATCTGAGTAGAGTTGGCGTGCCGATTGTTTTATGTGCCGTGATATAAGTTTCCAGGCAATGCTTACCACAGATTTGGCCGCCACACAAATACAAAGTTTTTATTTTAAGACTGATAAAGACAATGGAAGTTCGAAATTCTTTTAATATCAAGTTATAACTTGTTTCTTTTTTCTGTAATTCTCATAAATGTGAGCTTATTAGTATTTGTTTTTTATTGTTTTAGAATTACCCTTAAAGTATATTCATTTTTTAGAGAGAGGGAAGCTATTATTGAGAGCGTGTACTTTTTCTATTCGTTTGGATTCATCGTTTTTCGGGTGGTAGCTGTTTCTCTTTATTCGGCAACTTTAAACGAAGCAGCTAGGAAGCCACTAAAATATTTGTATTCTCTACCTACAGAAAACTATACCACTGATGTACGTAAAATAATATAATTTTCCGTTGTTCACAGAAAATTTTAATTGAGTGTTTTGTTTCAGGTAAGTCGACTTATTACTCAAATAAACTATTTGCCCAATGGTATTACGGGACATGGTTTTTTTCTGATAACCAAAAATTTTCTTTTGCAAGTAAGTATTTTTTACCTCATTGTGAAGAAATACGTACGAGATAGGATAGCAAATTAAATTAGTTTAATTTGATTATTTTATTTGTGATTGTTGTCATTTAATACAGGGTGAGTCTTAAATATGTGCAAATATATTTAGGGGTAGTATATTTCGACCCCAAAAACACGATTATGATTGTTTTCTTCAAAATTTTTTTTTGGGAAATTTGAAATTTTTTTTACAAAAGTTTTTTTAGTTTTTGATTAAAAAAATAAATATAAAATTATAATTTCTTGATAATATGGCAATATAGGCAGTAGATTAAATTTACAAAAAGAAAATACAGAAAAGATCCAGCGGTTCTCAAAATTAAAAAAAAATGAAATTCTCAAAGTAAAATATTTCGGTTATTTTGGACTTATTTGAAAAAGGGCAAAGAGAAAATATGTTTGCTTTATCGAGATCTACCAGCCCAAAAATATTTGCAGTTATTTAAGACTCATCCTGTATATAAAAGTATACGGTGGAAAACATCGGTTGACGTTTCCAAGTCAATTTGACGCAAAATTTAATAACGTTATAAACAATAAAATAATTATTATTATTTAATTATTATATTATATTACCATATTATTTGTTTATTTAATAAAATAACGTTATAAACATTGGTTCCGCTTAAACATCAAAATATACAGGGTGGCCCATTAATGCGAGGAAGTCTAATACCGTCTTTGAAAAAAAGTTTTGTACAGATGTTGCATGGTTTATAAAGGTGCATACTTTTGGTGCAAAATATATAGGGTGGCCCATTAATGCGAGGAAGTCTAATACCGTCGCTGAAAACAAGTTTTGTACAGATGTTGCATAGTTTATAAAGGTGCATACCTTTGGTGCATACCCTAAAATATTTTCTTGTATACAGGGTGTTCGAAAACAAAGTTAAATAAAGTTTTTTTTTTAAATTGCACCCCCTATTTTTCTGTACATAATTGGAATCAGCATAAAATTTTGCATATAGTACAGTATTTTTTTAAGTATCATGCGGTGTTGCCATTTTATTTCTTATTTACTAAAACCTTGATTAAAAACACTACATCCAAGTGTTCCTAAATTTTTAGCGGGTTTGCAGATATTCGCTGTATTATATTGACATATCAGAGAAAGAATTTATGATTTTTATTTTTTAGAATTTAATATTTTAATTATACTCTTGGTTTTTAGTTAAAGTTTTGGTTATTATTTGGTATACCGGTGGTATCGTCGTTTGAATTATCCAGATATTAGCTCCTCTGTTACAGAGAAGTTGTCAATAGCTTTTTTTAAAGGTCTGCGTATGCTAAATACACATGCCAAATTTTAACACATATTTTTTTTGAACAAGCAGATTTTAAGTAATTTAATAAAAACTGCATCTATTTTCTAATTTAAAACTGAACGGGTAATAATGCAAAACCAGGTAAATGCCAACGCAACTTAAGTTGGCATCCTCTAATTTTGTCAATGTTAAATGTAATTTGTTGTTCTATCCATAGAAAAAGGAAATAAATTTAGTTTGGAATGCCGGTCAAAATATATAATTGTTTTGGGTCGCGGCCGTTGTACGCGATCTGGCGCTGCTATAGCGGTTGCTGAGAACAACCGCCAAGTAAAAACAGAAATAATTTTCTCTTGTCAAAGTCAGAATCTTAAAAAATTATAAAATCTTTCAAAATTTAAACTACTGTTATTGAAGAAATACCGAAAATTTTTAAAAGTTTTTAACAGTTTATTTTCAAAGTAATTATTGCTATCTTGTGAGTTTACTTTAAATTTTATTTACTCAAACCCGTGATAATTATTGTGAAAAAGTGGCATTAAAAACTTGTTCAAGCTGTGCTGTGAACTGTGAACTGTTAAAACCATCGTGGATCGTGGCATAACGTTGGTTTCCAATGTTTCATAGGTATTTCATACATGTCCTTATATAAATAGTAATAGAATGAAGTTTCTTGTATGCAACACACTGTATTTTATTTATAAAATTAAAAGCAAAAAATAGATATTATTAAATAATATTTGGCGACATAATTCCGGAAAAAGCCGAACCGCTCCGAAATTATCAAAAGCTTTGGGTCGCGACCGTTGCAAGAATAGCGCCAAATAGTATTTACATTGTCCTTATGGGTACTTTCCAATCTAAACTTGTTTCATTTATCTACTGTTCTGTCTACACTACTAAGTTATAGTTACTTACGCTTAGTGTCTGCATATGTAAATTTTGCATGTGATTTTCTATGTTTCTAGCGACGATACACTACCCGGTATAACGTGGTATATTTAGTATTTTTAACTGTTGGCATTACTTCTTTTTCAGGCAGCGGCAACTGTTGTAACTTTCGAGCTAATGATTTTTCAGTTTTCTCCTGCTATGAAATCAAAATATTCATCAAATTCAACACATAATGAAACGATTTGTATAAAATAACTTTTATTATATTTATTTTTGTATTTATATAAAATATCAGCAATAGAGATATTAGATATATACAGTGATGGGGCAGTAGGTAAGTCCCAATGGGTAGGTAAATAATATTTGGGTATATACTTGGTATATGAACAGAAGGTGTAGGGTATAGATATACCCATTGAGGAATAGTGTAGATCTATTCCTGGTATATTAGTTATTGTATATATTACCGGTGGTCGAGGAATCCTCTTATAAAATTAAGATATTTATCAAAATTGTAACGCCGGCGTTATGCTGAAGTGTTTTTGAGAGAATGTATTTGCTATTGTGAACTCTTATGTGCATTCTTTGAGTAACTGATGGTTTTCTAACCATTTATTCTTAGATATTTTTTATGCTGTATTTCACAATAAATTATTGTTAAAATTTTTTGTCAGTATAGGTACCTTAAATTAACATAATAAGTGGGTATATACCGGGTATATTGCGGGTATTTGCCCATATTCAAAAATGTACCCTGTATGTACATACTGGGTTTATACTAGGTATATATACCCGGCCACAACTTAAGTATTTACTCAAATTTCAATATACCGGGTGTTTACCCAACACTGGGTATATATCCATATATAAATATAATAATGTATAAATATATATGATATGTATAAAAGTTGGTACTAGTAGATAATATGTAAATGTTTCTCTGTGGTTTTGTAAATTAATTTTAGACTAGACAATCTTTTTTGTATAATTAATTGTTATTGATATATAAATAGAAATAAACACATGTTTCTTTACATATTTTTGTTTTCTTTAAATTCTTTTTTAAAACGAATGAGATAGAAAGAAATAGAAATACAAAATTACAGATAAAAGGATGAAAATAAATCTGTGCATTGTAGAAATTTTATTAAACTTAAACCTTTATACTTATAGTTTTGTCCAAACTTTACTTCTTAATAAGCATATTGAATTAAAAATAACGCATAGCGTCTGTTAAAAAGTTCGTATCGACCGAGAACATACCAAATATGATTACTTTTGATATTGGCAACATACATACATGTTTACACCCAATACAGATACGTCATGGGAGAACTGTCATGACAGCAATTTAAGGAAAGGTCTTTTAAGTATATAAAAGTGCGCTGCCTATGCTGTAAAAACCATGCCATCTGATTATTCTTTTACCATTTACCTTTGATAGTTGAGGTAACTTAGATTTTTGAGGGCGTCACTGCCCTAAGGCAGAATGAATAAAATCATATTTACTAACGATAAATTATAAAATATATAAAATGTTAATTTTTAGATTACTGATTTTGTTGTAAAAGCTTATTAAAAATATAAAATTTAATAAAATATAGCACTTTCAGAACTAGACGAATTGAGCTACATTTAGTTTTTTTTCTCTGTACGAGTTTGGAATACTAAAAATTTACATTTTTTAAAGTTAGATACGAAACAGTAAAATGTTTGTATTGGGAATTTTAGAAATTGGGTTTCTAAAACAATTTTCTGAGATGCCAATTAAAATTAGAAAAAAATATAGGTCTTGTTGCTTTAAATAAAAAGAAAATTATAAATCGAGTAACTAGTGATGCAAAAAATCATGCAATTAAGATTAAATTTAGCATGGTGGTAGACTGAGCCACGTCCAGACTATATAATGCATAACTTGTTCAACTATGATTCTCAGTTTTTTAAACAGATTAAGAGACCAATTATAGTGGCATTAGCGAATACACTTGCACCCTGCAAAATTCGATTCGACGTTTATAGTATCCGGTTAAAGTACGAATACACCAATAAGATTTATAGGATTTATAGGTAGAGGGCTTTAACTAAAACGCACAAATATAGTTTAAAAGGAAGTGGAGCTTTTTTATTTTATAAAATAAAGTTTACAGCTACTGTGCGTATATACGACTAAACGTAACTAAGATAAAAGAGGCAGAGATGGAACTACTATACATTTTGATGACAATGCTCTTTGTTTTATTTCAGACACACGCAGGCAGCGCATGTTATTCTATTTATATTTTCTTTTGAATAATAATCATTCTCGATATGTCGATATATCCAATAAGATTAAAGCTTGATTCTCACTATACTTTTCGTTTCCATTCTATATCCATTCCATATCCGTTTCGTATTATTTATTGTATTGACGCTATACGTAAGCTTCCGTTCCGTATTAGTTTCATACTATTTATTGTACAATTTATATAATTACGAAAGTTAAGACAGATATAAAAAAGACCAAAAAAAGAGTAACGTTAAAAATGCATTAGTTAGGTTTGAAGGAAGGAGGATAATATAATCGTTTTCCGGAAAGGTAGATTTTTTTGAAACACCTTAATATTTTTTGTACATACACTTTTGATGAAACAGTAATAAATAATTTGTCTTTCTAATAAAATGTTTTATTTTGTCTCTATGGGGAAAATTGTAAACATTTAAACACATTGATAAACTTATAACCCAACTAAAAACAAACTTGTATAGTTCTTGGTTCATTATTACCCCATTTAAAAAATATGTTTACATTTTACCCCAAAATAGGACAATATTTGATTTTCTTATGGGGTAAATGTAAACAATTTCTTGGAACCTATTGCAAATTTCTAGCTGTCCATCAAAGCACCTATTAAATAAAGTGTCTTAAAATATATCCTTTTAGAATTTTCAGTGCAAACGTCAAAGTTTCAAAGTTATACCTTGCTAAAATTATTTTTGTTAAAGTCGTTTACCATTACCCCAACTGACCCTATACGGTCGATCTTGTAGTCGTTCATGTAGTTTCTTCTATTACACGCATAAAACAATTACAATTAAAAAAGCTTTTAAATTAGAGAAGGAATGGGAAAAAACTATAAAGCAAATAATCTGCGAAAAATGTTTACGCCATCGTCAAATGGTTTCATGTTAACATAAACCGATAAAATCAAAAAAGAATAATCACTCTACAAAATGACCGCTAAAGAAAACAGTTTCGCAGTTAGACTCTAGACGGCAAAATGTTGATCGTAAGAAAGATCAGACCCGAGCCATCATCGACGATGAACGAGACCAACTCCAATGGAATTTTGCCCTGTAGACCGCATTATTTTTACAGTAATATTCGTTTTGCTTTACTTTTGTCTCAAGTTTTCGGTATTATGCCCTTACATAATATCGATAAGAATGGGCATAATATCAAATTTAAATGGATCAGTTTTAAGTTGCTATACTCCTTGGTTCACGTTGGTTGCGTTTTGACCATGGGGATTTTTTGTATAGTTAAGCTGGCAGTTCATGGATTTGTGATAGATGAGACAGGTAATTATAATTTTATGATACCTACCTATACTTTTATATATACCGGATACTTTTATATATAAATATATCTACAAATTCTTTATAATAATTATTCATGATTTTAATACAATCAGTTTATTAAAAGTTTTGATGACCTGATTGCGATCCAAATATATTATGTGTTTGAAATTAACTATATTTCTAGGTGTAGGTACACTATTTTTAATATACAGGGTGGTCCGAACTGTATTCCGGAAACTTCGGCAGCATATTCTGCAGGCAAAAATAAGTAAAAAAGTTTGTATAAATGTATGTCCTAAAATACTTTGTTTCGGAGATACAGGGTGTAGAAGTTTCATTTTTATTTCGATTTTTTCTAAATAATTTCTGAAGTAACGTCAATATTTGGATAAAAATTGGTGTCTGGGAGTTTTGTGACACGATAAATATGATTTTGATGTCAAAATGACTCCAATTTGTAGGGGGCGCCACCTACATGCGTTTTGACGAGAGTAATAACTTTTTCTCCGTACCTGTATAAAACTACGGACTAAAAAAATATACATTTCCATGACTTTTTACGTAAAAAATGTCTCTTCGTAAAAATGGCTCTGCGCAACCGTTCTCAAGATATTTAAAATGGAAATAGTCAATACATGCCATTATTGACAAAAAATAAGCACACGTTCAGTATAGTTATTTGACTGAAATAATAAATTTTTTATTATTTTTATTTTTAAATTAATCATAAATTTTTCTGCGAAAAAATGATAATTAAACAGTTTCTATTGAACTTTTGGCACAAAAAAAATCAAATTTATGGTTTCAGCCTAATAACTATTTAGTCAACATGTATAATTTATGTCACTGATGACAGGTATTGATAATTTCAATTCCAAATATCTCGAGAACCATTACTCGTAGCGATTTTTACCAAGAGACCTTTTTTATGTAAAAAAAGTTGTAAATGTATATTTTTTATTCAGTAGTTTTGTACAGTTATGGACGAAAAGTTATTACTCTTCAAACCAGTTTAAACATATGTAGGTGGCGCCCTCTACATGTCGGAGTCATATTGGCATGAAAATCAAATTTCTTACGTCAAAAAACTGCCAGACACCAATTTTCATTCAAATATTGATGTTACTTCAGAAATTATTTCGAAAAAATCGAAATAAGAATGAAACTTCTACACCCTGTATCACCAAAACTAAGCATTTTAGGACATACATTTATACGGACTTTTTTACTTATTTTAATCTGAAGAATATGCTGCCGAAGTTTCCGGAATACAGTTCGGACCACCCTGTATATTTTTTTAAATATAAGCACCTATATATGGATGGATGGCTTTTTGAATTCTATATTAAATTTTAAAAGTATTTTGTTTATATATAATGTTCTATATTAACATCTTTTGAAATACAAAAAAGAAGCGTCAAGTTAGCTCGGAAATGACCGATCGATGTCACGCCATATAATTTTACATATGAAGTGAGCCTCGATCTTCATTCCAAGTTTCGAGCCAACTTTGATGTCGATTTTTTCAATCGTATGGTACTTTGAATTATTTGTGTTTATTACTTTGTTGCTATTAATTATCTCATATGATAAAAAGTATGTACCATTTAATAAGGATAAACTACAAAATTAACCTACATAGTTACATAGTGGTTTATGGACGTATAACAACCAAACTTTTGAACAGACGACCGAAATTTCACAAGAAATAACCAAGCTGTCATTTTTTTTGCTTTTGCCCACCCAAGTAGCACAATAAGTTATTATGAGAGTGAAGTGTTTTATGATTTTTTTTATGAAATTTATAAATGCATTTATTGTTAAATCTGAAATTATATTCAATAATTATATTTTAATGAAAAAAAACTGTAAATTTTGATGAAATATATTTTGATCGTAAATTCTAAATTTATATTA
The DNA here is from genome assembly GCF_002938485.1 of Sitophilus oryzae. Lineage (NCBI taxonomy): Eukaryota > Metazoa > Arthropoda > Insecta > Coleoptera > Curculionidae > Sitophilus > Sitophilus oryzae. The sequence continues at coordinate 532,578 of NW_022147065.1, read as the reverse complement.
TAATGTACAATTACAAAGAGGTCTGTGTAAATATTTTCTTAACACCTTGTACGTTATTTTAGTTTTTATTGTCTCATATTGTAATCACATAGGAATGTAAACTTCATAACTCGTCCGACTATGAGACACACTTTTTACCAAACGTAATTTTTAAGTCTTAAATTTATCAAATTATTTTATAAAAATAAATTATAATTTTTTAAATAGTAGTTTTATGTTGCTATTAAGTTTCTTTAAAAATATTTAATGTCATATGTCTTTATAATTCAGATTCACTTTAATACATATGTTTCCTAGATTGCCTAATATACAGTATGATCGAAAAAAAAACGGCATCGAGTTGGCTTGGAAATGACGATCGATGACATTTCCCATATAATTTTACATATAAAATGACGGCGATCTTCATTTTATAGCCACCGCCGACGCCGTTATTTTTTTGATCATATTGTATCTTAGTTATAAAAAATATCGCATACTGGTTAATACTTAATTTTATAGTTTTTCTCTAAATTAGTTTATGCAGGGTCTCTCAAGCAATATGTGCCATCTCCCGTAGGGTGATTCTTCACGTAAAAATAAGAATAATTTTTTATATCAACAGAGATTCTGCCTTGTTTTGTGGCTACAGGGGGTTCAAATCTTCATTTTATTTATTTATTATTTTCTTCCAAATGCTTTTAGCGATTCGAATAAATGTTGAAGGTAAAAGTTACTATAAGTATATATATATATATATATATATATATATATATATATATATATATATATATATATATATATATATATATATATATATATATATATATATATATATATATAAACGGGATTTGGTTTAAGTATTTAATACTCATTTCCAACTACAGCCTATTGCTGCCTTCCCGTTACCCTACGCCACACATCTCGATTTAGAGCGTCATCAGCTTCTAGGTTACGAGCTTCCATTGCTTCCGTAACCGTTCCGTTCCAGGATTTTCTAAGTCTACCTCTCTTTCTTCTGCCCTGGGGAGCCCATTGAAAAATTCTTTTTGGCCACCTGTTCTCCGGCATACGCAGAACATGTCCAAACCATTTTAAGCTGGATTTTTCGATTCGATCCAGTACTGTCTCCTCCGATGCATTCATGATACGCCTGACCTCGATGTTTGTCTTTTTTTCCATCCTAGATATACCTGCACTTCTTCTAAGGTAGTCCATTTCAACAACTTGGATTTTGCGCTTCGCGTCTGCACTCAGAGTCCACAGCTCTGAACCATAGCAAAGAACTGACTCCACCAATGTTCTTCCAAGTCTCTTTTTAGTTGTTGCAGATAAGTTTCGGTCCCACCAGAGGCTGTTAAGACATCCAATAACTTGTTTGCTCTTCTGAATTCGGGTTTGTATTTCTTCTTTTGCCCAAATCCTCGTTGTTGATAGTAGCACCCAGGTATTTAAATTTGTCTACTTGTTGAATTGGACGTTATCATTAATGAAGACTTCAAAACAAGCGTTGGAATTGACAGCTAAGTATTCGGTCTTCTTTAGACTAACCTGAAGTCCCCATTTGTTGTATTCTTGATAAAGCCTCTTAGTCATGAACTCTCGATCGTATGAGTCCTGCGCAACCATGACCTGATCGTCTGCAAAGCTCAGGGTAAATAGTGTGTTGTCCTCAATGGGTATTCCCATACCTTGAGATTTCGTCTTCCATTCCCTAAGGGCTACTTCGACGTAAGCGTTGAAGATCAGAGGAGATAAGCTGCATCCTTGTCGCAACCCTTTTGTGGTGTTAATTGGATTAGATAGCCTGTGTCCTATTTTAACGTACGATTCATTTTCTTTATATAGCTCTTTTATTATCTTAAGCAAAGGTCCATCTACTTCTAAGATATTCAAGACTTCCCATATCTTGCTGCGGGGAATAGAGTCGTACGCTTTCTCCAAATCAATAAATGCTAGATGGACTTCTTGATATACTGCTATCTTTTTTTCCATCACCTGCTGCAGGACAAAAAGGTTATCTGTGCAAGATTTCCCCGGTGTGAATCCGCTTTGGTCTTCCGAGATTTTGTCACCAATACTGTCCCTGAGCCTACCCTGTAGCACCTTTCCAAAAAGGCCTCTATAACAAGTGGGGTCGTTACGATTTCCCTTTTTAAAGATGGACACTATGTGAGCCACTCGCCATTCTCGGGGTAGTTTACTTTGCAGGCAGCACTGGTTAAATAGCTCTGCCAGACGCCAGCGCAGTCTTTGGGTTCCACACTTTAACAATTCGGCTACAATATTACCAGGACCTGGTGAACGTCCATTTTTCAAATTTATATTGTGTTTATTATTATACTATAAGTGTGACATATTTTAATGCTAAAAAGTGTCGACAGATTTACAGGGACGTGCATATAAGTAAAACACAATTTTAATAATTTGCCTTAATCCAAGTCTAATAGCAACGTTTAAAAAATTATAATTTTATTAACTGACCAAAGTATTAAAAAATATGTAACCATTTAATGAGTACTTACCCATTGATTTCTCAACAAAAAATATGAAAAAAAGATACTAGAAACATAGGTGCGGAAATGCACAGTTTCAAAGTTACAGGATGTTAAAACTTTAAAAAATAGGTCTTTTCTAATTATCTTAAATGCTCATTACTTTTTTCTTGAATTTGTTGTAGGTAGCAGTCAACAGCAATGTTATAAATTTGAATAAAATTTAATAATATATTAGATTTTATAAATAGTTTAATAATTTCATTTTTATTTTCATTTTATTGTACCACATTTGATGTTTATTGACACCGTGTATATTGTAATAATGCAATGCATCAGTTCTTTATTTATTTAGCTATAACATGCCTCTACCTATCAAACAGTTTTGCTGCAGTTCATTTCATATACTTAGGAAAAATGTGGCAGGAAATTCTTAAGGAATTTTCTTATGTTGAGATGTCCATGAGAAATTATGCCATTAATAAGAACGCCAAAAGACTGAACATAATGACAGCTACATTATTTATGTTTTTTGGATTGAGTAAGTTACTGCTATATATTTAATAGGTATAATATACGGTATGTTGTCTTTACAAGAGGAAAAAGTTTTTTGTAATTGACATTTTGCGAAAAATGCACTCTTTATAAAAATTTTTGCTTGTTCTAAAATGGTCAATCCTGTTTATACTTTTCCAAATTTTCATACCGTTTTCGAGAAAATTAGAAAGAACATGAAAATGTAGTAAAAATTAAAACGCGTTTTTATGATAAATAAACATTAGTCAAAAAATTTACACACACTCAATAATTTGGTGGTTTTATACACACTCAGATGCAAAAAAAGCAATCTTCAAATTTAAAATGTTAAGTTTTAAATTTTTTTAGTTTATATCAGTTTTATATTCTTAGTTTAGAGAGTTTATATCAATATTTTTACATGGACGCGGATGATTCTTCGAAGCAAGGGCTCGACGGATGGCCGTTGGACGAAATCATCAGGACGGATCTTCCGCGTCCATGTCCGCGCGGGCTCTCTGTGCGGACGCTCCGCTCCATGGGAAACAGCACTAAGGCGAACTCTGTCGACTCGTGTACTTGGCAAACATTTTTATTGACATACAGGGTCCGGCGATAGTGCGTCGTAGCTCCTATAATAAATAACTTAGAAATTCTGTATATATGCCCGACGCACCTTTGCCGGACCCTGTATACCAATAACAAATAATGATTATCAAATACACTAGTCGTCTAAGCGCGCCATGAGGTATTATTTTTTTAGTGCTATTTTCACGATTTTGGTTTGATTTAGCAAACTGTGTATAAATATATCTACTTTTATTCGTAAACTTAGTTTTTTATTAACTTTAGTATTCTGTTTATTATACAGGGTTTTTCAAAGGGTAGTTTTATAACCTAACTTTAAAGACGAACAGACAGGGGACAAATTAACAGATCAGGCGAATAGCCAAGCAGTGCAAAATTAAAACTGTTTCTTAGGTCTGGGACTACTCCAGAAGTGTCCTTAGTAATTATAATAGTAACTATAGTAATAATAAAATTTTTAGCAATCCAAGTATGGAAATTTCAACAATATGGAAACCACTCATAAAACGCTCCTATCCAAGTATTCTTAGTGAACAACCGCATGCTTGACTACACCCAACTAATTCACGGGTGAATCTTCGGCTCTAGTATACAGGGTGTTTCAAATAACATGTACCATTTCTCGTAGGGAGATTCCTCACGTAAAAATAAGATTTATTTTTCATATCAACATAGGTCCGATTCTGCATTGTTTCGTAGCTACAGGGTGTTAAAGTCTTAATATTTTTTCGGTTTGTTATAATTTTCGTTCAAGTACTTTTAACATTTTGAATTAGGGTAATATATTATAAATAATAAATTTGACGGTAAAAGTTACTATAAATACGACATATTTTAAAGCTAAAAAAATGTTGACATATTCACCAGCAGCGTGCATATGGTTTATCACTGGATTATTTTTCTAAAAAAATTACATGTACTCCACTGACCTTTTTTTCTCTTGTCAGCGAAATACTGTAAGCAGTTTAATGCCGATTTAAAGTTGTCTCTTAATATTTTATAAAAATTTTAATATCATTTACTTGCGAAAATTTAAAATAAGTACCCATTGATTCCTCATCAAAAAATATGAAAAAAAGTTCCTATAAACATGGGTATGGAAATATATAGTTACTTAAAATATTATTAGTTATTTTAAAGTTAATAATAATAATTTCGGTAATAATAAATTCGGTAAAATATATAATTTATTAATTTAACTTTTATTTTAATTTTATTAATTGTGATTAATAAAATAGCGTTTATCTCATCAAGGAGGCCGAATTCGACAAAATATCAAGAGGTAACTTTTAATTGGCATTAAACGGTCTACACAGTTTTGATATCAAAAGAAAAAAGGCAGTGGCGCACATGATTTTTTTTGAAAATATTCCAGTGATAACCCATATGCACGTACCTGATAAATTTATCGACACTTTTTAAGCACTAAAATATGTAGCACTTATAGTAACTTTTCACCCTCAAAATTTCATTCGAATCACTAAAAGTGCTTGGAAGAAAATTATAATAAATCGAAAGACTATATATTATATACAGGATCCGGCAATAGTGCGTCGGGCATCTGTAGCTCCTAAAATAAAAAACTTGAGAAATTTGTTTAAGTGCAAACCTTAAGTGTAATCATACAGGATGTTCAAAATTCTACGCCAAACTTTCTAAAATATAAAATAATTTTTCTTTGTTTTTTTTAATGGAACACCCTGTATATTATTTTTTCAATAGAGGGACAATTAAAAACTTTTATTTTATTTAACATTTTTTGCATTTAGAGTATTTCAAAATTTTTAACGGTTTCGCAGATATTCCCGGTTTTGTATTTCATATGGCATTTTCTACAGTAAATGTTTATCAAAGCCACCCAATAATTTTTCTCTCGTATTTTACCATTGAAAGCGCCATATGAAATAATACCGCGTGTATCCGGAAAACTATTAAAAATTTTGAAATACTTTAAATATAAAAAATGTTCATTTTTTAATTCTCCATCAAAAAAAAATAATATACAGGGTGTTCAATTTAAAAAAATGAAGAAAAACTATTTTATATTTTTGAAAGTTTGGCGTAAAATATTGAACATCGTGTATGATTTACGATTACCATATTTATAGTAAAGTAAGAACAGACCATCTAAAGTAAATATCTAATATAGTTTTGATTTCAGAACAGTTCTTGTATTTTTAATATTTTTTTAAGAAGGGTTGAAAAATATATATTTTTGATTTATTTTTTAATATCTTTGATTGAAATATATTTATTCATATCTTAGGATTATGTAAAGTGACCTGAAAGGAAGCCAAAAATGCAATAATATACAGGGTGTTCTATTTAAAAAAATCATCCAGATCCACTCACACTTTTTTGAGCCACCCTATAGAAGTTAAATTATTTTTCGGAAATACTTCCTCATACATACTTTAGGTTTGCACTTAAATAGAATTCTCAAGTTTTTTATTCTAGGAGCTACAGATGCCCGACGCACTATTGCCGGACCCTGTATAAATCGAATTATGACTTTGTTTTTTGAAACACCCTGTATAAGTTCAGTAGTTTTAGGATTTATATTAGTTCACAGTTGGTAACGATCAGTGATATTTCTGACCGAAACGTTGTGTAAGGAAAATAAATAAAGACTATGGAAGTCCGATTTTTTTTTAGTTTAATTACATATAGTATGCTAAAAAAATCAAGAAAAAATATAGCTAAAAACATTTTAAAATTGACGAAAAAAATTTTCGTTTTTGCATCTGAATGTATAAAAAATATTAATTTATTCACAAACTCTATAAATATCATATTTGTATTTTAGTAGAGCACATTTTGTTTGTGCTGACGAATGTTGACCACAGTTTGCCCCATCCCGACTTCAACAAATATCCAATTGCCACTTACTTTCGTGCTGCTTTTCCGCAGTGGTTTACTTTAGTAGATTATTCTCACTTGGCTGGAGCTCTTGTCCAGGTCTGTAAAATGTTGATTGTAAAACCATATATTAAAACGAAATTTTAATTTTAGTTTACTAATTTTATCAGCACTTTTACATGGAACTTTACTGATGTCTTTATCATCTTAATGAGTTTATCGCTGAGGGAAAAATTTAACCAAATAGCCATCAAAATAAAAGAGTATAAGGTAATTCGTTTTTAAATCTGTAATTTACAAATATTAAGTATGGTTAGAAATTTTTATAAACCTTTGAATAAAAAGATTAATGCAAGAGCATATCAACAAACTTAGATAGAAAATAAACTTAGATAGAGTGCGAATTAATATGGCTGACTTAAACATGAAAAGAAATGTTTAAACTGTAACATTATCTAAAGTATATAATATACAGGATGACTCACTGACTTAAATAAGTGTAAGTAGCCGAATTTTTTTTTAAATCTTGGAATTTTTTGAATTTTTTGAATTTTTTTTAGTTTTTGATTAATAACATAATTTCTTGATAATATGGCTAGATAGTAGATTAAATTTACAAGAAAGAAACCCCAGAAAAGATCTAGTAGTTCTACTACATACATAGGGGTTCTAAATTTATGCAATTTTTTTTAAATTTTGTAAGTAAAATAACTTGGTTATACCAAGTTATTTTATAACTAGGTATTATTGCTTAATACATCGAGACCAGTCCCGAAATATTTGTACTTATTTAAGACTCACCCTGTATATGAAGAAAACAAATATTTCGTATATATTTTTTAATTATTTTTTTTATGATTTGACTCGATGTTTGTATAGTTATAACATTTTGTATCCTTTTTTAAGTAAATAATAACTGTTTTATGTATTGTTGTAGAAATTTATACTTGAGAATGCTCCAAAAATATGTGAACGAAATGTCGCAGTGAAATAATATATCTATGATTAATTTGATTTTAATTTAAAAATCTATTTAATTGGAACCACATACCCAAGAATAATTTGCAAAACAATATATAAAGAATTATATTAAGATATTTATTAAAAAAATAATTTTATTATCACAATTTAATAAGTGCAAATATTTTAGGGCTAGTATATTTTGAGCAAATACGATTATGGTATTTTTTCGCGAATTTTTTTTTTGAAATCTTGGAATTTTTGGATTTTAGTTAAAAAACATTTTCTTGATAATATGGTATATAGATAGTAGATTAAACTTACAAGAAAGAAAATTAAGAAAAGATTCAGTGGTTCTAAAAATTTAAGCAAATATTTTTAATTCTCAAAGTAAGATAACTCGATTATTTTAGACTTATTTGAAAAACGGTAAAGAGAAAATATTTTTTGGAAAACGGTAAAGAAAAAATATTTTTTCCATCGAGATCTACTAGTCCTGAAAATATTTGCACTTATTTAAGACTCACCCGTATATAAAGAAATGAATATCATACTAGTTAAAATTGTGATACTAAAATTAAGTTTTTAATGAATATCATCCAACGACGGAATAAAAGACACATTAAATTAACACATTAAGACACATTAAATTAAAAATTATAAGTGAGGATTCTGTGTCTTTTATTCACTTTTGGAGGATATTCATTAATATGAACTCAAACTAGGTCAATCGACGTGTGTTAATTTTTTACTTAAATTCATTAAAAGTTTATATCACTATTTTTTTTTTATTTATGCAAATATACCTTGAATGTGTAGCTTCGAAAAAATAGGAATCGTTGCTTACTCACCTATACCCAACAACGATTAATTGTCTACTTTAAATTCACTTATATAGTTCCACTAATAAATCAGCATCATGAATAACAAATTGCTTGTTATTTTCCGTATCCATTGGGACTAGTATAATAATTAATCTTTGTGTTACAGAATCCACCAATTAGTTTCTGGAAGGAGATACGAGAAGATTATTATAAAGTGTCTTGCTTAACCAAAGTAGTAGATGCTCAAATTGCTGGTCTAGTTTTAATATCATTTATAAATAACATATTTTTTCTTTGCATCCAGTTGTATAACAGCATAAAGTAAGTCAAATTTATATTATTTTGGTTTTTTTTAACGTGTCTTTAAATTATAATATACTGATAGCTTGACAGTATTAGAGTAAGGAAAATATTACAAACTGTGATGACCGCATTATAAATCAATTTGAGTTAAATTCCTTGACATTTAAATAATACTGTCAATCGTAATGATGTACAGCAAAAATAATGGCATAATATAGCAAAATATTGTTCGGATAGAGTGGTTCACCCTATAACTTTTTATCTTTTTCATACAAAAAAAAGAGAGTTGGTATGCTAATATATGGCATAAATCAGGATTAATTGACGTATTCAATTAATTTCGGTCACTTCCTGTTTAACTAGAAAAGACAACAACTTTCGATTTTTAACTGGTTCCCTCTATATTTTTTTAGTTTATTCAATAGAAAATTACATTCCGAATTAAATTATATTTTATAGACCGCATTAACATTTTCGCTAAAAAAAGTTATAATATAAATTTCAATCCTAAAGTCTCAGGTACCAAACTATTCGTAAAAAAAACGCTTTTTCTAAAAAATATGCTAATGAGCCACCCTCGTTGGTAATGTTTTAGGAAAAGTTACTAACGAAATTATTGCATAGGGTGTTTTAAAATTACGGTAAAATTGAACCCGTTAATTAACCCTGTATGATAAGCTACATATTAAAGTTTATAAAAACATGAGGTTATGAATTAAAGTTTATAGATTTATATACAGCTTGCTAAAAATTCATGAAAATAGAGCTAAAAATAAAAAAATATAACACTTTAAACTTGACGATATGCTTTTTTCGCATCTGAGTGTATATACAATATTATTAGTAATATTTGTTTTAGAGAGAGGGAAGGTATTATTGATAGTGTTTACTTTTTCTATTCGTTTGGATTCATTGTCTTTCGAGTGATCGCTGTTTCCCTATATTCCGCTACTTTGAACGAAGCAGCTAGAAAGCCATTGAAATATTTGTATGCTTTACCTACAGAAAGCTATACCACTGATGTATGTTAAATATATTTATCCACACAAGAGTTAGAAATTTGTAATTTTAACTAGATATCACAATAATTTTTAATTTGTGTGTTTTTATTTTTTAATTTAAATTACCTAATTATTTCTAACTCATGTGAAGCAGTTTATATAATATTACTTTGTAATGGTAATACATATTAAATTTTGCCTTTATTTTAGGTTAGCCGGCTTATTACTCAGATAAACTATTTACCTAATGGAATAACTGGACACGGTTTCTTCCTTATAACGAAGAATTTTCTATTGCGAGTTAGTTCAAAATTTCTTCAAAAGAAAGTCTTTCAAGAGATAAAATAGTAGTATAAAAACAGCTCACGAGTTTATTCACTAAACTATTAAATCGGAAGTATTACATATGTAAAAAATATTACTAAAGAATATAAAAACATAATTAATAGACAAATAAAGATAGGTAATATATTTAATTATAAACCTTTGATTTTATTTTGAGTAAGTATCTTATTTCTTATTACGAATATAAATATTTTTACTGTAAACTCTAGGAATATAATCACTAGTGATTGTAGCGATGCGACTTGAGCAGTTTTCGTTGGAACCTGTTGGGTACTGCTCGATGTGTGTCCCTTTAATTCGATATTTGGCGAAGCTGGATTCAGGTTCTTTTCTTTACAGTGACTTCTTACGTATACTGCCTGGCCGCAATTCTTTGCCTACAATGCTTTCCACGGACTCGTCAGAACATTCGTCGATGGCCCGTATTCTTCCTAAAGACCGAGAACTTTGTTTCGCGGCCTCAAATTTTACGGCACGTGCTAAAGCATCCACCAAGTACGTTGGGTGGGCTAGAAGAAGTGCTTGCCTTGTCTCGTTGTCACGTAGGCCATCTGAGAATGCCGGTACTGCTAACCGCTCCATAACATTTTCGGGTGTAGCAGGGTACACAAGGCGAATATATGTCCGCTGCAAACTCCTGCAGAGACTCATTTGACTTCTGAATGCGATTTTTGAGCTGGGAATGATAGAAATGCTCCAAATGAGCTTGGCCGTACCTCATTTCTAAATGTCGTACCAATTGCTGATAATATCCCTGTTCCGATGGTGACAGTGTCTGCAGGATGTCAGTCGCATCTCCTCGCAATGCGATAGTCAAAGCGGTAGCTTTTTCAGTGATCGTCCAGGCGTTCAAATTGGCAAAATAGTTGGCCCAAGCGGTTTTTCCGTCAAACTGTGGAGGTTTCATAACTGACTTTGAGGCATATTTCGAGGTCCTCGACTAGTTTCGGGTCCTCCGATGATTCTTGACGTTTTGGTGAATTCGCCTTCGCTATTTCTTCTTTGAAAATTTCGATTTTTCTGTTTACATCGTCTTCAATTTGTGTTATTGTGCCTTGCAGCTCCGTGGAATTTTCTACTATCTTTTCTTTTAATTCCCTGGAATTTTTTGTTATCTTTTCTTTTAAATTAAGTATTTTATTATTAAAGTTGGCTTGTATGTTTTTAGAATTTCCTGCGATCTTATCTTCTAAAATATTAATTAAATCCTGGGAATTTTTCATAATTTTATCACTGATTTTATCTTCTAAATTATTCAAATTGACGTTTAAATTGTCTTGCAATTCCCTGGAATTTTTCGTAATTTTATCTTCTAATTTTTGTAAGGACAAGTCAAGGTCATCTTCCAACTCAAAGCAAAATGTGTCCGGATCCTCACCTTCCTCAATCAAAACATTTCTCAGTCTGGCTTGCAAAATGCTTTTCTTTCCATCTGTCTCGTATTCCCTCTCTTCCAGTATGCGATTCCAATTCCGACATTTTCAAGTCTTTCAATAATTTTTTCGGAGCCATTGTCAGTATTTTTATTTTTCTAGTCTATCTCACACGCCACACTTGACACCAATTGTTACGTTTTTCGTCGGTTCCGTATGGATAGAAAGTCTAATTTATTTAAACACAATTTATTTAACACTAAGTAACAAAACAATAACGATAAAACTACTTAAAGAACTATTTATAACTTATTTACAATTTATCTAACTATTTAACTAAAAGGAATTTATTTTGAATTTAGCGCGCGGCAACTGTACACGTCAAACGTCTGTTTGTTCTCTGTCCTCTTCAGGCTCCAGGCGTCGGCTTATATATGAGAGAAACAGACAGTCCCGATTTAGCTCGAAAATTCTTAGCCGCGTTCATCGTTTCACCAGCTTCTATTTGTTCTGGAACACTTCTCGAACGGCACCGGGCGTCTTTAGGAAAATTACACAGTTATAATATAAACCAAGTTATTAATTTATTACAGTTAGTTTCTAAAATGAACATTATATTGTTCCTAAAACTTTTTTTAAACATAAACAATTAAAAACATTATAAAATAAGCTCAGAAAATCTATAAGTGAAATACTACGTGAATAATAATTGGTGTTAATACTATTTCATTTCTTAATATTAAAACTAAATAAAAATATAATAAATATAGTAAAAAAATATAAATATTTAATGCAATATATTTTTTTAATTTTAGGCAGCAGCAACTGTTGTGCATTTCGAATTAATGATATTTCAGTTTTCCCCAGCTATTGAATCAAGACACTCAAACTTATCTCTTTGTGAAATAGCTTGTAAAAATAATTCTTTAATTTTATAATTTTGTATTTCTATAATAAGAATGTTTTATTAAAACTATATTATATGTATTTTATAAAAAGGTGTTGTTCTGCTTCAAAATATATATATATTATTATGACATGTTGCTTATTGTTAGTCTTGATAAGTATTTTTGTATTCACCTTCATTGTTGATAGATAATAATAAAATAAAAATAATAAATTTATATTTTCGTTGTCGCGTTTGTTTTCTTTACAAACACTTTATCAGACAATCTCTCAGCTGCTAGGTTTCAGACTATATTAAGAACTTACATGAAAATGACGAAAAAATTTGACATCTTAAAGAAGAATAATTCGTTTCGCCAAAATATATCTTTATATTTAAGATGCTTAGAATTGTTTTGGATTTTTCCGTTGCAAGGCATCAGACAAGATACAAGTGTTTATTTAAAAGTTCAATTTTATTCTTGGAAAATGTTTTATTGCCTAATTTTAAGTATCTTACATATAGTGGTCATAATAATACGTTTTAGAGTCATTCAGATGCTGAATAGCCTTGTCATTGATAAAATAGGTAAGCCAATAATTAAAATTTTGTAGTATACCAATTTATTTCATTTAATATAATAAATTATATTACATATTCTACAACCAGGTTTAAGATCAGTTGGAAACCAACGATCAATAGAAACAAATTGACAACCGGTTGGATATTTCGCTGTGCAAACAAAGCTAATAAGTTAATAAAATAATTTATGAGAGAAATATCATTTTCAACTGTCTGATTTCAAGAAATTATGTTTATTTTTTTTACTTTTCTCTATCTTCCATTTTCTTCATATCTGTTTGACTCATCTGTCAATATTTTCTGTCCATTTTCCATGTATAAATGTATTTAATATTAAATTTCAGTGTTTCTTTTAATAAGTATGGAATCCATTTTCCATATTTTTTATTTTATATATTTGGCTTACAAGTGGCCCTGGCTAATTAAGCAATGGAAATACGTTGAAAGCAGTATGCAGCTTTATGAGGAATACAATGTAAAATCAAGACGTATTATGCAACATGCATCACAAATATCAATAATAGCTACTTTAGGTATAAATGAATTATTTCCCATATACCAGCTTACTTATACACATTTTCTTTTTCTAGTGTATTCATTTTTATCAATATGTCGACGAAATGAAAATGAATTACATAGTTCCGGAACAAGTATTTATTACTTAATTTGGTCTGTAATTGTTAATGTAATTGCATTCCTTTCCTTTATTTTTGATCAAGTTAATGTTCATTTTTATATTACAGATATTAGAGTTTCAAAAAATGTTTATCTGCGAGTTCAATAATATGCTGATTGTGTTTATCTCTATTTCTTTTACCAGTAGACTGTGTCAAATAAAGAAAAGATTAATATTTTTAATAAAAGCGAGAGTAAGTAAAGTCTAAATATATCTAGAATTTTTTTTTAAGTAAAACAAAAGAAATTAAAATATTTATGATATGCAAAAAGCCACAATAATATCATGAAATGCACAGAAATGTGCTACTGGTAATTAATAACCCCCCCCCCCCATCACCTGACAGTCCCAAATAATAATTACAAAACAATAGTTTTTTCTACTTTTGTTAAAAAAGTGTTTTATGTCACAATTGTTGTTGTATAAATTAAACACAAAAATTTGGGAAAGCTAGGCTAGGACCGGAGGAACTATGCTCCCCCATCCTATCAAGGACCTGCATAAGCTAGTGCAGGGCACAGGGATAGGAAAATGGGTGCAGATATAGAAAGGGGACAACCATAATAGACTTCTCTGGTCGCAAGTTTTCCGGGAAAAGAGGGCCCCTTGTTAAAGAAAAAAACACAAAAAAAATATATTTTAATTAGGAATTTTCAAATTAATTAAAAATACCAATTTTATCCACTGCAAGACTTAGACCCCGCCTCCTTGGTTTTAATTCTTTTTATGTAATCTGGCCATCTAGTAGGGGTATTTCTCTATTTCAAAAAGCATCAAATCTCAAACGCCATTCTATGATGCGTTTAGTCCACCATTATCTGGCATTCGAGCTATATCTCTTGCCCAATTTCACTTAAGGTGAGTTATCATTTGGACACCATCTAGTACCACTGCAGTACGATTCTGTAAACACATTTCCTGTCTAGTGACTCATCAATCGTATAAAAATAAGATAGACTAGGCAAAAAATTTCTTGCTACGGAGCTTACAGAATCCCACTGCAGTTCTCCTTCTGACGATATACTTTTATAATACGGCTTTAAATCTCTCTCACTTTGTTGTCTGCCTAAAACTCAATTATCAAAACACTAGATCTTTCTTAAAAAATGTTTATACCTCTGTGGCGGATTCATCTCCCCAAAAAAATCCTATATGAGTATTTCGCCACTGCAAGAAAATCTACAAAATAAAATTGTTTTTTTTGTAAACACTGCTGCGTTAATCCAACGGACACTACTTGTCAGCAGTTAGGTTTACAGATAAACAAATTTGCCTAATGAACAAAAAAATGCTTAAAGTTTTGGAAAGTTTATCTCTTTCAGTCGTCGGAAGCAAAAAAATACAAAGAATAAAGAAAAAAACTATTTAAAATATTTAAATGCAACTATTCGAGAAAACTTTAGTTTTTTTTAAACAGAGACGTCTACAAAAACCGTTGACGTTCCTACCCAACTAACATTTTTTGTTTTATAATGGTAATGGTTACGTTTCGATAACCTACTTAATAAAACCTAAGAGCCTATCAATTGTTCCCGAAACGTTTTCGTTACCCTTATAACACCCCTATAGCACTTAAATGGAGAATCTTATAAAGGTAACGGTGACCAAATTTTAGTACCTTATAAAACCTTTAACGTAACCTTTACTCTCCATTTATTGGTAACTAAGAGGTTGTCTTTACCTTTATAAACCATAAATAAGTTTTATAGCGGCAAGGAATACATTTTCGTTACCTCTTTAAAACCTTTATATTGCTTTTATAGTGTTTATAAACACCAAAATAAAAAACGCCCCTTTTAAGTTCATCTCTTTCTACAACGTTTGTTTGCTATATATTCTATTTCAAGTCCTTGTCATTATTATTCTGCTTGTAGTTTAAAGTTGACAGCAATGGATTTTCACTTTGATGAAAATGGCGTGTTATAATAATTATCATAACAACTTAAATACTCTGTAAGAATTCTATGAGGACTAAATTTTATTGGCACGGAAAATTTATCGAGTAATATTAACATTTTACCCTTCTTAAAACTAAAGCGCCCCCGTTTAGAACTCAAATATAATTTATTTTGTAAAAACCAAAAAATTAAATTTAAGTCTCATGATTTGTTTTTTTTGCAAATAAACTGCGCAACATTTCTTAACCCCATGCTTTTGAAAAAATACGTCTTAAAGCTTCGGTAATATTGCTTAAAATGCAATATTTTTCTTTTTTGTGTAAGTACAACAACACAAACATAAAATGGCCGCCTTATAAAAGGACGTCATGTTCGCCATTTCGCCTTTTAAAAACCTCTAGTTTTATATGGGCCTTATAACACTTCCCTAGGTGTCATGGGAATTTTGCTCTTCCAATAAAACTTGAGGTGCTTTTGTGATACTTAATAGTTTTATAAGTTACCAAAAATATTTTTATAGAAACTTGACCATTGCCTATAACCCCACTTTTTGTTTCGGGCGCTTTGGCTTTTGCAAAACAATTTGTTAATCAAAATAATTAAAACAAAGCCCTTCAATACACTTCAAAATTGTCCAAACCACAGAAGATGGAAAATCTGTCCGTCTTTGACCAAATTTCCCTGATATCTATACATTCTTCCAAAGGTCCTTTGCCCCTTCCTTCATCGGTGGCAGTCGATTCAGTCGAAGTATTTGGCAATATATCTTCTTGAGAAATGTCTAAGTTTTGGTAATTTTTAGTAGTTGTAGGTGGTGTGCTTCCCAAAATATTTTCGCGGGTTTTAACGCACTTTCTATAAAAACTGCTAATGTATTTAATTTTTTCCAATTTTTTCTTTCTACTTCCGTCTTTGGTTTACAAAAGCAAAACAGGAACATAAAACATAACCTAACCCTAAAAATATAGCGCCCCCTATTCTACACATGAAAGGAGTTGCTACTGAGCCTATAAGTTTTATAAAATTCTTTAGGTTTTGTAGTAGCTGTAGAATGTTTATTAGGTGCCTTAAGATTTATAAGGGTTTTACGAAGCAAGCTATAAAACTCCAAGAGTAAAAGTTTTATAATAAGGTTTTCAAGAACGTTATAAAACCCTTTTAAAAAACCTTAAGTAACCAATACCAAAGGTTTTATAAATCAGGTAACGAAAACATTTTGGATGCAATATTATTAAACTTCAAGTATTTTGGTATTTTTTCGAGGTGTTACAAAACTTTTAACACCAATAGTGTTCTTATAAGACTTTAAACACTCTTATAAATGTTAAGGTTCCTTATAGACCTTTTATAAATATCCGTTACCTTTTAATAAAACTTTAGGCTCCGAAAAATGTTACTTGGGTATTAAGAACGTCAACGGTTAAAAAAAAAACGAATCTTTCTTAAAATAAAATTTAAAACTTTTTTAGATAGATAATGACTTATGGAGGTCTACAAAAAGAGAATATTGTAATCTGGTGTATTTGTGTACGACATTAAATGATACATTAGGTTGGTTAATAGTAACATCATATTTGTTTAACATAACTTACTTATTATTATATGGATTTGGAATCGTAATGCTTGAAGACGCAGAACAACATTTCCAAAAATTAATTTATGCAATTAAATTAAGTTTTATGATTGGAAAAATTGTATTAATATCTTTCTTTTGTGGATCTATTCATCACGAGAACGAGGGTATTTTGGATATACTGGTTTCAGTCCCTTCAGAGCTTTATAACTTAGAGGTAAGAAAAAATTAATTGTGATACAGAAACTATAGGATTTAATACATATATTATTATCTTAGGTTGAGAGATTTTTATATCAAGTTGTATCTGATATCATGCTATTGACTGGAAAACAATTCTTTAAAATACAAAGGCATCTTCTCCTAAAGGTAAGTGACAATGAAGGAAAGGGATAAAATACATTCTTTTTTATTTTAGATATCAAACGCAGTTGTAACGTACGAGTTAGTTATTATACAATTTGTTCAAAATTTTAGGCAAATTGAATAAGAAATTATTAAATAAAATATGTTAGTGAGATGAATTACATAGTTTACATATGTGTGAAAATATTTTAATAAAAGTTTTAAAAAAGTACATCATTTCATAGTGTTTTATAAAATTCTAGATAAAAACTGGCAGTATCTGTAGAGCGATTGCGCCATCGCTATATTGAGCCAGGTCCTGGATAGAGATGGGATTTTTTGTGATACATCGATAGTTATCGATATATCGAATAACAACAGGTGACTTCAAAGTTATTGATATATGGATGTAGAATGTAGAATGTTTGGGAGGGGAGTTAATCACCACGACCTTACAAATCTGTTGTATGTCCCCCTTTCTTAAGTTACAACGACTTATAACTCATCATACAGTCTCAGGGCTTTGACACAAGCCAGTAGCTGAGATGGCTCCACAGAGGCCAGCTATCCATCTTCGACATCAGCCGTACCAAAGTTTATGGCACGAACGGTTGTCGTCTCAGCGCACTCAGTGATAAAGTCTTCTGGTGTTTCACTACATTCCTCACAGAATCTGCGTTCGCCGTTGTTTCTTAGCTTTAATCTACTGAGGTGTTTGTTGAGATGACAGTATCCTGTTATTACCCACGTAACAAGACAAAGATTGTTTTTACTTAAATGAAGGATTTCTCACGGTCGTAATTTCTTAGAAATTGAATCGAGAAAAATGAATCTTAGAGAATGAATCGATGATAATTATCGACATATCGATAATTGAGATATATCGATAGTTGGAATTTATAGTCCTGAACAGTTATTTTCTTACCGTTATTAATATGGTATGATAGGGCATAATTCTGGACCATAGTGCCCCCCAATACATTGCACCGCACATTGATTAATGATGATTATTGATAGTTCCCAGTAATAATTAGTACACAGAAAGAAAAAAAAAATTTTGAGTGTTTGGGACGGCTCGAAAGGAAACAATGTTTTTGCGACGTTTCGCAACTTTATTGTCGCTTCTTCAGGCACCAAAACATATATTAATCCATATTATGCCTACAAACATTCATGGCTTAATGGGCGGTTGGGTTTATAGCGGTTGGAATCGCCATAAATGTTTGTAGGCATAATATGGATTAATATATGTTCTGGTGCCTGAAGAAGCGACAATAAAGTCGCGAAACGTCGCAAAAACATTGTTTCCTTTCGAGCCGTCCCAAACACCCAAATTTTTTTTTCTTTCTGTGTACTAATTATTACTGGGAACTAACAATAATTATCATTAATCAATGTGCGGTGCAATGTATTGGGGGGCACTATGGTCCAGAATTATGCCCTATCATACCATATTAATAACGGTAAGAAAATAACTGTCCAATTTCCTTTCGAGCCTTCCCAAACACCCATGATGATTTTTTTTTTCTGCTTGATTGATTAATATTCTAACCCAATTTTAGCAATGTAAATGGATAAATACTCAAATACAAAAACAATACTGTCACAACCGAACATTATGTAAAATATGAGTGTAATTGTATTGTTCTTTGCCGAACCGTTGCAGAAAAGCGGGGGTCGCTTTTGCTGACTCTAAACTTCGACACGTTAAAAATCATATTTTAAATTTTGCAAAATTTTTGCATATGCATGCATGGTTTGGTTTGTTTGATAGCTATTTATTTTAAGCGGACTACCATAAAATAACAAAAAAAGTAATAATTGTGATAATTGTGATAAGAAAAAAATAAGGTTAGTCAAGTTTTGGTTTGGTTTAGTTTGGTTGTGTCATATAGGTAAGTAATTTTGTGTCATATAAGTAATTTTCTGTGTCATATAGGTAAAGTTAACCACCACAGTATAGTTCAGTTTGTGTTAAAATTAAATTTGAACAGTAAATCATCAAAACTGTATAAAAACTATGTATAAAAACACTAGATCACACTATAGACGAGTGACCCAACCAAAAGCGTGTCGTAGTTTAAACGCTTCAAACAAAAAAATCAAAAATCTATCTAATAAGGAGGTGACAATCGTAAGCAGTGAAGTTATGAAGAAATATAAATTTATTAATTTTATAAAACATTTTAATAAATGTATTAGCCAGTAGACATTAGATGCCAAGACAATCCTAGCAGGGCCATCCAAACGTAGAACAGATGAACTCCTAAAGGCTGGTAGGAACGGAGCGCGTACGCTTACTGCAGTATACACGGGCCATTGCCGGCTGAGATCACACCTACAGAGGATGGGACTGGTGGAAGACGCCGAATGCCGACTCTGTATGGAAGATGACGAAACAATGAAGCACGTTATGTGTACCTGCCCCGCTGGGGGCAGGACCAGGTTTGAGGTGTTTGGCAAACCCACGCTAGACCTATCAGACCTAGAAGACATATCACCCTCGGACATAACGGCCTATGTTAAAAGGCTGGGTCTTGAGGGTGAACTTTAATGCTCTTTTTCTATTAAAGAGCTTGTAGAAACTGAGCCACAATAGACCCTCGCGGCCTCAGTGGAGGGTCCCACCTGGGACTCATTCTTAGTAAAATACAATACAATACAATTAGCCAGTAGGTAAGACACACAGAAAGCAAAAAAGCGTCTTTTTATACATTAAAAAGCACTAAACGCTTTTGGTCGGGCCACTTGTAAATGTTTATGTTATTTTATTTCTAGTCGCAAAAAACGATTTAAACGTTTTTGTAAAATGTAAATAGATAAATACTCAAATACAAAAACAACAGAACAACTGTCACAACAGAACATTATGTGAAATATGAGTGCAATTGTATTGTTCTTTGCAGAACCGTTGCAGAAAAACAGGAGTCACTTTTGCCGACTTTAAACTTCGACACGTTAAAAATCATATTTTAAATTTTGCGAAATTTTTGCATACTCATGCATGGTGTAGGTATAGCTATTTATTTTAAGCGGACTACCCTAAAATAACAAAGAAAGTAATAATCGCGATAAGAAAAAAATTAAGTTTGGTTAAGTTTACCGTACTTGGGGTGAATTTTCTGTGCTATATAGGTAAAGTTAACCACCACAGTACAGTTCAGTTTGTGTTAAAATTAAATTTGAACAATAAATCATCAAAACTAAGTATAAAAACACTAGATCACACTATAGACGAGTGACCCAACCAAAAGCGTGTCGTAGTGTAAACGCTTCAACCAAAAAAAGATCAATCAATCTATTTAATAAAGAGGTGACAATCGTATGCAGTGAAGTTATGAAGAAATATTTTATTAGTTTTATAAAATATTTTAATAAATGTATTAGCCACATAGACACACAGACAAACACACAGACATTAGACACATTAGACACACAGTAAACAAAAAAGCGTCTTTTTTATACGTTAAAAAGCACTAAACGCTTTTGGTCGGGCCACTTGTAAATTTTTTGTTATTTTATTTCTAGTCACAAAAAAACGATTTAAACGATTTATTACTAAAAAACGATTTAAAAGCTGATTTTACTCGCTTTCTGTTTGTCCGTAGGCTAACACATTTTTAAAATGATTTATAAAATTAATACATTTTATTTTTTTTATAACACCACTGATTACGATTGTCACCTCTCTAAGTTTAACTTAGTTTCAGGACAATGCATAAAATAATTAAGTATTTTATGAAGAATGAAAATCAAATTTAATTATGAACATATTACAACGCTTAATTTTTACGATAGCAACAGAAGAAGTAGAAATATAAAAATAATAAAAACTTTAAATTGTTTCGTCTCAACTTCATTTTAATATCAAGGCAAAGCTTAAAATCATTTATCTTATGAATCTAACTCGTTGCAACACCCTGTTTGATTTAATATTACGATATTTATAGCAAAGTATGTATAGACCATCTAAAGTAAATACTTAATACTTAATATAGTTTTGATTTCAGGACAGTTCTTGTAGTTGTAATAGTTTTTTAAGGAAGATTAAAAAAGATATATTTTTTATTTATTAATATCTCTGACATTATCGAAATTCATATCTTATGATTATTTAAAGTGATCTGAAAGGAAGCCAAAAATGCAATAATATAAAGGGTATTCCATTTTAAAAAAATCATCCTAGTCCATTCACACTTTTTGTGCCACCCTATAACAGTTAAATATTTTCCTGAAATACATCCTCGTGCATACTTTAGGTTTGCACTTAAACAAAATTCCCATTTTTTATTCTAGGAGCTACAGATGCCTGATACACTATTGCCGGACTCTGTAAATGTAGGAAAAAATATGCAGATACAGAAAAGTTTCTAAATTAACTAATAAGTGCACTAAATATTTTTTTTATTTTGAAATTAGTCGATGACAAAAAATATAATGCAGTATTGCAAGTGTAGAAATGTTTGATCGCCACTCTGTATATAAAAATGCTCAAATAAGACTAAGAAGAGAGATAATGCTTAAATCTCAATTTTCAAGTGCGAGCCGTTTTTGAAAGTCTATAATATTTGTGATTCTGATCCATCGTGTATAACCAAAAAATTTTTGTTTTTTTTAATTACCAGAATTATTTAATACTTTACTATCAGAATATAAACGAAAATAAAATAAAAAAGTCTATGACCTGACCCGGATTTGAACTCTGAATCTTCGGTTCGTGGTCGGAAACTCTAAGCACTGCGCTATGGAGACATATTCGATTTATATTCAATACTAGAATTTATAGGACTAAATTAATAAAAAAATATAGGATCTTCTTCCGATGCGCAGTAGTAAACGCACCGGGTATCGGCAGCCAGACGGGCCGCATGCTATTCCAGAGAGCATAGTAAAAGATATATCAAAGAGCCAGACGTCTTAAAATACTTTCTCGAAAACGTTGCTAGCTCTTAGACTATTACTTCAAAACATTCTATATGAAACACAACCCATTGGTTTTTAACAAGCCATCGCCTAGTGTATTTATTTGCACTGATTTTTTTACATCTTGTAAAATGTAGTTGTATATATCGAAAAGTTTCAAGGAACAACCCTAGTTGTTATTGATTTTTGATTTGTGATGATATTTAGAGGTGTGTTAATGTTACAGGTGTGCATTTTGTATTTCTAAATTACATTATAATATAAAAATATGGGGAATGGAAAGAAGCTATTTGTAACTAAGATAAAAGAAACAACAAGATTTGAAAAAATTGTGAAGAGGATTACTACAGACGTATCTATATTAAAACTTTTATTTAAATTGGGTTTCGATTTTCTACAGATTCAGATTGGCACTGGATTATTACAGGTATCAATCAGTGCCGATTCAAAGCACGCTATATGTAAAAAAAATAATTCCACAACTGTAAAATTTAGAGGTGGTCTAAATTTGACATTGAAATATAATCATTCCTTTGAAGAGTTTGATGAGGAAATTAAAAAGGCCGATTTGGTAATTAGCGATGCAGATCTTGGATCTTGTGTAGCTGTATTAAAGCGTAATAAACCATTACTCGTGGTTATTACTCAGGATATGATGGATACTCGTAAGCTTCAAAATGAACTGGCTGAGCAGTTGCAAAAAAATGGGCATTTAAATTATTGCACCGTTGATAATCTTGAAGAAGGTTTGACTACTGCTTTCAAAGCATACTCAAAAGCAGATAAGAATTTGTTTGCCAAATATTTAGGTAAATGTCTTGGTTTCTTCAATAAATAAATGTAATTTGAAACCAAACGTTTGTGTTTCAATAAAAATAAAATCAATAACAATTACAAATATCAGTTTTTTATTTAAAACAATAATTAAACTGTAATATATATTTAACAAAAAAAAAGTTTTATTCAAGTTTTTTAGCCTCAAAAAAGTTTTTAAGTGTCTCATTTGCCAGGCTCCCATACAATAATAAGCGCTAGAGTTTGAGTAACTGACCACCACAATAATTTTTGTTTAGTTTGTACCCTCAATTTTTTGTCTGTGAATTTATTTTCACGATACTATAACAAACATATTATAAAACAAATACAATGAGTCCCTTAACATGAATTAAGAGATTTATCAGTAAATTTGGAGTCATCCCCTTTGATAGTTTTGTTCTTTAAACTGTTCAACAGTGGCGGCTCGTGACCCGTGGGACTGGGTAGGCGACAAGTTTTAAGTTACATCTACTTGCCCCCCTATATTTACATAATACCGTAACCCAGTTCGTAAATATATGTTATCTCTGGGTTAAAAACATAGCTCAAGCATATTTAAGACAAAACTAAAGCAAAAATAGCAGCATTCAACGTAATAACATAATGATTGACATAATGTACAAGTAGAAGTTTTTTTATCTTCTTAAATGCTAATTTTTAAGTACTTTGATAAATAAGATAGATAATAGTACCATGAGTACATCATAGAATTTTATTTTATTTTATTTATTTACCCAAAAATTCGTAAATATATAGACAATTAAATTTACAAAGAAAAACAGATTCTGTTATTCATGTACTAACATAATAATTATGTTTTATATATTAAATTGATGAGTAGATCTCTTAATACAGAAAAGCTTTATTATTATATCAGTAAAATTATTAGATTGTCGAAGGGCTGTGAAAATATCTATTTAGAATGAAAGTAAGGCAAGTGACGATAAACGTTTATTTTTCATGCAAGTATGTACAATGTTCTCCGACAGTGAAGATGAGATAATTCACCAAATATTTTACATATTCATTTTTTCCCCTTTTCTTGCATTTAAATAATTTATCTAACATTTTCTTCTGTTCATAAGTAGTTATTTTAACATTAAATCCTCAGACAGCATCAAAGTAGTGGCGTCCGTTTTGATAAACTCGACACACAGGACACCATGAACGCGCATCTAATGTAACCACTAAAATAAAATAGTCGTGCGAGTAAATTCCGTCAGAGCTTGCACGTTTAAAAAAATGCACGGACCCGCGTCCAATGTAACCGCGGGCTTATTGTGCCTATCATTTTAATTCACAAGCAGATAGTATTTTATGTAATTTTTGAATATTATCTGTCGAAATTTTCCCTGTCTCTGACTGTTGGACATTTAGGACATAGGCTCGTATGAAGTTTATTTTTATAAAATTAACCATAAATATATCCTTTGAATATTAGTATACAGGGTGTTCCTTAATGACGTGCTTATATACAGGGTGGCGCAACTCATTCGCCTCGGTTGATTTTACTGATAATTTTACTGTTCATTTTACGTAGAATTGACTGCAGCAAACCGTTTAACGATATTTCTAACAGATCTTGAGTTATTTGAGAATTTCTACAAAAGAAAAAAAATTCTCGTTTTACGAAATATTTAACAACGAATATCTCTGGAACAAAAAGTTAATAATCATTAAATCTCAAAAACGAAACGGATTTGTTTTATTTCATTTTTGAATTGTTGGGCATAAAATAAGTTATTTATTATGAAGGTTTAATATGTTTAAATGCTTTGGTTTTTCAGATATTTAAATATTTTTAAATATGCAAGCTATAAAAAATATATGTTATAATATACTTGTCTGACTAAACTTTGAATAAAAAGTGATTTTTCAATAAAATTGTAATCAAGATGGCTGGCGTCGCCATGGCAATTTTCTAGTGATATTTAGTAGCTATTTTTAAAATCGACATTAGTTTATGGACTTTATTTAAATTTATAACAGGTTATTTTAATTTAATTTACCTACAATAAGGTTAATAAGTTACTATTTATTATTTTATGAAGAAAAATGAAGCAGTATCTGCTGGCGGAAGGAATGGGTTACTATAGTGATTTTATTTTGTGAGGACAATTGCTTGTTGGCCTGAAGGGTATATGCTAAAACATATCCAAATACCAATTTTCTTGACAAGCGTTCCTTTGAAAAATTACTTTTCCTATTTCGCAGAGTTCATATAGTGTGGTATATGAAAAACCTATTAGGCAGAAACCTGTTTTTGGAAGTGAAGAAAATGAATTTGCCTTAATTGGTTTGGTTTGGTTCGTCGGTTCCGTGTGGATAGAAAGTCACAATTTATTTAAACACAATTTATTTAACACTAATTAACAAAATAAACAATAACGATAAAAGACTTAAAGAACTATTTACAAACGATTTACAACTATTTATCTAGAAAGAATTTATTTTTGAATTTAGCGCGTCAACTGTACTCGTCTATTTATATCTATCCTCCTCAGGTCCAGCCGTCTGTTTATATACCCACAGCTCTGGTTCTCGAATAATCCATTGCCGCCAATGACTAAAGAATCCACGGACAAATAACACCCGAGAACAAATTGTGACGATGACACCAAACAGTGCCGTGGTACATATTTTTCTTAACCTAGCTGTTTGAAGCAATATTTATATTTTTTGATAATTGTTTTGACTACGCCTATGGTGTTTCATCCTAATTAATTACGAAAAAAACGTATTAAAATGTTAACAAAAGGTACAAAACTAGTATCGATGTATAGCACATATCAAGTACATATAGATGTTAATTGAAATTGAAGAATAATTATCGAATTCAATAAGAAAAGGCTAAAAAGTTGGAGTGGACTGTTTATTTACCTATGAAACGTAACTCCTGGCTCTTTCTTATCGCTGCTGCTTTTACACTTGAAAGCTGAACAACTAATCACCATTGTAATAAAGTTTATACAAAGTTTACTACATACAAACTATTAAAAATCTCTAAAATTGTCGCTGGCGACCAAATGATGACTCATTGTTTGCCACCAAAACAAAAAAAAAGGTCACAAATTCTGCTGCAGTTCGTATAGAGGCGTTACATGTCCTTATATTCTTTAGTCATTGGTTGCCGCCGAGAATTTTCCAATCGCCTTTGAACGGCGCCAGGCGTATTAGTCAGCTTAGACCGGGCGGTCCGGGTTCACACGGGTCCACAACAATTTCTACAAGTCATTGTAATATAAATCAAAGAACTACTTGTTTATTTTTCTTCATAAAATAGTAAATACTTACTTATTAAACTATTGTAGTAGGTAAATTAAATAAAAGTAAACTTATAAATTTAAATAAAGTCAATAATAAACTAATGTCGATTTTGAAAATAGTTACTAACTGTCACTAGCAAATTGCCATGGCGACACCAGCCATCTTGATTGCCATTTTATTGAAAAATCGTTTTTTGTTCAAAATCTGAGTCAGATAGGTATAGGAAACCCTAACATAGTTTGAAAGAGTATTGAAATCTGCTTCGACTTTTTTTAAAAAATACATAGTGTTGCATTTGAAATAACGAAGTTTTTATGTAAAATAAATATTTAAAATAGACCAGGACTTTTTGATACCCCTGTATACATTTAAGGAAGCGATCAAATTTTTTAGTAAAGTTTATTTCTCTGGCTTGAAAGTCAGTACAAGAATTAATTCTCAAAAGTAATGTACAGGGTGTTGACAAACATTTTTATTATAGCATGCATATTTAAACATCTTTAAATATCTCAAAAACCAAAGCATTTAAACATAATAAACCCTTATAATAAATGCCTTATTTTATGCCAAAGAATCAAAAAATTAAATAAAATACCGGGTGTTCCATAAGAAAAAATATACCTTTGCTATGGATCTTAGTTCTGACACACCCTGTACATTTCAAAATAATTTTAAATTATGCACATTGCCTGTCTACATATACCCATAAAAAATTACTTATTTTGTTCCTGCATCTTTCCGTTTACATATAATCAACCGAAGCGAATTAGGTGCGCCACCCTGTATATGCATATGTAACGGAAAAATTGTTTTTTTTTAGGTTTCAAAATCGGTAGATCTTCCGAAATATCGGTAGAGTTGACATCACTGCTTATGATGTTCTTCTTCTTAAGATACTGTGGCCCCGAGTTCCGAATGTTTTCAACGCCCAGCCCGCCTTGCAGCCAGCCCAGAGACCCATGCCAGAGACAGAGATCCTATGTCAGCCTATGTCTCTGAGCCACTATTCCAGCTACTGCTTACGAAGATTACGAAGTTAACACGGTGGTTAAATTTTAACTCAGTAAACCTGTGGTTAAACTTAACTCATTACTAATAACCATAGATTAAGTCTAATAAACAAACAAACTAAAAAACTAAAAACTATGTAAAAGATTTCGAGTTAACGCAGTCTCCTTTTTGCTCTCAGGGCTAATCTGGACGGGGTCTATTTTGTTTACGCGGAATCCGAACCGCGGTCCTCGGCCATATCATGGTCAATGGCCTACCGACTTGGCAAGTGTCTAAATCGACTCTTTACTCACGAGATATCCGATCTCATCCGGCGTGAATGAGCGGTGTGTGTTAATAGATTTTACACTTTTGCCTTTTTTGGACAACAGCACGATACAGAGTTTCGAACCACTAGAACTCACTAGTATCGCCTTACATCTAAAAACTATGTGACCTCTGGTGCTGCCGCGCCAACATGGAAAAAAGAAGAAGAATATTTAAGGTTATGTACGTCATCCGGTATTAAAAATAAAAAGTATTTTGTATTTTGGTGATCTATTTATTTATTTCAAAAAGAAAAAGAAATGGTAAGAATATATTTTGTATTATGATACTCGTACTCTTAACAGAATAATTTCTAGCTACCTTTATCTCTATTACGAACGGCTCAAAATCATCCTATGGTAAGTTTTGAACTTCATCAAAATAAAGTATCCCTAAATATTGTATCTATATCTGAAAAAAACAAATTTTTAGTTAGTTGAGTTAAAAAATGGAGAAACATATAACGGACATTTAGTTAGTTGTGATAATTGGATGAATATTAATCTCAGAGAAGTCATATGCACATCGAGGGTAAATTATTAATATTCTTGTTTGTGATATAGGTACATAAATTTTATTATTAGGATGGTGATAAATTTTGGAGAATGCCAGAGTGTTACATTAGGGGTAGCACTATAAAATACTTGCGTATTCCAGACGAAGTCATTGATATGGTAAAAGAGGAGACCATGATAAAGAATAAACAATCGAGAGACCAAAAAGGAGGCAGGGGAGGCCAAAACCAAAGGAATAGGCCTGCTGCTAGAGGTAGGAGAAATATATAATTTCTGTCACTTATTTTATAATAATGATTATTTCTAGGTAATTTTGGAGGAAGGCCTAATAAACCAGGAGGCCAACAAAAATTATTTCAAAAACAAAAACCTAAACAGTAGAAAACCTTAAATTAGTTTCTTATTTATGATTATCTCCTACAATTAATTATATGTATATTACATTAATAAATAACACATCGATAATAATTTTCCAGATTGTTTTATTTGTGAAATAAATATGTATAACATTACACAAAATAAAAAGGGATTGTACAAGACAAAAAAACTAACTGTTTAATTTGGTTATTTAAAATTATCAGTCTCTATGTTTACACATATTGGCTATAAAAATGAACTCTGAGGGGGAACTCGGCTAAATTTACTTATCTATATATTTACCCATTTTTTCTACTCAACTAATTACATACCATTATTTAAAAAAGGTCTTTCAAAAGAATATGAAGCTATAATATTGTTTAAAACTATATTTGGAAAACCCTTTCTAAATTATAAAGTAATCTAAACTAATATACAAGTTATGTACAGCTATTATGTACAAAAACAAACTTTTTGGTATATACCAAAATAAAAACTTAACACCTAATTGAAATTAAATTTTGAATGAAGAAAATATTGATGTAAGACTAGAAAAAAAACAAGTTGTTTTCGATGACAAATATTCAAACGGAGTTTGTCATTTGAAATTGATCTTAGATGTTAATGGTAATTAGTTTTTTGGCCTTTTACATAGTATCACACTTAACTTGAAAATATATATTTGATAATTTTATTACAAAAATTCCATAGTACAGGGTGTCCCACTAAGAATAGCTCTCGGCTGTATCTCGGAAAGTATTAGCCGTAGCGGCTGCGGAAAAAAATATTTATAACTAAAGAGGCTATGGGAAATTGCTGGAAATTATTTTCAAGTTTGTAGAACGACCGCTAGGGGGCGCAACTGCAACAAAAAATAAGAAAATGGAGTTTTTACACAATTTTGCCTAGATAAGGTGTACTATAAAAGTAATAGCTTCATAATCTTCAGTAAATTTTGAATATTTTCTGTTAGAACCATTTTCCCCTATCTACCAAAATAAAGTGGTGGGGGAAGGTTAGATCTATTTTTATTTGAATATTAATAACTCTGGACTGGATGATCGGAATTCAACAAGCGAGGGCTCGTTTAAAACAGCGTTTCTTACTCTATATTGTACCATATAAACAATAATAATAAGCTTTTGAACGTAGACGCTAGGGGGCGTTGTCTTACAATTTAACAAACATTGCCCGTTTTTTCAAAAAAAATAAATAAATGCAATAGTATATGTAATTTTAGCTGATAGTAAAGAGTAGTAAAAGCTTAAAAAGTCAGCGAAAACCGCATCTTGATATCTTCTTTCAAACCGAAGATATTAGCAAAATTATAATAAATACCAAAAAATAAGCGCTTAATTACCTTATTTTTACAACACGGTATCAGTAGCCCTCTTGATTATGCCCATTCTAACCTAAAAATAAGATAGAAATAGTTAGTTTATTTTAAAATCGACCATATACCAGAATATCATAATATCAGATGTATTAATATCTAATAATTAAGATATTAATAATAGTGAACAAGAAACGATGATTCAGTGAAGTCATGGTAGGCTTTGGAAAAAAGTTGCTTTTGACGTAATAGTATAAACGTCAAATTGACTTCACTGAATCATCGTTTCTTGTTCACTATTATTAATATCTTAATTATTAGATATTAATACATCTGGTATTATGGTATTCTGGTATTTCGTCGATTTTAAAATAAACTAACTGTTTCTATCTTAATTTTTGTTAAAATGGGCCTAATCAAGAGGGCTACTGATACTTTATTGTAAAAATAAGGTAATTAAGGGCTTATTTTTTCTAATATCTTCGATTTGAAAGAAGATATCAAAATGCGGTTTTCGCTGACTTTTTAACCTTTAACTACTCTTTACTATCAGCTATAATAACACATACTATCGTATTTAATTTTTTTGAAAAAACGCGCTATGTTTGTTAAATTGTAAGAAAGCGCCCCCTAGCGTCTACGTTCAAAACCTTATTATTATTTTTATGGCATAATATAGAGTAAGAAACGCTCTTTTAAACGAGCCCTCGTTTGTCATCATCCAGTCCGGAGTTATTAACATTTAAATAAAGATAGATCTAACCTTCCCCCACCACTTTATTTTAGCAGATAGGGGAAAATCGTTCTGACAAAAAAATCCAAAATTTACTGAAGATTATGAAGCTATTATTTGCAGTACCCATTATCTAGGCAAAATTCTGTAAAAAATCTATTTTCTTATTTTCCATAGCAGTTGCGCCACCTAGCGGCCGTTTTACAAACTTGAAAATAATTTCCAGCAATTTCTCAGAGCCCCTTCAATTATAAATATTTTTTTCCGCAGGCTTTACGGCTAATACTTTCCGAGATACAGCCGAGAGCTATTCTTAGTGGGACACCCGGTACACTCATCGGTACGAAAAACGGACATCTTAAAATTTTGATGTATTTTAAAGTTAAATATATTTTGTTCTAGTGGGCCGATTTTGATTATTTTTTAAGCAGTATGTTGCTAAATTATTTGACTTTTTATTATCCCTTTCTACAATACAATTAATAATAAATAAGTTTCCATATGTCAAATATACGAGGGAAAACAGAGTGCTGATATTTTGGTGAAAGTTTGAAAACACCCTGTGGACTATGTTAAGACAGCAAGGAATTTAAAAACAATTTTATCCCCTAAATATGTCTTTTCTCGATAGTTTCATTTTCGGTTCATCTCAATAGCTTTATTTTTGTGGGAGATATGCGCTTTTGAAGAAGACACTAACATTTTTTGGTAATTTTTACATTAAAACCATGCCTTTGTTTTTGGTACTAATCAAGAGACCTAGTAAGTTGTGGTCCCAAAGCAAGCCTTCTTGACATAAGATTTACTTCGTTTAATCTTCTTACAGTCCATTAATTACATGGACCATTTTAATTACATCCACAATTACATGGACGTTCCTTGGGTGCAATTAATTGTAAATTTGAAAAGCTAGCTAACGGCGCGGCGGTTTCTTAGCGATAAACCTACAATAAGTCGATAGTCTCGATTGGAAGTTCTCTTACCAGTGGCGGACTAAGGGGAGGGGCGGAAGGGGCGGTCCGCCCCAGGCCCCGTCTTTTAGGGGGCCTTCAAATCTCAATAAGTAATTTTTTATTCAACTGGCGAACAAAACCAATATGTGTTCAGTAGTTATGAAGCAATTTGTAGGTGGAGTATGCAAACCATATGTATACGCAAACTATAAACAGTATAAATAGAAGCAGATATTTACTTAATTCCCAATTATCAGGCCCCAGTAATTCTCAATGGCATTTTCTATTTAGGAAATTAAATCAAGGGGTAATTTTCTTTGTTTAAAGTATTGAATAATTATTATTTTTTATCATTTTAAAAATTACAACAATTATGAATATAAACTTGAATTTATTTACTTTAGCTTTTAAGTTATATTTCAATGGTTTCATTATTTATTTTTACTGAATAAACATTTTAAATTACAACCAATGCACAGCAGAACTTTTATTCTAGTTTTCTAACCGATGCGATGGTAAGTACTGCCGTGTCTTTAGTATAACGGGGGCCACGAGTCTGAGACAGCGAAGGGGCCCCTCGAATTTTAGAGGACTTTAGGCGACAAAATCGCGATATTTTGTAGCGGTATTTCCCTGGAACGGTCGCGAAAGTAACGCGGCTCATTTGTGGAACCGATATTTCCATCACTTTGTCATCATAAGTTGCCATTAAATACAAGCGAACATTTGCTCGGGGATTTCAATAATTTAATCCCTCTAATTTATTACAGTTGGGTTTGGAACTTTTGGTATTACAACAGCAAAATAAAACACTAATTCACCACAATACACCAAAATACTTTATTTTTGCACTAGACGCGCATTTCGCTAACCATGTTAATATCATCAGCAGATGATTAAATCTTAGAGTTTTATGTATTGTGGGGAATTATTATTTAATTTTGCCACCTCTAATTTAGTTGACTATTAGGAAGTACCGGAAGTTGACAGCAACTTTCTTATTTTAAATGGGTGCCCCCATTTTTATTACATACTTATATTTTATTCTCTGTAAAATTCTAGGGATATTGATGTTACACTCTATACCTAACACTAACCATTTTTGAGAAAAAAAAATATTTAGAAATTTTGAACGAAAAAACTACCTGCCAAAAAAATTTGTATAGCCTAAAAGTCAAATTTAGCGAGCACAGCCACTGTGACATAAAGAGAAGGCATGTGGCTATCTATTTTAAAAACTAAATTGTTCAAATGTCATATAATAATGGCGGTGGCTGAATTACTAGCATTACATAAATCATTTTTTTGAAAGGAAACCCACTTTTTTTATTTCACTAGTGAAAAGGTTTTTCAATTCGTTACCAGTCGTTACTCTTTAACCATACATATTCCTATACCTAAAATAAATCGTTTTAAAGTTGTTTAAGATTTAGTTTGAAAAGATATATTTTTCTTGTCACTTAATGTCAAAGGAAGCTATATAAAATCTAGCTTCTTTTGACATTAAGTGTCAAACAGTCAGATCATTTATTTCCATCTGTCAGAAAACGAATTATTTGAATTTCCTATATTATAAATACAGCTGCTTAAAGTTTAAGAAGTGTATTTATAAAAATATATCTCGTATTTTCGATCTTTAGTGATATCTAATAGTTGATATTATTAATAATTTTATGCCGTATGATCGAAAAAAAAACAGCGCAAAGTTGACTTGGAAATGATTTCAAAGTTTCACAATATGACATGGCCAGATCTATGGTTTTATATGACTTGACGTTTAAAGTCATAGGCCAACTGGTTAAAATCAAGAAAAATATACGCTTTTAACTAAATCTTAAATAACTTAAGAACGATTTATTTTCGGTATAGGAACATGTATAGTCAAAAAGTAATTAATTGAAAAGCCTTTTCACTAGTGAAATAAAAAAACTAGATTTCCATTTGAGAAAAATGATTTATGACAATTTTTTAATCGCTCAATTCCATGACAGCTGCGGCCATTATTATATGACATTCGGCCACAATGCTTTATTCAGATAAATTTAATTTTTGAAATAGATAGCCACGTCTTCTTTTTATGGTACAGTGACTGTGGTAATCACTAAATTTGACATTTAGGCTATACACATATTTTTGACAAGAATTTTCTTTTGTCCAAAAATTATAAATATTTTTTTTCCTCAAAAACAGTTAACGTTAGATATAGAGTGTTTTATATCAAAATTCATAAAATTTTCCAGAAAATTTAAATATGTAAAAAAATGAGGGCATCCGTTTAAAATAAGAAAGTTGCTGTCAATTTCCGGTACTTCCGTAAGTGCCGCCATATTGAAAATGATTTTAATCGATAGATCTCGTTGTGAAACAATGATGTGCAAAAAATCTCCGATCTAGATATTGTATTTCTCTAGAAACTTCTAATGCACGCTCAGCCTGGGACACCCTGTATAAATACTTGAATTTTGTCAACCATTATACATACGTCATTCCATCTTTACAAAATGTGCGCTTTTTTTTAGAAGTATATCATTATCTGAACAGACCGGGGGCCACATTTAGCTTCGCCGCCCCGGGCTCCCGACAGGCTTAGTCCGCCACTGTCTCTTACCACGGTTTCTGGACATCTAGCATGTGAACTTGTCTCGAGGAAGCTACTACACTATATTTCGTGAACACCTAAATCTGTTAGCGACATAATTTTGATCTCTATCACCTTCAGTTAAAACCAAACCAACTATAGCGGATATAGCTTCTGGACTTAAAACCCCCATCTCTACTAGAGTAACTATCCAACAACAAACAGACAATAACAATATGATTTTTCAATAAGAGTGGCATTACATAAATCATAAACACTAGCTTACTTCTTATTTACTTTTTTTCTTATTAACGATTCTGAACCGTCCTAGAACTGTGATACGCATGCGCAGAAGGAAATATGGAGAAATTATTTCATTAGCGCATGCGCGGCAGAGTTCTAGGACAGTTCAGAATCGGTAATAAGAACCCGTACAAAGCTACTATTGTACATTCATAGGTCTGTTGACTGGGACCAAAAGTAAAGGCATGGTTTTAATGTAAAAATTACGAAAAAATGTTAGTGTCTTCTTCAAAAGCGCATATCTCCCACAAAAATAAAGCTATTGAGATGAACCGAAAATCAAACTATCGAGAAAAGATGTACGTAGATAATAAAATTATTTTTAAGTTCCTAGCTTTTTAAACATATTTCACAGGGTGTTCCAAACTTTCACCAAAATTACAACCTTTTGTGATCCCTCCTATAATTGACAGATGGGGACCTTCATTTTTAATTTAGAAAGAGACACTAAAAAGTCAAATAATTTAGCTGCAGATTGCTTAAAAGATCGTCAAAATCGGTCCACTAGAACACAATATATAAAACTTTAAAATACATCAAAATTTTAAGGTGCCCGTTTTACGTGCCGATGAGTGTATATTTTTATTTTTGATTCACACAAATTTATTACCCTTTTCAAAAGTTGCTAATAAAAATTTTAGTTTTTTTTATATTTCCAAAGGGCTATGCGTAACAGCACACCAATTTGGTGATTGGTGTAAATATTGTTAAAAAGATAATATGGCAACAAGAAATCTTGACAGGGAGTACGTAGAGTATCACACACCCTGTAAACACACTAATTACTTAAATACAAGCTTAAAATTAAATTTATACTAAATATATTACACTTTTGTTAAAATTAAATTGCTATAAATAGTAACAACTTAACAATTACACAAAGTAAAAAATAATACATTTTTGAATTTGCTCATGTAAAACAAATTATACTATAATCTAATATATTATGTAATATGATTTAAAATTCAAAAATAACAAAAATTTGAAATAAATATACTTTTAATTGGCTGAGTGTGTATGTTACAGTGAAAGTCACTAGGAAATAGGGTTTCTATAAAGGCTTTTAGAAATTCCGGACAAGTGAACTAAGAAATCCGGACAAATGAACTCTGAAATCCGGACGTCGCAAAAAAGTAACTATACATTTACTTATGAACTTTTATAGGACGCAAATAATAGCCCCGGAACCAAAAAATTATAAACCAAAAAAAAACGTTCATTTTCTAGGAGTGCACCAAAACTGAAAAATATATAAATAGAACATGGATTTCGAACGTGCGTCGGTTAAGTAGAGCTGTAGCATCGTAGAAACTAAAATATTCAGCAAAGTGAGAAATTAATTATGTAACGATTAAAATATTTTACTAAGTTAAATTGTTTTGCGACCATGCTTTTCCAAATCCGGGGCGGTCCGCCACTTTAGAAATCCGGACATGTCCGGGTAAATCCGGACGTACGGAAATCCTACTAGCCTTGTTTATACAGGTTGTTAATTTGTTTTTTACTCGCGGCAAGAGCTTTATGGTTGAAATATGGCAACCTCGACCCGCTCGTCGAGAGACGACGCGACGGACGAGACGAGTCGTCAGCTTAGCTTAGTACTAGTAAAATAAAAACACTAAATCACCACAATACACCAAAACACTTTTACTTTTACACTGGACGCGCGTTTCGCTAACCATGTTAGCATCATCAGCAGATGATTATAAACTACTATTATGAGTTTATAATCATCTGCTGATGATGCTAACATGGTTAGCGAAACGCGCGTCCAGTGTAAAAGTAAAAGTGTTTTGGTGTATTGTGGTGATTTAGTGTTTTTATTTTGCTGTGTAACACCAAAGGTTCCAACCCTCAACTGTAATCTTAGTACTAGTACTCATTTGGAATGTAGGTAGTGTTGCCATTCTGTTCCCCAATAAGTAACCGTCCAGTTAACAATCTGTATATTAACTAGTTATTCAGCGTGAGTTAGTTCTGGAAGTTCACTGATAGATGGCTACGAGAATTGCATCGCAGGAATTTCAAAAATTTGAATTTCTAATTAAGTGGGACAATCGCAAGAACGATAAATTTATTAAGTTAATAATTCTTATTAGTCAGAACAGTAAACTTATTAGGTTAATAATTCTTATTAGTTTACCGTTCTTGCGATTGTCCCACTTATCTATCAGTGAACTCTCAGAGCTAACTCACGCTGAATAACTAGAGTTAATATACAGGATTGGTAACTTGATATCTACGCATAGGAATTACATGCATTGGAATGAAACGCCTATAAAAAGTCTAAGCTTAAACAGAGATGGACAACAACTTCCCCGTTTCCACTTCCACTACGACTGTCGAGTTAGACAAACTCCAATAAGACAACAAATTTTGGAAATAGGACCGCCTCCACGCCTCCTCCCATCTACCTGCCACAGAGTTGCCAGGTCACCGCTTTCGTCTGTAAGCTACCGATCTACCGATTACAAAAAAAAGTCTAGCGATATGTTCAACTGCGTCTTTAGTCTTTACAATAGAAGCACTTTTAAAAATCTGACACATTTGGACTAAAAATTAAGCTACTATCGCATCGTAAACCCTATATTCTGACATTCGTAAATAGTATTGTTTATTAAATTTTGTTTAGAAATTATAGGTCATCGTTCTATCTGGTCGCAGAATTACGGAGACATTCTCAAAAATTCTTATTATCCTTGATTATGTGCTGTATTGCCAGCATTTCCGAAGATGATATATTTAGAAAATATTTTGTCTCATTCATTTACTAAAGTTGAACCCGCATTTCTCCCCCCAAAAAATAAACAAAGAACAAACTCTAGTTAAGAAACAAGCTAAATACGGACAAATATTTGTGTGCCTCTTCTGTTTAAAAAGTATATTAATAAGAAGAGAGTTGAGAGTTAACAGCTATGTTAACAGATATGAGTTAACCAACTTTGTACAAAGGTAAAAAGTGACTGATACCCCTACTTGTTAGTTTTAAATGTTTTTATTAATATATTAATATTATTTAAGTTAATAAGATTTTTTTATATTAAATCATATTATACCTAGCTATTTTTAATTCTTGTTATATTTGTTTTGTTTGTACTTTATTTGCATGTTCAATTTTAGGAACACATAGAAATGCTAATTTTGTACTTAAATATTATAATTTATTATATAATTTTCTAATTATTTTATTTAATAAAGCTTTTGATTTATAAATAAAAGATCATCAAATAGGGAAGAAATAAATTTACTATCTAACAAATCTGGCAACCCTGTTCTGCTACTCACCGCCGACGCGAAGCAGACGCTTGTGGTCCCGCCCCCGCCCCCTCAAGCAATCTTCTCACTCATCGTGTCACTTCTTCTAATCAGTGGAAGAGAAAACAGAGGTATATGATACAGTTATCTGTCTTTGTTACACTGCAGGGTAGACTGCAGCCGTGCCATCTTTTTTTATCGCATTGAGAATCTCCTATTGCTAACAGTAGCTTTGCCAAACGTGTATAAACAAGGCTAAAGGCTACTGGGAAACATTAACAATAATTATGCACTGGACCAGTGAACTTATAAGTTTTAGGAATTCCTAATGACATGACTATATCATTTACTAAAAGCTGTCAATAAAAGGTATTCTATTGTATAATAGGGAGCGCATTGGTGGAAAAGTTGGAACAAATAAAAGTTTTAAGAACATTGAATCACCTCCATATTAAAGGCGATCCACTCATCTTAAAATTACAACGAAACGATAATAAAACAGAAACACCAAAATTAAAATATTTGCTTTTATACCTAACCTTAAAAAGTTTCAATCGTCTAGCCGCTGCCGGGTAACAGGCTATCATTAAACATAAAGTTGCACAAATGAGTTTTGATTGCTTTTTTTAACCTTTTCCTCTTGTTTTGGTTTTAATTTTAATATGAATATGGTTGCTTTGAATATATTTATTTTAAAATTGAATGTCCCACGTCAAATTTTCAGTCGGCCACTTTATCAATATCACTTACTGGTAGCTGCTAGAAACTAGTCAAATAGCAAAGCGAACATAATTAAGTATAAGAAGTAAGCTTCACTAGTAAGAGTTTGTTGCAAAATTAGTTATTGAACTTTTACTGGCGTAGTGTTAGCAAATCAGTGAATGGCTAATAAGAATATCGCAAACTAGTAATTTAATCAGTGAATGTAAGCTTTAACTAATAATTATTAAAAATTAAACAACGATTTCCGACTTTCGCTGTAGCATATACATCATAAAAT
Organism: Sitophilus oryzae; assembly: GCF_002938485.1. Lineage (NCBI taxonomy): Eukaryota > Metazoa > Arthropoda > Insecta > Coleoptera > Curculionidae > Sitophilus > Sitophilus oryzae. The sequence goes on along the minus strand of NW_022147065.1, from coordinate 494,025 downwards.
AATTGTCACTACCTACAAAAAAAAGTTAAGGTATATTTTAGATTTTGATCATCTTTACATCTGTCTTCAGAACAGGTAAGTTTTATTAGATACCTTAATAAATAATTGTGCAAATGAGAGAATATATTATTTTGAATATCTGTTCACCTAGTCTACTATTTCCTCTATTCTAAAATTAGTATCTAATTGCATTAATATCAGATATATGTGCAAAATACAGAATTACAGTTTGAAATGAATATTCGAAAAATGTATGTGAATATTGAGATATGCCATTAAAAATACCTATATATCATAACCATGCCCATACTTTTCTGTAAATTGCTACAAACTGGTGTTTTTCAGTTTTAGCTTGATAACGATTAGTGATACAACTGTCTCTACAAAATTTAATAAAGACAGCTCCGTAAATTGATGTTAAAAATTATTATAAACTGGAAATTTTTTACTAATTAATAAATTTGAAAAATAAAACATTTCACTAGGTAAAAAATCGAAAATAAAAAAAAATAATTAGAATATAATCTCCAATTAATTATAGTCTCAATGTAATTAAAGAAGACAGATTAAAGACACTTTCTAATATACACTAAGCTGAGATTCACAATATACAGGGTGATTTGTGGCGATGGCACGTTAGACGTTTATGGAGAACCGGTAATAGGATTCTTTTGAAAATATGGATTTTTACATAAAGGCCTGCTTCATCTGTCTAAATTATTTTCAGCATTAGAGTGTTGCCGCCCCAGACACTCGTGCTTTTCGTTTGTCTTGCTTGCACAGGCTTAAGTTATAATGCAAGACGCGGTGTGTGAGAGGTATCCCGTTGTCCGTCTTGTTTATAGTGTTATGCATGTTAGCTGCGCTTCTTATTTTGGAAATATGACTGATCTGAGACTGATGTTGCGACAGTTTCTCTCAGGTTTTATTGATTTATATAAAAAACATGAATGTTTGTGAAAAAGTAAGAGCAAGGAATATTCAGACAAAAATAAAAAAGCAGCTTACAGTGTTTTGATTTGGACCACATTTTTCAGGGTTTCTCTTTTTTTTTTCTTTTTTATGATTAGAACTGCTGCTGCACATAAAGCTAATTTCTCACAATCCATGGGTTTTTGACTGAAGAGAAAACTGCGCTTAAAACGGGGTGTGTGGGATTGAGTGCGTTCCGTCTTGTACTACAACTTAACACAGTGCAAGCAAGACGAGCTAAAAGCATGGTTGGAGCTAAAAGCATGGTTTGGTTAAATCCATTTAAATCATGAATTCGGCATATTGAAAGCTGAATTATTTTTTATAGGTTAAGGAAAGTCGACATATTCGATCTGTCTAAATCTTGTCTAAATCAACGGATGAGATCAACAAAAAAAATCTGTTTGTTATAAAATCCCTCAAATTACTGTTATTTTAAATTTAAGCCTATGTATATCATTTAAAAAATTAAAACACAAATAAAATTGCTGTTCAACAATATATCATGTCCCTATACCTAAAAATTCTAGTTTAATCAGTAAAGCAATTTAAAAACTTTGAATAAAAAGATTAAAAAGATAATCATTCTATTATAATTTTTTCGTTTAAAGTGAATTGTTACCATGACAAATATTCAAACTTTATATGTATCAATTAACTTTATTAACTATTATTTAATTTTATGTTTTTTAATTTTTAAATAGCTCTACTTAAAAACCTGGTAGGTTATTTAGGTATAGGAACATATATCGTTGAAAAGCAATTTTATTAGCCTTTTGATTTTTAAAAAATATATACATAGGGTTGTATTTAAAATAACAAATATTTGGTCAATTCTGTAACAAACGGAAATAATTTGTTTTTACTCTTCCTGTGTAATATCCAATCGGTTGATTTAGGCACACCGAATATATCGACTTCAGTTAACTTATAACCCAAATGTCAACTCTAAAAATATTCGATAAATGACTTTACCAATGCTTATTCAAAATCACGTTTTTGTCAATTTTATGCCGGCTCCAGACTCGCGCCGTGAAAAACCGTGATTGGCCTTGAATTTTGCGGATCCGAACTTCTCACCCACACTCGCAATGCGGTGATTAACCATAGTAAATTGTTGTTATTTTTCATATAAAATTCAATTGAAGTGATTAAAAAGTACTCCCTCAATACAAAAAGAAATGCAACGAAGTTACAATTAAGGAATAAATAATAAATCAAATTCAATACAAATTTCACTGGTTTGAAATGACGCATAGAAAATTGTGACGTCACCTATCAGCATTCGACTGAACAGTTGACAGAGGGCGCGAGCCTTTGAAGAATAATATTATGGCCTGTCTAGTTCTCTGCTACAGTATTTACACAATATATCTTAAAATCACGTTAGATTTTTCTATTTTTATTATGATCGTTAAAAAATACGTTTTTATGTAGGATTATTCTTTATTACCCCAATATTAAATTTACTCTTATATTTTTTACTACTAGAAATTAAAACTTAAATTTTTATAATTAACAGGTTACTGCCATTTTTATCGAAGCACTAAACACTACCAGTTGTTCGAGGGTTCGAGGTTAGATTTGTATTTTGTGGATTTTGCGTTTGGCGTTAAATACTTTGAGTTTTCAATTTTGTTTTATTGTACCCTCTTTATTATTTTTGTAATGAAGAGTGTTAAAGTTTGTTTTGTGAAGGGCTGTCTAAATAACTCTGAAGTCTCTCCAGAAAAAGTTTTTATAACTGTTCCTTTGGATGAAAGCCGTCGAAGAGCCTGGTTTGAAGCGGCAAGACAACAATATGTCAGCAAAAGTACGATATTTTGCCGTGAAGATCGTTTTAACGTAAGTTCCTTAAGTTTTATTTTACAATTAATTTTATATCTACTTTAAAATACATTTAGAAAAATGGTTTTTATTTACCTTTGTACCTCGTGGCAAACCGTGACACTTTTGATAGGTGACGTCAGAGATTGCAAAAGTGTAAATTTGAAATTCTTAATATTGATTATTTTTTTTTAAATGGGATGAAATTGAAGTAAAATAAAAAATACGGGTGTCATAAAATTGAATGAAGATTAATTATTTGCAATAAAAAAACTATGGTTAAACGCCGGATTGTTCGCAGTAGTGTTTACGCCTTCCAGAAGAAAAGATGAAATAATAATATAACTGCTAATTCTATTTTTCTCTTTGTATTTTCTATGTATGACATCCCATAAGACAGGTTCTTTTTTTTTGGTACTGTTCCAAAAATTGTAATTCTAAATTATTATCACACAGTCAGATAAAAAACCAAAAACAAAGCTAAAAAATTACACCAGCGACACGCACTATAAACATGTAATCTCTAAATAGATTTTATGCACAGCACGTCGTGAATGTGGAGAGCGTTCACGTTTCACGGGCGCGAACTCTTTGAAGCGGCCAAAAATACCGACTTCGAACGGGAAACGAGCCGCGAACATGCGCGAGCAGGTGCTTTTATGTAAAAATCCAAATTTTCAAAAAAAAATAATATCACTGGTTCTCCATAAACAGATAACGTACCATCGCCGTGAATCACCCCATAGAAAGAATATTTTTTAATAAGCATGTTTCATTATATCTATGATTATATTCAAAATATCTCACCAAGAATGGTCTAGTTTCCTACCACAATATATTTTAAATTTTTCCACTTATTTTTCTTTGCTCTTATGCCACCTTTAATTAAAAATCTAAACTCGGTATTGCACCATATTAACTAGGACTCTCAGTCATATCATGGTCATTCTTGCCCACAATCATAGGTTCTCCTTGGCCACCTTGGAGGGTTGGAGACGGACTATCGACGTTTCTGAAAGCAAAACCAGAACCGGGAGAGTCTGCACTGGAAAGGCTTTCTGGGGTTCCAACTGAACTTAAAGACCCTAGAAAAAAAATACAGCTACAGTACATCCAAATACATTTACAGATTGACAGCCAGGGCAGGGGTTATTTTGTTTGTGTCATTTAGTTTTAGTAGGTACTTATTATTTAGGTGTTCATACATTTTATTTTTGTACTTTAAACACAACTAAACAGTTTTTGTCAATATCTTTTTTGTTAATATTTGACAAATCTGTCTTTTAAACGCATAAATTTATCAACATGAAAAATAAATAGAAAAAATAATTATTTTAATATGAATTTAGGGGATATAATTTACCAAATGACTAGAATTTACCCAGTTTACCTATACATATAAATGCTTTAACAAACCAGTCATAATATAAACAGGGAAGTTCCAGTTTCCCCATTTTGCGGGAAACTGGGACACTATGTATCAACAATTATAAAAATAAATTTTATACTAAACCTGTTCCCATAACGGAGGATACATGGTATTTTCCTCCTCCGACAGGCCCTTTGGGTATGCCAACGATTTAGCTCTTGCCACCCGCAGTAAAAGGGCGGCAAGGGGGGGGGGGAGGGAAGCTAATGGCCTACTATCAGAAGACCTGTCTGTGCTGGGAAAATATTTCGCAAACTGGAGACCAGTCCCAAATATGAATAAAACTGAAGTGTCGTGCTTTCATCTCAATAATAAACAAGCACGCCTGGAGCCCCATGTATACTTCAATAACAACTTGCTACGTTATAACCCTTATCCAAAATATCTAGGAGTAACAATGGACCGAACACTCTCGTATAAAAGGCATCTAGAGAATACCGCAGCTAAAATAAAAACTAGAAATAATATAATACACAAACTTTGCGGTACTACTTGGGGCGCAAAGGCATCCACTCTTAAAACATCAGCTCTCAGCCTAGTTTACTCAGTTGCTGAATATTGCGCTACAGTTTGGCTAAACAGCTGCCACATAAAGATAATTGACACCAAACTTAATGAGACTATGAGAATAGTCAGCGGCTGTTTAAAAAGCACACCTCTACCTTGGCTACCCACTCTGAGTCATATTGCACCTCCCAGTATTCGAAGACAGGAAAGACTCATTAAGGAATATGAGAAAATATTATCAAATCCCCATCTCCCAGTCCACAACCAGATGCCCGTCTGCGGAGACTGGTCTAGATCCCCCCCACTACTATTAGCAGAACAACTTTTGGGAGAAAACTTCAGTATAAATGATAAATGGAGGGAGTACTGGGACTCTTTGAAACCAGATCAAGCAGCTTATGTCATCGACCCTACAGCAGCTCTACCAGGGATGGAGCTGCCCCGCCACGAGTGGAAGGTACTCAATAGGGTAAGAACGTCTCATGGTATACGTCGTGATTCTTTTTATAAATGGGGACTGACCGGATCACCGACTTGTGACTGCGGAGAACTACGTCAAACTGTTCATCACATTGTAACTGAATGCCCTCTTACAGCATGTGAAGGAGAAGCGAGTGATTTCTTTGAAGTCACAGACACTGTGTTGAACTGGATCAATAGCCTCGATTTTAAAATTTAAGTGTACTTTTGTAATGTGTTTTGTGTATAAATTTTTTTTATAAATTTTTAGATTTCTAGTTTTATTTTTACAATTTGTGACAATCTATTTACATGTTATATTGTGTTTGAATATATACATTTGATGTTGTAATTAAATCCATGTACGCCATACGCTAAATAAATTTATTGAGCTACAAATGAAAGGTCCAGGGGAAAAACTTGATAAGCGCCAATTTCTATGTTAGGATTTTACCTTTGGATTTTACAATATTATAGTAGGTCTAACTGGTCCCTACAAAAAGTATAAACTCTGCAGGGCAATAAATATGCCTAGTAAAAATATAGAATAAACTACCTGATAACCATCAGCCTTCCAGTGCTCTCCTGTAAAATTAGTAAAATGGCGTTTACCATTTTTTCCCCTGGACCCTCCAAATGTAACCCATTATAGAAAAGTCTGTTTACCTTTTACTTCTATACTTCTATTTGAATGAATGTAATTAAATAAAAATGTAATTAAATAAAAAATAAAAATCAACGCCAAGACGTTAACTTTGTTATAATTTCTTACACAATAGTATTGAGACAAATTCTGGTATTTGTTGTAGAAATATATCCTATCAAATACAAAAAATATATTATTTGGAAGAAGCTGTTACTAAATGCTCATACCTGGCAGTGAATTTGATGTGGTTGTAAGGAGACCTCTGCTATCACTAGCTGAATAACTATATACCCTTTTTGCTCTTGGACTAGTGTGAAAATCAACATCCTTATCATCAATTTTTCGCTTTACACCTAGTGGGCTTGGACGAAGCACAGGACTTTCACTACGTCTAATAAATATTTGTTTCGATCTTGTTGGACTTTGAAATCCATAACCCCTAAAATATGTATACTGTTTTAGCAAATTTCCTTAATGTACTTTTTATCTATTTCTTACCTTGTAGGCGATGGAGAATTAGACATAAAACTATTAGATGGTAAGGATACATGAATGGGCCCCATTCGATTGCTCTTGGTTTCATTTGAATTTTCTATCAAGCTAAGATCCTCCCATGATTGTGAAATTTGCATTGCACTGTGGATTTCTTTTTCGTGAGCCAATTCACGAGAATTAGATACGACTTCATGCTCTTCTTGTCTCAACTGATTTATTCTTGGTGTTCTTGGTCCCGATACCTAATTGGCAAAACAAAGAAAAAATGATTAAACCAAAAACAAAACTTTGTTGGAACACATACTGGAGAGCCTGGTACTGGACTAAAGCTTGCACTGAAGCGTCTAGTTCTTGTTGCATTTACTGTGCCAAATAAATTGTTGAAAGATGGTTGATTACTATAAATATAAAACATAATCTATTAAGTGTAATTGTATTTTTTTAACTATAGATATAGATATTTAATTATCAATACAGCGCCAAATCAAAAAAATACGGCGTCAGAGAGGGCTATGAAATGAAGAGCACTGTCATATTTTATATGAAAAATTATATGGGGAACGTCATCGATCGTCATTTCCAAGCCAACTGGACGCTTTTTTCATATGTAGATCTTTAAAATGGAGTTAAAATACCGTATGATCGAATAAAAACAGCGTCAGCGATGGCTATGAAATGAACATCGATGACATTTCCCATATAAATTTACATATATAGAATGACAGCGATCTGCATTTCATAGCCATCGCTGACGCCGTTTTTATTCGATCATAATAATACCAGTGATCGTGTTGGATGTCTAGACTAGGTACTTGTATATTTATACCTGAGTTGAAAAAATAATTTTTTTTATTTTTAACAAAACATGTGTTTTTTATGGTTTAAAACACTTTCTACTGTTTTAAGCATGGTTTCAATACTCAAGTCTGGATCGTGTTTGAAGAACTTGTTTTATATGAACGCTCTTTTAAACTACATAGTGTATATAGAAAAGGTAGCAATTTTTTTTTCTCTAAACATCAACACTTTTGTGGTAGGTAATCTCTGCGTTGTAGCATAGAGTAGTAGTAGCTTAAAGTGATTAGTATCATATTTCTTATGAATTCTGTTATCCGAGTTAGGAACATTTTTTCTATTACAAGTTGAAAGATTTATTTTTCCAGACAATATTAGGTTGAAGTGATTACTCTGTTTTATTCCTTTAGTACTAGTTTCTTTATTAAATAGTTGAGAGAACGTCTTATATTCATATTTTTTATTGAAATAAAAAACAATCTTACACACTAAACATGTTTAAAACAGAGTTTTAAACGAGTTTTTAACAATTTTTTTAAAAAGAAGTGTAACTAATAATGGTGTTTTAACATGACTGACTTGCTTTTAAACAAAATATTTAAAATGTAACATCCCGGTATATAGTTTTTTAAAGACATTTAACTATTAAGCAATATAAAACTTTAAAATAGAGTTAACATAGCAGTGACCATGTCAAATGTCTAGACTACTTGTTTATTTAAATTCTATTAAAAAATTATGAGAAATTTACATACAGCAAAGAATACAGAAACGTACATTTACAGTAATACTCTGATAAGAACATACTAAATTTAATACAGATTGGTGCTTTATCAGTAACTTCTGTAAAACATAATTCAACAAAAATTGGGAACATTCGCTTATTTTAAAATTCAAATCATTTAATAATAAGTATATAAAAATAGTATCTATTATAGGTACCTGGCTGTTGAATTACTAGAACTAGCAGATGTCATAGCTGAACTAGATGCTTCATTAATCATTGGAGCACTAGAACTTCTCTTTAAAGGGCCAGGGGCATTCCCAGGGGCCCCATCAACATCCATAGCAGAGTTGGACGACGACATTGGAAACACTAATCCATGTCACCATTTGACTTCTATTTAGGTATTTAATCCATTTCCCTTTAATGTCAGAAAATAATTTAGCGCTTGCAACGGATTCCCTAAAAATCCGACTCAAAAAGAGTATCTAAAAATTAAATTTTAATCTGATCAGAATTCCAATATTAAAAGACACCGACAGCGGTTTTGACGTTTGGAAATTGAAGAGAGAGAGAGGAAATTTGGAATTCTGTCAATGCTAGCCACTGTTGCCAAATTTCTTTATTTTCAGTTTCAAATTTAGACACCTGTTGTTTGAAAAGTGAGCCTTTCATATTTGCTCGTAGATGTCGCATGCTTTCCTTATTTTTACTTTATTTAAAATTATTTAAAACACACAATAATAAGTCGTAAAAAAGGTTTGTTTTATATAGGCTAATATTTCTTATTGCATAGAATTACCGACTGTTTTATTATAGAACATTTTACAATAAATTTTTGGACGTAATGGCTATGGTAATGGGATTATAATTTAAGAATAATATATGATTTTTCCGTACGTCCGGCAACGTTGCGCCATAGTGATTGATAGACAAAATACAAACTTGACAACAAAGCGAATTTTAGTTAGTTGCTTTTCGCTAACGTAGTGGTTGTGTTAGCTAGTTTATTCTTTATTTTTACGGAATTGTTTTTTATAGTGTATATAGTGCAGTGAAATGGCATCGTCGCGAAAAAAACAAGACGAAAATAACCTGAAAACTCTCAGGGAACTAGGCTCTTTACCTCAAAACAAGTTCTGCTTTGACTGTGGCCAAAGGGGCCCCACTTACGTAAATGTTACAATAGGATCTTTCGTTTGCACCAAATGCTCAGGAATCTTGTAAGTACCGTTTATAAAACCTACATTTTTATGTATCTAAACTGTACATCAATTTCTCTTTATGGTAATAAAAAAAAAACATAGGTAAGTTCTAAGCTAGGTACCTACCTATGCTTAAGCTTTTAAATGAAGGCATCTTGCATCTACATCTCTTAAAATATCCATCTATTTCATGCGCTTATAAACATTAAGGAACAATGGCACTGTCTTTATTTTTAGGTCGGTTGTTTATTTTGAATGAAATTTAGAAGTGCTCTGTCCTTGAAATTTTTCGTGCCAAAAAGAAAAACTTCTATTTTGTTTATTACTTTCGACAATTGGTAGACATAAACGCATTTTTTATGCTTTTCAGTTCACTAATAACCGTTACCCTAGATCTCAATTTTTAGTGTTTTTTCGACCATAAAATTCCCAGGAACTGAAACTTTCCTTTTATTTATAAACGTGCATTATCCAGGTACCACCTGTTCAATTGCAGTTTTGTCTAGACTTCTACTAGGTATATGGTATATTGTTATTTTTATTTCATTGTGGATTTAAAGTTTTACTAGGTAGGTATAATAGAAACAAGAATAATAACCAACCTTTGTCTTTGTATACGTATCATAATGTGAGTAATATTGACATTGTTATCAAAATTATTACAATCCATTCATAGGTACTCTCATCGCCGTCGTCGTCGTCGTCATAAGAATACATTGAAAACAATTCATTTTTTAATTTACGCGAATCGGTGACCTAAATACCTGAATGATTAACATGTCTAACCTCAGTCTCAGTAGCCTTAATTGTCGATGACATCCACAAGGGAAAATTGAACTTTTTAAAGATGTATTTGGATGAACAAGAGAAAACAGCTGCGATGTGGTTTCTGTGGTATTTAAGTATGATTGGAAAGCCGGACGCATTGGAAATTTGCGCTATCATCGAACTAAGTGAATGGTCTTTTTCTTCGCAAAGTAAAATTTAAATCAGCCTAAACTGAAATACAATGCAGATTAATCTAATATTTGTTTATAGGAAACGCCAACGTTATTCTTGACCTTTAATTTTAATTTGAGTTTTATTATGCAATAAAATAATTAAAAAAAGTACCTACCACACGTTCGAAAAAAAACGGCGTCAAAGACGGTTGGAGGACAATCGTTGATAATTTTGGCGAGGTCAATCTCTAGACGTCATTAATTGGCTCGAGTTATAATGGTAATATGCTGAAAGATTACATCAATCAGTATGGTCGAAAAAAAAAACGGCGTCAGCGATGGCTATAAAATAAAGATCGCTGTCATTTTATATGTAAATTTATATGGGAAATATCATCCTTATATCATCAATTAACTAATTGACTACAACTTTTGATTGTTAAATAACAGACTTGGTATTTTTTTTACTTTATTCGATAGAAAATGACACTCTACATCTATATCTCTGACTACTACTAACTGCTACTAACCAACAATTTGTTTTGTGTGGTCCTCGGTGTGATCTGTGGTCTGGTTTTGTTTAAATGTTTTGTTAATTATTCATGTTGGGGATTTATTTTTAAATTAATGTTAATCGTTAGGCAAACTCAAAATTGTCACTCTAAATTTGACATTACCAAAGTGTTACTCTAAATAAATAAATAAATAAATAAATAACGTCTTTATTTTTTACTCGGCGAAATTCAGCAGAGCTGTTAAGTTAAGCGAGCATATAAAAAAAGTAAATAATATAATACATTTTTAAAAAATAACATTCAAAGAAAAAAGAATTAGTAAGAAAAATGAAAATTAACAATATACTTTAGATAAGGAAAAATCAACAACTTAATAAGTTAAAGCAAAAACAGTAAAAAATGAAAATTGTTCCGTAAAGGATACAAAAATTAATAAATCAAATTATTGTGTAATTCTATATCCGCTCAACATATAAGTTTTTAATTTTGTTTTGAAAGTGAACGTCTTTAAATCAAGGGAGTATAGATTCAAGTTGGAATTGTACATCTTGGTTGCCAGGTAGGAGAAAGAACGCTGATATAGCGCCGTGCGATGTTTGGGAATTTCCATATTATTACACTGCCTTATAGCATAGTTAGAGTATCGAAATTTAAGTTTATTAGTTAAATACTCAGGAAACCCATTCCGCAAAATTCTGTGTAAAAAACATGCAAAATGTAACTTTTGTCTGTCTTCAATATTTAGCCAATTCAACATATCTAGTTTATATGTAACATGGTCTCTCGATCTTAATCCGTATATTAGGCGAATACATGAATTCTGTACTTTCTGTAACTGTCTCTTAGATTTTTGATCGAGACAAGGCCCGTAAACAAAATTACAATAATTGGACTGTGATAATACAAGAGCCTCACATAATTGCTTTTTTAATTTATAGTTTAGAAAATCTTTGTTTTTGTATAGGTTTCTTAAGGAGATGAACGATGCCCTGACCACTTTACTCACTTGAGATCTAAACCTCAACTGCGAGTCAAATATAAGTCCTAAATATTTTGATTCCCTTTCTACGGAGATAATCGAATCAGACATTTTATTTTCATGTTCTGGGCCGCCCAGTTATTATTTGGTCGAAGTAAACGATTACTGACTTTGTCGGATTTAGTTTTAACCCGTTCTTGCTGGAATAAGTGTATATTTTTTCTAAACACTGTTCAACTTTGTTCTGGGCTTCGTATGCTTCTGATTTTCTAAAACTTAAATGTAATTGGGTATCGTCGGCATATCTATGCATTTTGCAGTGGTTATCGTCCACTGCTATGTCCATGGTGTATATAATAAAAAGTAACGGACCGAGAATGGATCCCTGAGGAACGCCCTTAGTAGTAAACTTTGCCTCCGATTGATTACCATTCATCGAAACAAATTGGGACCTATCAACTAAATAGCTGTGAAAGAAATTAACAGCAGCCACAGAGAACCCGTAATACCCAAACAAGCAACATGTGGTCCAACGCGTCAAATGCCTTACTATAATCCAGCATTATCAAAGCAGAAGTTCGGCCTTCATCAGCTGCAGATATAATGTCGTCAAGCACACTTAATAACACAGAAGCTGCGCTATATCCCTTTCGAAAGTCTGACCGAGTGGGCGGTATAAGGTTCGAATCGTTCAGATAACTAACAAGTTGTATGTATATCGCCTTTTCAAATATCTTTGACAAGGTAGGTAAAAGGCTTATGGGTCTTAAATCTGAAAAACTACCAGGATTATTTATTTTAGGAATAGGCGTTACAGTAGCTACCTTCATTGAGTCGGATAAACTCTGGAAGTTATACATTCATTAAATATGTGGGCTAGAAAAGGAATAATCACTGGAGAGCACAACTTAATCATTTGTAGGGATAACCCATCAAAGCCACAAGAATTTGATTTTAAATTAGATATAGCATTCAACACATCAACTTCCAGTATAGTTCTAAATTGAAAAACATGATTCGAGCCCCGGCCATTTTCGTATTTTTTTACTATGTCAGAATCGACAGTCAGTGCTAGCTTATTAATGGAGTCCAGAAAGAAGTCATTAATAGAATTTGGATTACATAAATGCTTGGGAAGAGTTCTGCAGGTTTTAGCCTTACGATAAATATTCATACCGTTCAGACTTTTCCACAGAACTCTTCTATCAGTCGACTTACAAATATACTCCAGGTACGACCTTTTCTCATTTCGAACGGCTTGGGTGAAAATATTTCTCATATTTTTATAAGCGGCCCAGTCACATTCCTTTCTTGTTTTTTTGTACTTAGACATCAGTTTATTACGTTCTTTCTTCATAATCCTTAAGACATCAGTAAACCATGGAGCCTTTTGCTTGGTAATCCGTACAGTGCACATCGGCGCATGGCGGTCAAACAATTGTCTTACTTTATCAGTAAGCAGCATTACTTTATTTTCCACATTCGGTTCCTCAAGAACATCATACCAATGAGTGTTTATAAGATCCGCGTGGAACATTTCACTATCAAAATATTTAAAGTTTCTGTATTTAATAATTTTAGGCGCTTCTCGAGGAGCAATACAATTCAAAGTGCAGAAAGTGAGCTGATGATCGGTCTCTTCATGCATATCATGATGTAATACCTTTCCAACAATTAATCTGTCATTAGATGTAATAATATAATCAATAAGACTATTCTGATTATTTACAATTCGTGTGGGTTCTGCGGTTAATTGTTTAAGTGAGAAAGATGTGAGAAAATCGTTAATCGAAATTGTAGCATTATTATAGTTTAAAAGATTCACATTCATATCGCCCAAAATAAAAATTTCATCGGACATAGGAATAATTGTTGCCAATGCAGTCTCAATATGCTGCAATGCGTCAACTAAATTACTTTTAGGTGGCCTGTAAAATACACCTAAACCTATCTCAATATTATTAACTTTTATTACTAACCACAACTGTTCAATGCTTTCTGAATTCTCAATATCTATTTTTCTGCTCACTATATTATTCTTAATATAAATACCAACTCCACCCCTCGAGTTTCTCGATCATTTCTAAAAAAATTGTATCCGTCTATTTCTATGCTATTACCAGAAATTCGCTCTGAAAGCCAGGTCTCCGTAACTCCCAATATGTCCAACTCCAACCTATGAACAGAATCACTCACGCTATCCAGACTAGGCAACAGTGAGCGAATATTTACATGACCCAACTTAAGATTCTTTGTTGAAATATTTGCAGTAGCCATTGTGAATAATAAAAATAACAACAAAAATAAAGTAGTAAATCATAATGAAAAAACAAATATAGAAAACAAATATAGAAAACGTAAACAACTAAAAATAAAAATATGTATACATATATGTGCAAGCCCAACCGATTACAAATTTTCCAAAGAATTACACAGATCGTTCAACATGGTCTCATTTTTTATAACAATGACTTCATCATCGTCTCTTCTTCGCACCATCACTTTACAATTGCGATGCCATACATATTTATATCCACGAGTTTTAAGTTCTTTTGCCTTTTTGAATAGATGATATGTTTCCCTAGTTAATTCCTCGTCGATGAAAATGGGTTGGTCGGATTCGCCCAAGCCAAGTTTTCTGTGTGAGATTCTTCCTCGCTCTGCACGTGCTTTTAAAATGTTATTCTTCAAATCCGCATTCACCAGGGTGACACTAACCTTAGGACCATTTGGAGTATCATAAAGTCTAACACTTTCGAGATTTTCTTCTTTCACTGGCACACTTAATGAAGTAAAAAGTTTTATTAATTCCACTGGCGCAGATTTCTTATCTTTTACGTTACCAGACAGACCAGAAATGCATAAATTGTTTTTAATATTATTTGCGTACTGTTTACTAAGAGCATTTTCCAGTTTCAGCACTTTAGCCTTCAACACTTGATTGTCTTTTGAAATTTCCGAGAACATTTCGGATATAATCTGATTACGGTTTCTTTCTTCCTCGTATTTTTCGTTTAAGAAATCCATCGATGTTTTAATTTCCCTCAGCTCAGTGCGCAGCTCGCCGATAAGCGACTTCAATTCATAAATATCTCCACTGTTCCCGCTGCTTCCACTCCGAGTCAGACGTTGCGATTCTTGATAAATAGAGCTTCTTCGGCTTAGGCAACTCTCACATGTCCAAGGGGTTGAATTAGTTTGCATCAGTCTCGCGTCTAGTTCTGATACTCCCCCGCAGCCCAAGTGAAAGTAGCATTCACAGCGACCGCATTGTAATTTAATCTTTTTGCCAATACTCTTTAGACATTTCTTACATATTTTATTAACCATTTTCAATAGTTCGTATATTATTACTTTAAATTTCCAGAAAAATAATTAACAACGGCAACGTTGCAGATATCTTCACTGATCAACCGTACTATCAAAGGTTCAAAGTTCAATACAGGTGGACCATATATTAGTTTTTCGTGAATATTGCATGCTAGTGAATTAAATGTGTTTCAAAAAAACTCACCTACATACGGGTGAGGTTTCTGCCAGTTACCTCGACAATTTCAACAATTTAAATCACGGATAAGGCTACGAAACTTCAAATTTTCAGGAGATAAACAAAATAACCAACTAAACACCAATGCCACAACGTTGCCCATCGCTGTCTTTTTTAGACAGATGTCACTTGTCTTGTCATTATTATTCAATTCATTATTCGAATTCTTAGAATGTTGCTAACAAAAGTATGACAAAAGTTTCATCTTAAAATAAAATTTTAATCAATCACAATTGTTTATCTCCGTCATTTACCGGATTAATAATACAGAAATTATAGTTCAATTACAAACAATTCTTTATTTATAATGATTTACAGTAATTTTATTAAATTATACGAATATTCTCGTTATAATCAACGAGAATAGGTTTGAAATAAATATGACATAATACTAACTTAATTCTAATTCTAAGCTGGCAAATGAGCTAGATGTTTTACCTAGACCGTTATTCAGAAGCTATAATACAATCCTATTGATGAAAATATGCATGAAAATTTAGTTCCTAACACACAAGGTTGGTACAATATCAAGTTTATTATAGTGATTTTTTTAGCCGCGTATGGCACATATCGTTACCCAGTGTTGCCACAAGCTTATTTTTCATCGGGGTTGATTACCAAGAGATAGCGGGGTTAAATTGTTTTACAAAGGGATAGATCTACCCCGAATGGGGTAGCTGTGGCAACACTGCCCCTATCACTTTTCCTCTCGCTAGCTCGCACATGGCTCACGCGTCACGGCCGTCGTTCAAGGCCGAATGTCACGGCCCAAGTAAAGAAATTTCACCTCAAAAATACGTTTTTAGCGTTTTTTGCTACACTATGCAACGGTATTGCTAGTAACATCTCTGCGAGCATCTCGGACTCTTGGATATCTTTTTTGGCACGAATTCGCTTATTAGGAAGCACATCTTCGAGCACTTCTTTTTCATCTTTCTTTCAGTCAACTAGATTTAATATAGAATCTTATTAACTATAACACACGTTTTATTCGTGACATTGTATTTTGATCACCCTGTACTTACAGAAAACAATCTTCAATTTGTATGTAAATATCAAGGTTTTTAAAAAGCTGTGACGTAAAAGACGTAATAAGAATATTGTCGATTTGAATTTCTTTATCACCGCAAAATGTTTTGCTCATGCATGTATGAAGCGTAATTACTAATACTTAATTAGTGCGTATTTGCTTGATTTTATTGAGTAGAAATTATCATTATTTATTTTTAATATGATGCGAGAAATCATATTTCGGGTACCTACATAACCGGAAAACATTATCATCTTGGCTGACTGAAGGTCTTTGATAACTATCCTCATCCTCTATCCATTCAAAAACTGTTCAAAAGTTAAATTTATTATTTTTCATTGTCGCATTGCTTCTTTGATATTAATTTTGATATATTTATCATTAATCATCTTTTCTTTAAGATTGCCATTTTTTTATCCTTTGCCCTTAGTGCCAAAGTGTTGAGATTAGGGTTTCCAATTTTCGGGATCGGGATTCCGTTGTGAAATCCCGGGATCTCGGGATTGGCTGTCAGAATGAGAAATTTAATGTAAAGAAAAAGTACTTAATAAATATGCAGCTCATATATCAAAAACAAAATAAGAAAAGAGGTGTATTAAAATAACGAAACAAAGTAATAATCATATTTGTAATTAAAAAAAGTACAATTCTTGTTTTGCAAAAAAATATACACAGTAAACACGTCGCACAGTGGTTTCGGCAATGAAAAAAAAACAAAAAAGAGGGTGTTAAATCGGGTTTAAATTATCCTATCTTACATCGAGTTAGTTCAAAGACAATATAATAATATTACTTCTTTAATTTAATTACTAGTTTTGAATTTACCACACCTCCTTTTTGACAATTTTCTTAATATACGAAACGCGCAAAAATAAAGCGAAAACAAGTAATATTTTACAACCCTTCTTTTAATTCCTAAAAATCGGTATTACCCAGGCCAGGAACTGTTTCGTTTATCCATGGGTATTAAAAGTAAAAATCATTTTGCCAAAATATACCGTGCCTTTGATGCAGTTTAGTTCGAATCTATTCCTAATAAAATTACTTTACTTCTTACTTTAATCAGACTAGAACAAAAAAAGCTTTACTGAGCTTTGGTCTCGGATTAATTTGACTAAAAAAAGCAACTGTTAAAGTAGTGATTCTATAAATTTTATCGCCACATTCAGCCACGTTTGTTAAAAATTTAAAATAAAAGATAAACAGTGTGGAAAAAAATAAAAACTACATTCTTCATTTTTGCGGATGCCGATTCATTTAATATAATTTACTTTTTTGCCACTTAAAATTATATAAATATCATTATATTGTATAAGATTTAAATGTTATAAATTATAATAATTTGAACCACAGTGTGTAACTAAACTGAGCATCAATTGAAGCTTAAAGTGCAAATTTTTGCATTAAGTTTAACTTCTTGTATTTTTTAAACTTCTGAAGAAATTTGCCAGCCAGATTCTAAAACATTGTTTTATGGACTATCGAACCGTTCTTTGTAGTTTTTTTCAATTATTGGTCAGGACCCATAATACAGGGTAAAACAAAAATGCGCGCATTTTTAACAAAATTTTAAGTGAGCCTCATTTTGTGGAGGGATGGAGAAGATCCATTTTTTGTGGGTAGTTTGAAGGAGGTGTTTTATACCTCGGGACGTTTATGAGTTTTTTTGGCTATCGCTCTCCATTGCGATGTTTTCGATATTCTTATGATTGTCGGTAGAGTTTTAATACTAATAATTTTATCTCATTGTGAAATGAAGATATCGTATTTTTAAGCATTATGCATTTTAATGTATAATTAAATAAAACAAACAAATAATTTTATATAACTAAAAAGTGTTACAGTTATACAGGGCGTTAAAAATTTATCTAGCTGGTATATTGAAATTATATGAACAGGTTTTATTATGTATCTTGGCATAACAAAAGAAGCATTTAACACTTTTTCATTAACGATACAGTATAATCACTTAGTATAATCATTAGTTAATACGCATACTACTCAAATATACAATACATTAATATTTCATAATGAGATAAATTTATTAGAATTAAAACCTTACCGAAAATCATAAAAAAAAAGAAAAACATCGCAATGGAGAGCGATACCCAAAAAAAACTCAAAAACGTCCCGAGGTATATTGTATTTTTTTGTATTTGACTAAGAGTGGGTTCCAGGTGGGACCCTCCACTGCGGCCGCGAGGGCCTATTGTGGCTAGCCCGAGGTATAAAACAGCTCTTTTAAAATACCCACAAATAATGGAAATCCTCCATCCCCCCCACAAAATGGAGGTCATTTAAAATTTTATAAAAAATGCACGCATTTTTGTTTTACCCTGTATTATGGGTATTGACCAATAATTAAATAAACTGCAAAGAACGGTTCGACAGTCGATAAAAAAGCGTTTCAGAATCTGGCTAGCAATTCAAAACGCCTTCAATAGTTCAGAAAATACAAGAAGTTTTCAACTTGATGCAAAAATTTTCACTTTACGTTTCAATTGGTGCTCAGTTTACTTTTTTAAATAAATTTATTAAACCATGTTGTTTGATGTATTTTATTAAGCTGAATCGAATAAAATCCGTCCCAATGCGATTGGATTAACGGTTTAGGAAATATAGGGTTTTTTCGTTATATTATCAGTTTCACGCCACTGTGCGTCGTCCCGTTGGCTGGGAAATGACGATCGATAACATTTCCCATATAAATTTACATATAAAATGACAGCGATCTTCATTTCCTAGCCATCGCTAACGCCGTTTTTTCTCGATCATGCGGTATAACCTCGGATATAACTTTTAGGTATTGACGTTCTGCTTAGCATAAATAAAATATGGCCTTTGAAAGACTAAATTGTTTAAATTCGAATTATTTCAGATTGGGCATTTACATTTTTTGAGATTTTCTGGATCCGGGATTTAATATTCGGATTTTCAGGATAAACATATACCGGGATCCTGGTTTAAAAACCCTAGATAAGATGCTTCGGAAAATATGCGGGGGGGGGGCGTGGGGTTGAGCCCAGGGGGTCCTAGGTCTGCAAGGCCGGCATCCCCGGGCACCACTGTAGTTACGCCAATGTGTGTCCTGTATAAAGAGTTCATTTTTCTGTTCAGCTTTCTTGAGCTGTTGTGTTTTATAGCTTAACATGTTTAAGTTACTGAACGGTGCACTGTGCACTGCTTAGGATAAATCTCGCCAAGTAGCCATTAGCAATCATTTTGCAAAACTATATCTATTAGTCTGAGAGCCAGCAACGTTTTCGAGAAAGTATTTTAAGACATCTGGCTCTTTGATATATCTTTTACTATGCTCTCTGGAACAGCATGCGGCCCGTCTGGCTGCTGATACCCGTTGTGTTCACTACTGCGCATAGGAAGAAGATCCTATATTTTTTTTTAATTTAGTACTATAAATTCTAGTATTGAATATAAATCGAACATGTCTCCATAGCGCAGTGCGTAGAGTTTCCGACTACAAACCGAGGATTCAGAGTTCGAATCCGGGTCAGGGCAAAGACTTTTTTATTTTATTTTCGTCGAAATTTTCGTTTATATTCTGATAGTAAAGTATTAAATAATTCTGGTGATTAAAAAAAACAAAATTTAATACTTTACTATCAGAATATAAACGAAAATAAAATAAAAAAGTTTTTGCCCTGACCCAGATTCGATGACTCTTCGCTTGATAGGCGAAACCTCTACGCGCTGAGCTATAGGAACTTCTTTCAATGCGCAGTAGGGAACACAACGTTTACCGGCAGCCAGACGGGCCGCATGCTGTTCTAGAGAGCATAGTAAAAGATATATCAAAGAGCCAGACGTCTTAAAATACTTGTTTTTCCGACGTTGCTAGCTCTCGTTTCCTTTTCCAATAACATTGAATCAGATGCTGGTCGCTGCGACCGGTCGAGTATGTGCGACCAGTATGTGTGTGGTGTGACGAGTGTTAATATCTTGTTTGGTGCTACCAGGCTGCTCTACGTAAATTTATTTAATAACTCGGTTATAAACATTACTAGCAAACCAAGTTTGCAAACTAAAACGTATTAAATACGCTAAAAAATATATTTTTTTGATTACTATTTAGGAATTTGCTCGGGAATTTGTATTACGTTTTCATCTGAAATAATATATTATTTTCAACTAGCTAATACTATCATTTAGAGCGTGTGACTATGGTATTTTATTTATGCGAATTGTTTAGCAATAACAATAATGCCAGAGAAACTGACATGAACTGTTATTGAACTTAATACGTGTTTTATATTTAAGCAAGCTGATGTAGTTTTCAGGTGAATGACAATTCAAGATCGAATTTAAATATAACGAGGAACTGTTTTATATTGTTTTGGGCCGTTGAAATTATACAGGGTATGTTAATATTTAAGGGGGTGATTCTTGGACCTATTCAAAGAGAAAAACTTATGAATGTAGGTATGTCCTAAATATCTTAATTTCTCGGATACATCAGGTCGGTAAAATTTTCTAAAAATAACTTCTTTTCATAATTACTCTGATTTTATTATACATATCTTTATGAAACTTGTTTTATGCATCATAATACCTTTTTTGATGTACGAAGAATTTATTTATTTCAACCAGTGCCGTCCATATGGGTTTTACATTGCATATTTTTGGAGAAAAAGTGGTACACCACAGACTTCTCTTAAAATAAAAGGTACAATTACTTTTATTGTTTGTTTTTTGAATATTTTATGGGAATGTTTCACTTTAGATCCCTAAAATTTAAGAAATATGTTATAAAACGAAGTAGATATTCTGAATTTTTAGACAAAAACAAAAAGCTTAAAGTGAGGAAAAATGCAATTTTTCGTACATTATAAAAATTATACAGATCGTACTGCGAATAATTCTGACTGACAACGAAACCCATTAAAAGAAGAATTAAGAATTAGCAAGCAACGGGGAAGTCAATGTTAGTCGGGAACTATTGTGAACTAAAGACCTAGTTTAAGGAACTATACGTCTAGAAGAACTAGAATTACCATCTCTAGGCTGTAGAGGTACTGGTTCATCATCTGGAAGTGAAGAGTTGGAAATGTTAGCGACAGAAAGGGATTCTTTCAAATGTGTCATGCCGTCATGCCATCCTGTACGAGCGGGTAGCAGTGGTGCGAATGATTACGAATACGACTGATGGTAACGTTCACCAGATGTATTATTTTTGGCCCACCCCTGACTATCAGAATATCTACAGCAAACTTACAGGGTATACTCGACTGTTGATTTTAAAATTTATCCTTATAGCCGTGTTCGTTCAGTTAAATCACGATTGCTATCGTGCTGCAACAACAAAAATCTTGTTTATATAACCAATGACGAAACACGCTAATTAGCGAAGCGTTCAAAGGAATCGGGTTTTTGCCACCGTATTCATGGTCAATGTCAGAACGCCGCCACAGAGAACAACAGAATTCTAGAAACATAATCGGGGGTATCAATATCGCTATATTACCTTCGTCATTTTGTTCTGTACAGGGTGTTCCTATGAGGAATTCATTTTAAGGTGGAGATGGACTTGAACCGAGCGTTGTAATGTGACCTGTTCCATAACATAAGTCAATGCCGGGAAATAATCGGCTCGCGAAACAACGGTGCTCTAGGTACATTGAAAAATTTAATTTGTGAATTTAATAACAATATTGATGGTTATTTCTTGCCACAGATTATCGTAGTAAATTTACCATCCGTTCTTTAGTTTTACAACTCGTTCTTAAAATCGCTGTATGGCTAATTTGTGACATGTATGTAAATATGTTATAATATATCTTTATATTCACCCGAGGGGTTAACATCTTCTGGCAATGCTGTCACAAATTGTCGGCAATCGCTCGCAATTCATGGCAATCTCTATTCGCAATCACACAATCGCCGTTGCAATCGCACATATCTAAAAGAATTTATTTTTTTATTCAGTAAAACAGTGATATCCTAGTTAAAAAGTGAGAAAAAAAAACTTCTCAGACTTTTTTTTGACATATTTCAACCTAAGTGATGAAAGTGTTGTAACGTATTTTGAACAATACTTTCGTAGTTTTCGTCCTTAGAGTTCCCAAGAAACTCAATCAATTACTTCTTTAAACACGCTATGTTTGTTAAATTTTAAGAAAGCGCCCCCTAGCGTTTACGTTCAAAACCTTATTATTATTATTTTAATGGTATAATATAGAGTAAGAAACGCTCTTTTAAACGAGCTCTCGTTTGTTGGATTTTGATCATCCAGTCCGGAGTTATTAACGTTTAAATAAAGACAGATCTAACCTTCCCCCACCACTTTATTTTAGCAGATAGGGGAAAATGGTTCTAACAAAAAAAATCCAAAATTTACTGAAAATTATGAAGCTATCATTTATAGTACCCATTATCTAGGCAAAATTCTGTAAAAATTCCATTTTCTTATTTTCCATAGCAGTTGCGCCCCCTAGCGGCCGTTTTGCAAACTTGAAAATAATTTCCAGCTATTTCTCATAGCCCGATTAGTTATAAATATTTTTTTCCGTAGGTTCTACGGCTAATACTTTCCGAGATACAGCCGAGGGCTATTCTTAGTGGGACACCCTGTACATTGGACATCCGACAAAGTGCCGCTTTGTACAAATATTTTTTGCTTAATAATTTTTTTATCCATCAATTAATGGGTATTCATATAATTTACAAATACTTAAGTAAATGAGTATTTCTTTTTTATTTTATATTTTCAATAAATTTCAAGATTTTATTGATTTCTTGTCAGGAAATCTTGATCTTGAGAAGGAATTTCTTGCCTTGTCTTGAAAACCATAAATTATTTCTTGTCTTGAAATCAAGACAAGATCAAGAAGTTGCCAAGAAAATGACGACCCCTAAACATATTCATGTCATAGGTATGTATATTATTAAAATAACATTTGTAAGAGATAGAGCGCTATAAAAAAAATGACGTGAAAAATATGGCGTTTTTTGGAATAAGGGCGCCCAAAAATATGCAAATTAGCATAACGTAAAAAAAAATATGCAAATGGGTAACAGGTTTCAAACATCAAAATCACTGTAGATGTAGACCTGTGTTATCAGTCTATGGTGCTGCCTTTATTGACATTCTAAAATTAGAATAGAAGGTCTTTGGTACTTTAGTACAACTGTGTCAAATATATCTGTATGCAACAATATTTTGGATTTTGTCGATTTAGTTAATTTTATCCTCGGTTTTATCCTATACATTATTTGTTCACATGCTTTATATTTAGATATTTAATTATAGTACAGTTGTTTAATTAGTTATGCTAAAGACATCAAACAATTTGCACTTTCCGTAAAATGTCATGGGCAATATATTCTTCCAATCAGTATGCAATGACATACAAACAGACATAGCACCTTAAAACGTTAGTTTTAGATTTTATTACTTTACTACTTTTTAAAATTGCATTTTCCATTCTTTAGGTTGATCGGTTAATTAGCGATAATGTATTTCAAATGGCTATGAAGAAATCGACTATAATTATAAGAAAAAAAAATGAAGAACCTTGTTCGGGGAGACGGATTTCCCACAAGGGAGATTGTGTGTCCTTTTGTGAAATACATTTATAGGGCTAAATGTAATATAATTAATTTGTTAAGCTATAAAATAAACCTATAGTGGTAAGATTCGTTGCTGTTTTTGCAAATTTGTTTTAAAAATAACATATAAAAATAAAACTAAGTTTTGACACAAAGCTAGAGCAAGTTAGCTATTTTTATGTTATCTGTTATATATCTGATACTTAGTATTTATCTGTTATTGCCCTAGAAAGGTTTTTATTGCTGTTTTCATTAATACTCACTATATACCCGCAAGGTGGGTATTTTTTTATCCGTATTAAATATTCATTGTTGTGAGTGCCAGTGAGTTATCGCAATGACGATATCAATACAAGCATCAACAAATCTACCACCCCTATGGAATTGCGTGACGTATACCAATGTGTTCGTTTTCTTTATTCGTAACTATAGTTTCGATTGCGGTATGTTTTTCAAAAACTTTTTCAGGTAATAAAACGAAATTTGGTTGCGGTGGCTCAAGCTTAACAGCGCTTTCAGATGATCGGACAGTCCGCGAATTCGAGCAAGTACCATGCGTTTATACTAAGGGGCTGGCAAAGGTTAGTCTTGGGTCGAGATTTTGCTTATGTAAGAAGAGTACAATGCTTATATACTGAACAAAGAGAGAACAGTAAACACGTTGCCAAACGTATGAAATAAACCGAGAAACTGTGCACATTGCTAAGAGACGTGGAAGGGGATAAGCAGACTTGTCGCAGTCGACCGGTTGACCCAATCAGTACCTCTGTCAGTACTTAAAGTTCTAGGAAAGGTGTATATCATGCGTTCAGCTTCACGATTTAATTACGTCTCGTGATACTTTATTTGTTTATTTACTAACGAGTCGTAATTTTCCCCATAGCTTGAAAATTTTTAAATGCCAGTTCGAAACACTTACATTTTTCTTCTGAATTCAAAAATCGATATCTCGAAATCTAATAGAAATAATTGATTGTAGTTTTTCAAAAACTTTCTTCGCAGACACTATGTAAAAATCTTTATAAATAAAAAAGTTACACGATTGCTGAAAACTGCTATGCACTAAAAGTAAACGAAGGCAATGGCCTAGCTACGTTGAAACACCGGTTCCTATTAGAACACCGAAGTTAAGTGACGTAAGGCGATACTGGATGGACTGGTGACCGGTTCGAAACTCTGTATCGTGCTGTTGTCCAAGGGAAAAGTGTAAAATCTATTGATACACACTGCTCATTCACGCCGGTTCGAGGCCGGATGAGATCGGATATCTCGTGAGTAAGAGTTGATTTAGACGCTTCCTAAGTCGGTAGGCCATTGACCATGATATGGCCAAGGACCGCGGTTTGAATTCCGCGTAAACAAAGTAGGCCCCGTCCAGATTAGCTCTGGCAGCAAAAAGGAGGCGTTAACTGAAATCTTTACTTTTACTTAAAAGTAAACGGATGGGTTGTTTAAAATTTTAGAATGGAAAAAAACAGCCTTATCGAATTTTTCTTATACACATATTGTAATATTTCTTATGCACATATTGTAATTGATCAGATCTTCAAAATAAAAAAGCTTCAATATCTAAAGTGGTTCTAAGTTATGGCGTGTTATGTGTTAAAAAGTTGAATTTTTAAATTATTGCTGCCAATTATTACTGACGTTCTCTAGTTATAAAAAATGGACACCCTAACGATAATTCCATTTCAGATGCTCAGAAATATATCTAATGATTTTATCTAGTTACTTTTTCGAAAAAAAGTCTTAAAAATAAGTGGTTTGCGATCGTGATTTTACTTTATTGATAGGAAAAGGCGTACCGGCAACAACGCAACAGTACACCGTCGCATTTCTCTCACTCCGACTTAATAGATCCCTATGCGGTTTACTTCCACACATGTAAATACCGACCCAAAAGTAACAGTTGCCAGCACGGTATGAACAATTTTACATGGGCGCGTATGCTCTGAATCAAAAGCAGGTAGGTTCTACTTTTATAGTTTTTGGTAAGTTTTTGAATGGTGGCGCTAATCCAAATAATTTGCCTTAATATATTTATAGTTTATTTTTCTTGGTTCGTATCGAGGAAACTTTATCGTCTGGCGTGCGAGCGACTCGCAGGGGCTTCAAATCCAATTTCCCGACAGTAGATCGAGGATAATTAAGGGTCCCACCCACGTAGCAACTCGATAGCGAATCCTAATTTGCATTGACGCACGTTCCAGTCGCTAATTCGTTATCGATACATGCGGATATCGATCTGTAGCTACTAACTCTATCCGTTCGTTGCATAAAGGTAGTATATGTAGCTGGTTAAAGCAAAACAAATGCTATAAAATACAGGATGGTCTGAACTGTATTCGTAAACTTCAGTAGCATATATTCTGCTGTTTTTAATAATAATAACTTCTTATCCGTACCTGTATAAAACTACTGATTGAAAAAATATTAATTTCCATAATTTTTTACGTAAAAAAGGTCTCTTGGTAAAAATCGCTACGAGCAACCGTTCTCAAAATATTTAGAATAGTAATAATGAATACATCTCATTATTGACAAAAAATAAACATGTTGGGTATATTATTTTGACTGAAATGATAAATTTGGAATATTTTTGGAAATGTTTTTAATCAATCATAAATTTTTCTTTGAAAGAATTATGATAAAACAGGTTTTGTTGGACTTTTGGCAGCAAAACATTTCAATTTTATTATTTCAGTCTAATAGCTATCTCGTCAACATGTTTAATTTAATGTCAGTGTGATGACATGTAATGATTATTTTGATGACATACCGGGTGCGTCTCAAAAGAGGCTCACCCCTATAACTTTTTTTAAGTTAGGTTAGGTATTAACCTAAAAAGTGAAAAAATACCGAGTGTACCATTTAAAAATCAAAAGTTAAAACAACTGAATTCGTCAATCAATCCTAATTTATGCCATATACTAATACTGGGTGCGTCTCAAAAGTGGCTCACCCCTATAACTTTTTTATTTTTTTAGATAAAAAACGAAATTTGGTATGTTAGTATATGACATAAATTAAGATTGATTGGTGTATTCAATTGTTTTTGGTCACTTCCTGTTTTACATATTATTTTTTATTTTCATATGTCATTCTATTCAGAGTGACATTTTCTATCGAATAAAGTAAAAAAATACCGGGGGTGTCATTTAAAAATCAAAAGTTGTAGTCATTTCTGGTGAAAACGGAAGTGACCGAAAACAATTGAATACGTCAATCAATCCTAATTTATGTCATATACTAACATATGAAATCTCGTTTTTTAACTAAAAAAAAATAAAAAAGTTATAGCGGTGAGCCACTTTTGAGACGCACCCTGTATACCAAATCTTGTTTATTTATCTGAAAAAAAATGCAAAAGGTATAGGAGTGAGCCACTTTCGAGACGCACCCGGTCTATCTCGAGAACCATTACTCGTATCGCTTTTTACCGAGAGATCTTTCTTACGTAATAGGGAAATGTCTTCTCACTTCTCTTAAGCCCCATACTCACACTTCGCTACTTCCTAGCCTTACTTCCTCGCGTTACTTCGTCCAAAAATCTTATATTTACTATGGGAAATGTAGATTTTATGCGACTGTATGTTCCTTCGTTCCTTCGTCAAAACGCTCCTTCGCCCGTTTACTTCCTCGAAACGCTCCTTCCCCGTACTGTCGGTTTTTGGACGAAGTAGCAAAGGAATTATCACGATCACAAAAAAATATTAAATTATATAAAATATATAAATCGATCTTGGATTTCATTCGTAGTTGATTTCTTGATTTGGCAGTACGTCTGTACAGGGTGTCCCATTTTCGTGTGTTTTGCAGGGTTTCTCGTTTATGAGTCGAGATACAAAGATGCGGTTTTCACATTACGCTGTTACTATTTTATGAAACTAAAGATGCTACATACAGATATGTCCTAGCTCTCTTACTTCCTAAAATACAGGGCGAATCTGAAATTATTGCATTTTTCGATCCCCTTTGTATCATAAGTTATCGAAAAGGCGAAAACGGTCTCCCGTACAGTTTTTCACGTAGAATGCAGTGACGTAACTATTTCTTCGTTGGAATCTGTCTTTTTTTAAATTGACTAAAACCGAGACTAAAACTTATATGTTTTTTTAAATAGTATATTTTGTATATTATTTTATTTTCCTTGTTACGAGCTTTCTAAAATACTTATTTTCATAAACGGGGTAAAAATGCATTATTTAACTTTATTACATAGTCGGCCGGTTTAAATTAGGTAATCAAAACAATCAACTAATTTATTCGACGTAAAATGTTGGTGTTGTTGCATAATTGACTAATTTCCAAGCATCGAATGGACGAAGGAAGGAAGCGAAGGGACGAAGGAACGCGAGGAAGTAAGGCGAGGAAGGAGCGAAGTGTGAGTATGGGGCTTTACTGAAGTTCTTTTACTCAATAGTTTTATGCAAGTGCGGACGAAAAGTTATTGTTCTTCAAACAAGTTAAATATGTATTATGGTAGGAGTCATATTGACATAAAAATTTAGTCTGAAAAGGTTCAAACATTCACCATCACATGAACTAAAACAGACATGAACTTTTTTACTTATTACTAAAAAATCAAATGCTAATGTAATACATATTTTAGTTGTTAATTTATTTGGCCGCGCGCTGTTAAAGATATTTAGAATAATTAAATCAAGACGATATTACGAGAATCGGCTAAAGTGTTACAGAACGTTTACACACTAGATGATTGTAGGAGAGTTCCTGCGGAATTGTGGATCCAATTAAACGAGAGATGTGGACCAAGTGGCACGGTAGGTGAATTCGAGACGAGTGTTTGGAGGTAGAATTCGGTTTTTTCCTGTTATGATTAAGGAGTGGTGTTTTTACAGTGCGGTATTATTAGAAAGAAATGTACCTTGTTAAAATTAAACTCTCTATACGTCTTAATATAAACAATGTATGTTTTTTTTATTCTCTTTACTTTTTAAATTATTAGTGAGTGAATTCCAAAAATGGGTCGCATTGAATGAGCAAATAATAACTAAAAAATTAACAAGTAGATTCTTGCCAACAATACACGGAAAAAATGGTGAGAATAATGCTACAATAATAAAATCTTTTGTTGCGAACTGTAGTGGTAATCGGGAATGCAATCCCGCAAATGCGGGATCCCTCTGTGATTCCGCGGGATCAAATTTGCGGGATTTACAGTGCGGGATCGACACCAGGGGATTCCCCTTACGGCTTGGCCATTAAAAATAAGTGAAACAAACAGGTTAGTTGTTAGATTTCTTTCTAGCGTGACGTGAAAGTGAAGAAAAGCGTTTAACTAGTACTTGTGGACAATTTCGTTAAATAAACTGCCGGACATAATTATCGGGACAAGCAAAATTTTAGGGTAAATTTAATTTGAATATCTCTTGAACTAAAAAAGATTTTGGGATGCGGTTTGGACCAGGTTTGTATTGTGATTAAGATACTATCTATTGTGATTAAGATACTATGTGATTTTCGAAAATATATTTAGCGAATTCTCGTATACAGGGTGTTTTATAAGAGTGTGAAAATTTGGTTAAGAATCTTTTTTACCGCAAATTTACAGTTTTTAAAAAATCGATTTTTATCAAGTACGACTAATCTGTATTGAAATCAGAAAAAACAATTTGATAGTTTTTTTTTGTTTTAAGGAAAATACGACGTTTTTTCGAAAAATATGCATTTTTAGTCATACGATGGTCCTAAATGGTACTAACTTTGTACATTCTGCATATGCCAAAATATTATTGATATAGAGTGTATCTAAAAGCAGATAACTAACACAAATTGAAAAAAAAACCGTCAACATCAAAATAATACTTTTATTTATAAAATAAGTAGATAAATTATAATAAAATTTAAGTTTATTTAATATTAAATATATTTTTTGAACACCCTGTATACATCGGTCCAAATTTCTGTTCAGCTAGTTTAAGATACACGCTATATCAGTATATTGTGGGCCTATGAAAAATGTACAATGCCTTTTGTACCATTTAGGACCAAATGTATGACTATAAATGCATATTTTTCGAAAAAAACACAAGTTGTTTTTTCTAATTTCAATACAGATTAGTCGTACATATTTAAAATTTCGATTTTTCAAAAATTGTAAATTTTCGGTAAAAAAAAATCTTAACCAAATTCGTACACTATTATAAAACACTCTGTATACGAGAATTCGCTAAATATATTTTCGAAAACCACATAGCATCTTAATCACGATCGATGCGTCTAAAACCTGGTCCAAACCTCATCCCAAAATCGGAGAGAGAAAAGAAGAGCATTTATTGTTTACAATTCCGCAATTTTGCGGATCCGCGGGATTGATTGCTTTAATCCCGCAGGTTTGCGGGATTGAGATTTTGGTGCGAGATTGCATTCCCTAAGTGGTAATATGAGCCAAATACAAGTTGTAACAATATCTACTATTATGATTATTGTTAGTTCCCAGTAGTTAATATGCAGATAAAAAAATCGTGGGTGTTTGGGAAGGCTTGAAAGGAAACAATGTTTTTGCGACGTTTCGCGACTTTAAGAAAGCGAAACGTCGCAAAAACATTGTTTCCCTTTCAAGCCTCCCCAAACACCCACGATTTTTTTATCTGCATAATATCTACTATTTTTATTGTAGTTAAAAAGTTGCAGAAGCGGTTCACAGTTTTATTTTTATAAAATACGGACCTATATTTTTCATTTTCTTTTTTAAAAGCTTATGATTTCCCAAATGCGGTGATGTATCACAGTTGCACGGCGCTATAATTATAAAAGAATAATCTACCATTGCGATTACTAAGTAAATCTAAACAGTACCATTTCAGAATAAAGTTTTTTATTTAGTAGAATATAGAATACCATATCGTGCAATTGCCAAGACATTATAAGTATTACGGAAATATATTATAAAAATGTCTAATATTGGTACTAACAATTATTATAACAAAATTGTTGAATAGGTGCTTTAGTAGAAACTAAATAAATAAAACTGACTTGATTTGACATGATATCTTAAAATACACTTTTTATAGTGGAAGAATTGCGTTGCGAGACTTGACATTTTTTTATAGTCTATGTTTTTGATGGGATTCATTATTTTTAAAAAGTCTACAGTAAACGCATGTGTTCTTGTTGACATTATTTCTAAAACATACTCTTATTTATTGCCATTAAACATGACTCAATTAAAAAAACAAACATAATATACCTTAAAAAAGTCGATTGTTAATTTTTAAAGTTAAATTTTAGGAAGGTAAGGTCACTGAAACAAAAAGTACACAGTATTTCATTTATTAACACACTTAACTTTGTTATAAAATTTAAGGCCATACTTTAAATTTATCCATTTAAACTATTTTTAAGTGGCACACACAAATCTATACCAACAGGAAACCATTAAATGGTTCTAAAATTTATATTTTATTTGTATTAAAAAATTTAATGTATGCATTTCCCTGTGATCCTGTATCTTTTTTTAGCTTGCGGTTTTAAGTTCATTTATTTGTATTTGGATTTTTGCTTGGAAAAAAGTTCGGAAGTTTTGCAACTTTTGAGGTTTATAGGTTTTGGGGTCCCTAACTAAAATCCATAAAATGCACATTTCCAGATTTGCCGCCAGCGCCGCCATCTTGCCAAGATGGCGCCCAAAATCGGTATTTTGTGAATATCTAGAAAACTATGCGTTTTTCGCGAAAATTTGAGGAGAGCAAAATTAAAGAGAATAAAATTTCCTATAAAAAAGGTTTCATGAAAATTTTCACTAAAGTCAACCGTTTAGGCACAAAATCGCTGGAAATTTTACAATTTTGCGTAAAATATGATATATTATGTATAGTCGATTTTCCGAAATCAAATGTCGATTAGGGTTCACTAAAACTAGTTTTAGTTTAGTTTCTTCAGTTTTGTCATAAAACAGTGGCGTATCATTAATTCGCTCATTAATTTATGAATAATTAATTTTAATTATTCAAAATGTGTACTTGTTTCCACACCACCCAAGAGGTAAAGTATATGGCGCGTTTATTTTAACTTTAACTTATCTGCACAAGCCCGACGGATCCGGCTCATTGATGTCAAAGTCGATCGTGTCTGATGTGCTGGGCTCATCAGCGTGGTCTCTCAATACGTCCAACTCTTCATCTTCAGCCGCCAGAGGGATATCTACAGGCAAGTCCAACTCCTCTTCATCGGATTCGTCGAGTGACACTTCAATGACGTTGTCACAGGGTTTTCCATTGCAGTATGCACAAATCATTGAACATTTTCATCCTGCTTTTCTGCATCCGCAGGCTTTACCATAGTTGTTGGTTTTGCATTTACAGGATAAAAATGCCAACAGGGATTTTGGAGCTGGATTGTTCAACGTTGTGATTGGAGTAATGCCTGTTTTTGTTTTCTTCCAACCCCATTCTTCGGCATCTTTGGTACAACCAGACCAATGCTAAACCTGGTGGTAAGTTCGCAATGAATGCTGTCCAGCACGACAATTAACAATTCATAAATAATTAATAAGCGAATTAATGATACGCCACTGTTTCATGACAAAATTGTAGAAACTAAACTAAAACTGATTTTAGGGAACCCTAGTCGACATTTGATTTCGGAAAATCGACTATACATAATATATCATATTTTACGCAAAATTGTAAAATTTCCAGGGATTTTGTGCCTAAACGGTTGACTTTAGCGAAATTAGCGAATCTCTTTAATTTTGCTCTCCTCAAATTTTCGCGAAAAACGCATAGTTTTCTAGATATTCACAAAATACCGATTTTGGGCGTCATTTTGGCAAGATGGCGGCGCCGGCGGCAAGTCTGGAAATGTGCATTTTATGGATTTTAGCTAGGGACCCCAAAACCTATAAACCTGCAAAGTTTCAAAACTTCCGGACTTTTTTCCAAGCAGGCTCCTTTTTTGATCCCCAATGACTGAACTATTATGGTAATATCATCAGCGAATCTTAGATCATTCAGGTATTCGCTATATATATTTATTTAGACCTGTATTCTTTCATTTTAATTTGTCGAACTAAAGTTACTGTGAACAGTTTTTTTTTTGGAAAATTTAGTTCTAATTTTTTCGATTTTGGAGAATTCTGAAAGCACAAACAGAGAGGTTTGCATTTTCACTGATACAACTAAGTTTTGTGCGAAATTTGGTGAAAACTGTTTTTGTGACATTGTTTTATTCAAAGAATATACCTATTGAGAATATTTTTAAGATTTTAAAACTTCAGAAAGAAATCGCGATGTTTTTAAGGTTATCGTATTTTCTATTTATTAAACGTATTAAAGCAAAAGTAATACATATCAAATAGAAATTTAAAAAGTTGTTTAAAAATATACTAGTTTGTAAGTGTCGCTCCAGTTTCCTCTGATTTCTCTCTTGTTAAACACT
Organism: Sitophilus oryzae; assembly: GCF_002938485.1. Classification (NCBI taxonomy): domain Eukaryota; kingdom Metazoa; phylum Arthropoda; class Insecta; order Coleoptera; family Curculionidae; genus Sitophilus; species Sitophilus oryzae. The sequence continues at coordinate 460,989 of NW_022147065.1, read as the reverse complement.
CGGTTAAACATAAGTATTCACTTAATATTTTTTTTATTTCACTGTTATATTTTTAGGAAAGTGATGACCTCGGAGATGACAGATTAATTAATACTTCAATATAAATATTTAATTTTAGGGGGCATCTATTAATTGCCAGAGGGAACTAAGGGGAAATCTAACTCAATCTGATGTAGGAGGGAGAGGGGGTTTTGGAAACTATCGCGTAATTTTTTTCGGGCAAAAATAGAGTAAAAATGTGAGAAAATCAGATTACTTTAAAGAACATCTAGACTAAAATATGTCAAAATCTGACACAATGCTTCTGTATCTTAAAGTACATGAATAGATAATTATTATTAAATAGCAAAGTTATTTATTATTGATATATCCAAAATCTGGTCCTTTATTCCTTATTGGTTGGTAAATTATGATGCGCACTCGGGTGCGCAATTTAAAATTTCACAAGACGAGCGTCTGTGTAAGTAACAACGGTTTAGAGTGGCTAAATCAGAGCGAAGGTGATTAGAGCAGATGATTTTACCGAAAATCACATGGATTTGTCAGTACCAACATTCAAGGAGGCCATAGAGAAAGAGGGATATGTTCTCTATTATAGATCCGGAACAACACCGGTATCAGGTCTTAGAGCTCAGACGCACTGACGACCAGGTCCCTGCGACAGGGTCGTCAGTGCGTAGTTACTAAGGAAAGACCAAGTTAAAGAGGTGGAGAAAATGGAGACAAATCCTCCGCCTCACCGGTACCTCAGCCGGAACCAGCTTCTCGACTGTGAAGCGCACGGAGGGCTAAACCCCAACCGTTGAAGGTGGAATACCCTCGGAGGAAAAACATCTGTTGTCGCAGAGGAGGATGGAAAATACCCTGCCCACCCTACAACGGGAAAACCCTTGTATATTATAAGACGTATATTATAAGACTGTATGATGAATTATAACTCAAGGAAGGGTAACACAATAGATCTTTGTGGTAATAACCCCCCCCCCTCCCACTCATTCTACATTCTAAATTCTTCTAGTACCAACAGTCACTCTTGTGACTGTGCACTATTCTCCATGAAATGAGAATGATATTTATGATACTTAACTAACTGAACTACTAAAATGAATAGGGTATATTATTATCATAGTATAGGGAAACTAGTAGCTTTACTCCTTGTCAAATCCTTTGTTCTTTTTCTGCCACTTTATATGATCTTGTTCTCGCGTCCTGTGACCACTGACGTAGCTGTATAGTCGTGGTCTATAACTAGGCAAAGTATAGTCGTGGCACTCGCCATAGTTTCACAGAGATGTATTTAGGAAAATATGAGTTCACAATAAAATAAAATAAAATAAATTGATCATCGAGTAAAAATTTGCTTGAAAATAGAATATTTTCACATTTCGTGTAAGTAACAATTCTTCGTATCTGAAAATCTTCTGATGGGAAGAGGTGCGGAAAAAATATATAATGACATATTTTTATATTATTATCTATTTCAAAGATTTTCTACAACTTTTTTTTAAATTTAAAACAAGTTTTAAAGTAATTAGTAATTTTAACATTCATGTGTTTGTTTTGTAGGAATATATTGGTTAGGTAATTTTCATTGGATAACTTATACATTGAACAACACATTGTACTAAATAATAAAATAACATATTTAGACTTCAATAATTGCTAATAAACATTAGAGAAATTTCAAAAGAGAAAAGAAGCAAGAACAATAAGAAATAGCATCAGTACTTTCTCACGTAATAAAAGAATATTTTTTTAGTTATTGTTACTGAGTCCCGAGGGTACCGAAAGAACCGGGAATTAATAATTTCGAGTCCCGCGGTTCTTTGATATATCAAAAGAACCGAGAATTTCTGGTTTTGAACCCTAGTTATCATATTATCAAGAAATTATGTTTTTTGACTAAAAACTAAAAAAATTCCAACTTTTTTTCCAAAAAAATGTGCACAGAAAAATCCTCATATTTCTGGGGCCAAAATATACTACCCTAAAAATATTTGCACTTATTTAAGACTCACCCTGTATAGTGCGATTCACGGTCATGGTACGTTATAGCGTTTCCGGAATCGGAGCTGTTTTTCGGAACCGGTAATTTCGCTACCATGCCTCGAAGGAACCGGGATTTCCATTTTTTTTCGGTACTTTCGGTCCTAGCAAATTTTTGTTCAATGGAGGTGCAGGTTGTCACAAGTAAAATCGATAAAAAATTGAGGTTTAAATGAAAATAGCATCAAATTATTAAGTAGTAATCAGTCATGACAAAATTAACCTGAAAAAACTTAAAGCACAAATTTTTGAATTATTATTACAACCAATAGCAGCACACAGTAAGGCACTCATTTTTTGTCAATCCATCTCTGTACTGGGACGCAACGCTCTAACCTCGCAGGTCGACGGACGGAACTCAATTGAAACGCTCTGCAATCTGCCGATATTCGATAGATTGCAAAAACTGGCAGAAAATATTTGGGAGAGTGCAATTACTCTTTTCCTTCTACTATATTATTATATACTTTCAAAAAATCCTCAAAAACGCCCCTCGTAATTTATAGAGTATTTTATGGACGCTCCCTTACAGAAAAAATATTTCGTATTGTCAAGGTGTTGCGACATCTGTCGGGAAACGAGCCAAGTAGAAGAAAAAAGAGTTCTGTAATTTAGAGCCAGACAACAGAATTTACTGGTAGGGGGGAGAATGTTACAGGGAAAGTTACAAAAAGTTCTAGAAATAGCCGCTACAGTAAATAAGTTTTGAAATACAATCAGTGACAAATTTAAAATCACGGAATCCATAACAATATCAAATATAATTTAGATCTCTGTTGTCTGTCTATTACAGAACTTTTGGCGTGGGTTTGCATTTTTTATCTTATTTTTTATAGATTTAACGTAACCTTTTTTTGTACTGTCTTACCCGAGGTCTTACTACAATAAAAATCAAAAGCTAAGTAAATAAAATCATAGACCACTATTTATTCGACGCTTTGACATCATTTTCAAATATATCATCAATTCTATTTTAATGTTCGACAAACTTTATATCTAAACCTACACATGAAACTCAAAATCTATTTTTGGTATCTTTTGGTCACTTGTTTGAAACTGTTTAACTTGTTTATCTGATTTCTCATTTAGACCGCTCTAATTGCCAAGATGAAAGTAAATAAATTAGATAATGCTCGTTCTAAACAACCTTCAATACTTTGAAATTTAATTTGCCAAATAATGCATAAGTTCAGTAAAAGTACGCACTTAATAGATGCTAAGAGTAATTAAAAATGTAATTTCTAGTAATTAGCTTCGTTCCAACACATAAATTTGTACCGTTCTAGAATGGTAATTAGGTTCGTCGAGATCGAATTTGTACGCATGTGTTGAATTAAACAGTTCTGTTAAGATATCAAATTTAAAGGCGGGTTGGAATGAGGTTTGAACTTATTTTTGAATCAAATTTATAATCTAATTTTTAATTATTGATATAGGTTGGAAATAATTTGGATATAAATTACGAATTTTGAATTTTATTGGACGTGAATTACACAATTACCTTTGCTTTAATTCGCAAAAGTTCTACATTATCTTTACTGATATACACAGACTCAATATTAGTGTTTTCGCCACTCATCATATTGTCAAGAACAAGAATTGTAGGATTTAACATTAAAATAAATCACCCAATATATTCTATTTAATATATTGGGTGATTTATTTTAATGATAAATCCTAGAATTCTTGTTCTTGACATTCAGTTAGTACAAAAATATAGAAATCTTTATTTAAAATATGTATAAAAACGATAAATACAAAATAAATGAGGAGTCAGCAAATTAAAACCAGAAATAGGCAAATATTAAAAATAAGAGGAGATTTACCGAAATGTATTAAATAACACAAGCGTTATCGTACGAAGAACGGTTATCTGCTGTGTTGGAACGAACTTATTGTATTTTATTAAATTGATGTGAACTGAATTAAATATACAAGGCTGCAAAATTAGAATAAAAAAAGCGCTTGTTAAGTCTCAAATTGGACTTTTTTCTACAGTGTGAAGTAAATTTTCGTAAAATTATAGGCACAAAAGCACAATTTGCAAAATTGCAACTTTAATATGTATGACTTACAATATCAGTATGAATTACCCTGGACTCCCCAACATAGGTATACGGTTCTATAATTAAATTTGCACTTGAAATTGACATTGAAGGAAAAGTTTAGAACAAAATTTATAGTTTAAACTTTGTTGTAAACGTTTATCATATTTGTGTCTAAAAAGAGAGAAACTCGTGTTTCGAAAATGAATCGACAATAAATGGAAACCTTGTTTCCAAAATGTTTCTATTTAGCGCTATCTGTGTAGAAATTTCGAACTAGTCACCTGTCAACAACGCCAATCAAGATTTGTGGTCAAAATAATTAAAAAACATTTTTATTTACTTATTATAACACAATTAAAACATAAAAACATATATTCCATTGTGGAAAAAATAGAAAAAACGTATGCTGGTAACATTTTTCCTGTTTGGGTATGGGTAGTGGCTGTTATTACATTTATTCCTAAAACAAATCATCTCTGTAATGCGTATAGTAAATTATTAAAATCGCAGAACAAAAATATCTGTATTTGTACTTACCATATTATGTCCCTCTTTCTGATTTTTTAATTATAGTACTATAAAAAAACTTGAAGAATGCTTAAATGGCAAAAACCGCCGAACAAAATCCAAACAATGAAGTGAGGTTATGTTCTCATATTTAACACAGAATATCAAATAAATTATGGAAACTTCAGGCAAAAAACTTTATTTTTTTTCTTAAAAGTTTGTAACACTAAGATCTTTATTGTTATAGCTTATGTAGCGAAACCATGTTTTGGTAAAATTTTTCGAAACAAAAAGCGATTTATGTTACGAATCATACGCATGTACCAAAAATGTGACGAACTGTTTCGCAATGTTTCTCAGCAGAGATTTAGTTTCGATTTTGTGTCTAAAAATGCTACTTGGGTATTACCTCAATATACGTTTTTCGTCGAGTCATTAATAAAAGAAATCTTATAAGTTTCCAACAAGACAAGCCCAACTTTTTGCAGATCCATAAATACAGGGTGTCATTGAAATGGTGTAAAAAAATCGGGGCTGAGAGTACTCCTAAAAATAGTAAAAAAAGTTTCCATAAGTATAGGGCGGAAAATGCATATTAAGGGAATTAAGGGCACTGAAAGGGTGAATTTAAAAAGCGGTTGTTTTGAAATTGTAGGGCTTAAAAAACGAGATAAAATTTCGAAAAAAACTTCCTCTGCTATAAATTTTCACCCTCAATCAAATGGTGATACTGAAAAATTATTTGGAAAAGCGGAAAGGGTAGTTTTTGCAAGGGTTGGGGGTTGTTTTGTGAATAACTTTTTTGAGGTTATTTTTTTGTAACGTGGGTTCATTTTTTGAAAACTACATACTTTTTCCTACAAAAAAGGTACTCTTGTTGCACATCGTCCAGAGCGATGGTTTTCGAGAAAATTGAATGCAAAGAGTTTGCTCTGATGTCTGATGGGTTGCTAACTGGTTAATCAACATAAACTTATGAAAGTTATGGCGGTTCAAAAGTAACCAAGTAGTTATTAAATAATTAATTGGAAAATCAAAATTTCATGATTATTAAAACATCTTATTGCTTTAAAAACGAAATAAACTTTTTTGGTTTTAAAAAAATTTGATTTACTCAGTGCCGATTAATACTGAAGAACAACTTACTACGTCAATGCATTATCGACTGTTCCAATCAAATTCGGACAACACCAAGGATATTCCACAGGGTACGCAGATCGTGGAGAAGAATATCAGGTGTCTACATTGAGATGAATGGTGGTCACTTTGAAAATTTACTATGAATGAATTAAGGAATGCATTATTTTAATATGAAATATTGGTAATTGCATTATTTCGTTTTTTAAAGCAATAAGATGTTTTAAAAATCATGAAATTTTGATTTTCCAATTAATTATATATTTAACAACTACTTGGTTACTTTTGAACCGCCATAACTTTCATAAGTTTATGTTGATTAACCAGTTAGCAACCCATCAGAGCAAACTCTTTGCCTTCAATTTTCTCGAAAACCATCGCTCTGGACGATGTGCAACAAGAGTACATTTTTTGTAGGAAAAAGTATGTAGTTTTCAAAAAATGAACCTACGTTACAAAAAAATAACCTCAAAAAAGTTATTCACAAAACAACCCCCAACCGTTGCAAAAACTACCCTTTCCGTTTTTCCAAATAATTTTTCAGTATCACCATTTGATTTAGGGTCAAAATTTATAGGAGAGGATGTTTTTTCGAAATTTTATCTCGTTTTTTAAGCCTACAATTTAATCAATCTAATTCCCTTAATATGCATTTTCCGCCCTATACTTATGGGAACTTTTTTTTACTATTTTTAGGAGTACTATCACCCCCCGATTTTTTTACACCCTGTATACATAGAAATACAGCTCTCTTGCTAGAAATTTTTGCAATATGAATATCACGAACAATCACGAAAGCGTGGAAACGTCCATTATAAGAAGCGCTTTCGAAAGGCTTCAATTTATACGTCAAAAGTAGTCTGGTAACGCATCCTTTGTCATTCAATGGCTGCTTCACATTTATTTTCGTTTCCCGGAAAGGGATTATGACAATATTGGTAGGAACATTTTCTACAGCCATAAATTTATTTGGTCGTCATTAGAAGTTAATCGATTTGAAAGCGAACGAGCTTCTTTCACTTTTCATTTAAATATTCATTCCACGCACAATACCATTTAAAAAATCTAGTTTAAATTGACTTAGGACATTATTTCACTTTCTTAATGACTAATAAATATTGAATGAAAAAATATGGAGGGAGTCAAAAACCTTTTTATCTCTTCGTTAAAGACTGAAGGAACAATGTCATAGAAACTTTATTGAAACTAGATTTACGCGAGTTGAGTTTTATTGTGTTTATTTTTTATTATTTCACTGTTTTATAATTGGGATTTATACAAAGTGTATAAAACTGGAAAAACATAGCGTCAGTACTTGAGTTGCAGTGAGATAATTGTGAATCTTAATTTGAGTTTTCAAGAATAGTTATCTGGACAGCGTGGGCTTGTTCTAAGATTAAAACCATGAAAAATAATGGAATGAGTTTCCACTAGTAAGTTATTATAATATTTTACTGGTAAATCAGTCAGTTAGGAAATTCGTTTAGAGTTAATTAACTATGATTTTAATTTTGTATTTTTGCATTTTCCATTTTCCTGTTAACCTACTATTTGAGAAAAATAATTATGATCCGTTAATTTTATGAATTTCTTTTGTGTCTTAATCAACTATCTGTATTTTTGTTCATATTATACAAGGTGGTTCGCGTTGTATTCAGGAAACCCCAGCAGCATATAAATTTAAGTCCTAAAATGCTTCATTTTGGAGATACAGTAGAAATTTCATTTATATGTCAATTTTTTCAAAATAATTTCTGAACTAATGTCGATATTGGGATGAAAATTGGGTTCTAGGTGTTTGTTGACATTAGAAAATTTGATTTCGATGTCAATATGACTCCTATTGGTAGGGGGCGCCACATACATATTTTTAGCTTTTTAGCGTTTCCGCCATTTTTTACCTAAAAAAAGGTCTCTTAATCAAACACGCTAGTAGTAATCGTTCTCAAGATATTTGGAATGTAGATTATAACACTAAAATGATAAATTTGGCATTTTTTTATGTAATTAATAATTTTTTCTATAAAAATATGATGAAACAGTTTCTGTTGAACCTTTTGCACAAAAACATTAAAATTTATGGATTCAGTCTAATAACTATCCTGCCATCATATTCAATTTTTGTCAATGATGACATGTATTGATTAATTCGATTTAAAATATCTCGAGAACCATTATTCCTAGCTATTTTTACCAACACACCTTTTTTACGTAGAAAACGTCGGAAATGTATATTTTTTCATTGAGTTGATTATATTCATCAGTTGATTATATCAATTGATTATTCTCAGTTGATTATATAATAACAAAAAGTTAGCGAAACCAATTTTCCCATGTCAAAAAACTCGAAGAAACCAATTATCAGAAAATTAGAAAAACCACCAATTAGATTCCATCAGAAATTATTTGAAAAAATCGAAATAAGAATGAAACTTCCACACCCTGTATCTTCGAAACGAGGTACCGTATGATGGCTGGGAAATGACAATCAATGACATTTCCCATATAAAATGACAGCGATCTTTATTTCATATCCATCGCTGACGTCGTTTTTTTCGATCATACGATATTTTAGGACATTTTTTTATTTATTTTTATCTGCAGAATATACGACCGAATACAATTCCGATCACCCTGTATAATAAAATTAACTTGTTTTTATTAGAAACATATTATTTAATAAGTATTAACCCTCGTATTAACCGTAACTGATCTTGCTCTCGCACAAAAAGCAAGACCAAGACTAGTAGTCTGGATGCTAAACTGGGATTTTTGGCTTAACCTAGAAGTGAGGTACGGTGAAGGTTTTTTGACGGTTTTTAGTTCGTAAGGATGTCTCCTTTGAGAATCCGTTTGATGCCACTCTGTCACCCTTGAGCATTTTGAGAAATTCAAGATGGCGCCCAAATATATCTGCAAAAAATACAAAAATTAAATTTTTTAAAAATATGGGCATGTAGCACATCGATTTTAGGGTTTTTAATCCTTCTGAATTTAAATTTTTAGCTACAAATATTTTTGGGGGCGTTTTGGAGGAGTGGGGGGTGTTTTTAAGGGGTTAATTTTTATATTTTTTCAATATTAACGTGTCGTATATCGAATTCCATATCAAAATGGAGGTACAGCAAGTTATTCAATGTTAAAAAAGTAGAAAGAGCCCAGTTGAAGATTTCTTCTAGTGTTGCTGTTAACAGCTTTGGGAATATCGCGTCTCCCTATCGTTCTCCTTTGCCAGTTGGGAACTCTGGGGTTGTTTAATGTATCATTATTCTTGCTTTGACTTCTGTGTATATATTGTCGAGTGTTTCTATGTAAGGCCTGTCAATACCTTGTTTCGCTAAGGCTTCTATTATTGCCTTAGGATATATCGAGTCTTCTCAAAGTCTATAAAGGCTATGGCTAGTGGAAGTTCGTATTCTTTTGTTCGACTGATAGTTTCTCTTAGTGTATGTATGTGATCAATCGTGCTGAAGCCGCTTCTAAAACCTGCTTGTTCTCGTGGTTGTGCAGCGTTTAGCGTGTTTTGTATTCTGTTGTTTGTTATGTTTGTAAATATTTTGTATGTTACTGGTAGTAGGCTTATTGGTCTATAGTTTCCGATGTCTTCTTTGCTGCTTTTCTTATGAAATATAGAATTATGTTGGCGCTATTCCAGTCTTGTGGTATGTTTTCTTCTTAGACAGCTGGTGTATATATTTGCTAGGACTTTCCAGTTGTTTCTACTAGCGTACTTAAGTATTTCAGCTGTTATTCCGTTGCTCCCTGCTGCTTTTCCATTCATATCTTGAAGCGCCTTTTCTACTTCTCCCACGAGAACTTCTGGGGCATCGTTTTGTGGTAGGGACAGTCTTCTTCATGTATGTATATTCTTTAAATATTTATTTGCATCAAATTACTAAAAATATAACATATTATTTATTTAAACATATTCTATGTAAAAAATGCATCTAGAAAAATCTGTTAAAAAAAGCAAGACTTGCAGAAGGACAAGGACCAAGACTGGACCCTGCAAAACTAAGACCAAGACTATTAACTGCAAGACTCTCTGCATTTGCTCGTTATTATTTACCATTGCTGGTTCATCATAAGTCAGAACTGGCAAATTATTGACCATGTAATATATTAAAAAATACAAGACCGCCCCCACCACCCATATTATTACGGTGGTTACGCCATAAGTCGGAATTGATGTCAACCATTTTTAAAATTTTTTGAGTAAAAACTTTGTTGTAGCCGTTCATAGACAATAATTTCAACTATGGAACTGTGCAAAAATAATATTGTCTTCAAACTTGTTTATTTTCAATTTATTTTAAAAATTGTAAAATACTTGTACTTATTTAGGGGACACACTGTATGGTTATTAACTTTCAGGAGTTCAATGGCAACAGCGTAAAATTTATTTTAATCTGAAACCTACACATAACATGCTGTTCAGAAGACAAATATGAACTTTTATGTTCCTGCGGTGATAAAGCAAAATAACTGTAAAACCTTCAAAATGCATTTATTTAAAAATATATTATGATACGCTATTTGAAGCAAAATGTTTGGGATTTGAATTGGAGAATTGATTCCTAACTACTATTTAAATAATTATTTGCAATAGAAATATAAATAAAGAAGAGTGTATTCATATTCATCGTGATGGGAGGTTAAAAAATAATTTATGATAATTTATATACATTTCATTAATAAATTGCTATTCGTATTCAGTTCCGTCTTTTAGAATGCAGAAATATTAAGTACTGCGTTTTGAACAATGCAAAGGTCTTACGTCCGGGGTTATATTCGTTAAAGTAAAATATGATATGTTATCTACATTAGGGTTTCCGGAGCCAGAGCTGTTTTTCGGAACCGGGAATTTCGGTACCGCGTCTCTTAGGAACCGAGGTTTACAGGTTTTTTCGGTACTTTCGGTACTGACTAATTTTTGTCAATGGTGGTGTAGTTCATCAATCAGAAAGCAAGGGACAGTTTTTCAAAGTAAAATAGATAAAAAATTGAGATTTTCAATGAAAATAATATCAAATTATTAAGTGATCAGTCATGAAAAAATTAACATGAACACAAGTAAAGAAAAAAGTATAAGTAACTTAAATTTCACATCAAACAACATAAACCAACTTAACTGAATTTGAGACGAAAGCCCTAAAATATTGAATTAAAAATGCAAATATCTATTAAAACATAACATAATAAATTTTATATAGGAACTTCAAAAGAGAAAAGAAGCAAGAACAAGAAGAAATACCATCATTACTTATTTAGAAGAGTTTGATTTCGACCACTAGAAAGTATGAGAAGACTTTCTCACCTTAACATTTTTTTTAATTATTGTTACTAATTATTGTTTTAATTAAAAAAAAACTCAGTTTATTATAAATTTTAGTATTTGACTTATTATACAGGGTTAATAGAAGAGCTGCTTTTTACTCTATCTTTAAAACGCCTTGTGCAATAATTTTGTGAGCAAATTTTTCTAAAATATTATTTTTCGGTTAGAACCATGTCTCCTGAATATTTTGTTTTTTGACTCATATCAACAAGACAGGCCTTTGTTAATTTTTAAAAGCAAAATGAACTTGCCACAAACATTTAGCAATGTTTTCAATTATCGTTACTTTTTGATGATATTCTTCATAATGACGCGGTGACTTTAGTGGTTATTGTTGTGTACGATTGAATATGGTTTTTAGTGTCTAAAGGTCACTTGCAACAAAACACTCCGAACCAACCAAACGCGCCGCGCACTCCAAACAATCTGCATTATCTGCAACAAAACATTTTTCGGGCGCGGAGCGTTCCGTCTGTTTGCGGTTTTGCTGCGTTTCCACCAGTAATCAGTGTTAGTGTGTTTGTCGACATGGATGCTTCGTATTTGAGTATTGCTCAAACACTGACTAAGTAATTAAATATACTTAATAAAATTAAAAAAAATATATATACCTATTTTATTAAATGTAGGCACAATTACAATAATTTCAATTACTTTTTACCTAAAATAAATATGCTTAGCTTTGAAGTTTTATACTTCAGTTGACACATCTACAATTGACAGAAATAATATAAAATATGTAATATACCGTATGATCTAAAAAAAAACGGCGTCCAGTTGGCTGGGAAATGACGATCGATGACATTTCCCATATAAAATGACAGCGATCTTCATTTCATAGCCATCGCTGACGCCGTTTTTTCTCGATCATACGGTATTTTAATGCAAATAATAGTATTCCATTACGTTGGGAATAGTTTTTTAATTATAAGAATTTTTGGTATTTACCCAATTTATAATAAATATATTAAATATGTATAATTAATCAGTAAAGTATCTACCGATAAGCATTTTTTATCAAAGTCATCTGATTAGCAAGTATGTTAAGTGGGCATAAGTACCCGGGGAGGAGATTTTCTTATTTTCGGCAAAGGAGTTGCTAAACATTCGTTTCATTTCTCCTATATTTAAGATGCTTTACAACTTTACATTATTTTTTGTCTGAGCTAGAACATTTGAAGAGCAAGGGGAGAAAAATCGACGATGTCACAAAACTGACTTTTACAGAAAAAACGGATTTAATGTTGCCAAATACCATGTTAAAGATACAAAAAATATTACTGTATGCGTTATTATTTGGACGTCGTTTGATATATTCAATTACAATTCAGCATGTGTTTAGGAGTTGGTATTCACATTCACAACAGATTAAGTTGATTTTACCTACTTAAAAATTCCTATATAATAGACATCGTCTGTTTTTTTCTCCTTACCCTTTATTTGTTAAAAATAAATTATAGAATTTTTATTCAACTTTTAATATGTATTAAAATAAATTAAAGTTTATTAAAACCGCAGTAGTGCCATTCACCAGAAAGCGAAGTTTGAAAAACTTGAAAAGAATCCATCTAGAATGGAAAGAAAATACTGCCATCACAGGAAGTGAAATATCTGGGAATAACCCTGGATAGTAAATGACTCTAGAACAGGCATATTAAGAACATTACCAGCAAAGCCACAAAGGCTCTCATGATATGCAGAAGGCTGGCGGGAAATAGGTGGGGCTGCGCCCTTAACATTTTGCGCTGGATGTATACCATGATAGTAAGACCCATGATTACTTATGGAGCAGTTGGTTGGTATACAAAACTAGAGCAACGTACAGCAAGGCAAAACCTGTGCAAAGTACAGAGACTGGCATGTATTTGCATCACAGGTGCCATGAAAACATCCAACAGCAGCAATGGAGGTCATTCTAGACCTAACACCACTGCATATTGTCGTCGATAGTTATGCCAATGCGACAATGATTAGAATGGTTATTAACGGAAACAGTACGGGGAGAATTTTCAGGTCAGTGGCTTGGAACACCTTCAAAAAGAAAATTCCACTTCTCCAACTCCCAGTGGATGACATACCAAGAATTTACAACTTTGAGAAGAAACACCTCACTGTAGTATTGAGTAATAAAAAGGATTGGAAGAAAGAAACGCTTTCTCAGCATATAAAAGACCATACCATCACGTGGTATACTGATGCTTCCAAAACCAAAGCAGGGACAGGGATAGGAATATTTAGGCCGAAAACTAAATACTCCGAACCAATAGGCACCTACCCCAGTATCCTTCAGACAGAAATTTGCGCTATCGAAAGATCCGTACAATTTATCTTAGATAGGAACTATCGAAAACAGGAAATTGCCATCCTATCCGATAGTCAAGCAGAACTTAACGCGATCAACTCAGTAACCATCAATCAAAGCCAACTTTTTTCTTTGCCTAATTTGTTGAGCTTCTCTAGGCATTCTTTGACCAATCAAAGAATGCCTAGAGAAGCTCAACAAATTAGGCAAAGAAAATAAAGTCCTCCTACTCTGGGTGCCTGCTCACCAAGGGATAGAAGGCAATGAAAAAGCAAATGATCTAGCTAGAAAAGGAGCGAACACTCCACTAACTGGACCAGAACCGTTCTGTTTTCCAAACGGGAACCAACTGAAAGCGGAACTGAAGAATCTGGAAGACTTCATCCGTAACTTGGAATGCATGGGTGTCCTCCAACGGTCTAAGACACTCGAAAAAGTTCCTCCGAACTTACGACCGAGAAAAATCAAAGGTTTTCCTTGATTTAAGTAAAAACAATCGGATTGTCACGGGGTTTCTAACACGACACTGTCTCCTCAACGAACACCTTAGTAGGCTGAAACTGAAAAACAATGGCGAATGCAGATTTTGTGGGGAAAATGGGGAAAGACCCACTTTATCACTGAGTGCGCCGAGACGACGATCATTCGTGCCATGAAACTTGGTACGTCTGATGTCGAGGATGGAGAGCTGGCCTCTGTGGAGCCAGATACAGTCTCAGATACTGACTTTTGTTAAAGCCCTGAGACTGTATGATGAGTTATAACTCGTTAGAACTCAAGAAAGGGGAACACACAATAGATCTATAAGGTCGCGGTGATTAACTCCCCTTCTAAACATTCTACATTTTACGATATGTATTATCAAATATTCATACTCGTTCTGTTTCAAGATAAGGGTATATGCCGGTGTATCTTCCTTTTAAAATATTTTCCACTTTGTATAAAATTGTCTATGCCCAAAATATGATATGATAAAATGAAAAATACTCAAAAGAGCAATTTTTAGCCGAAGGTATACAATATCTATTCATGGAATTTCTTTATTAATTGTTACTAAACGATGGAAAGTTTTTCTATGCATATATCTAATGAATTAAAAAAATCTGTTTTTTTTATTCAATGGGATAACGATTGTGATATAATATACAATAATGTTCTAGCCAATCATTAATTAAAACAGACATTTAATATTATTCTTGGAAGTGTAGTTAAATAATTCGCCATTAGAAAAAACAAGTACGTATACTTACATATTATATATTGAGTTCTAAACAGTGACGATGTATGAAAAGAATGCAAATCCTCCCACCCATTGGTACCTTGTAGTACGATTTACTATTAGCAGAAAAGTAAACATTTTAACGTTTAACATTGGTTACATGTTAAATGGGTAATATGCAACTGTAAATAAAATTCTGTTTATATTAACTGCATTCAATTATTACGATAATTTAATTGAAGTGATTGAATTGTGGAACAAATAACTTTAAATTTTTATTTAAGCCAAATAATGTCGTATAAAACTTGAGGAAAATATCGTATTTCATGAAAAATAGGTAATTTTAACCCTCAACTGCCGTGGTGGGGTCCAGCGGACCCCAAGCACTATTTAAACCTCTGTAAAATGTTTACATTTAAGAATTAGGCCTCGCCGCGCCATTTACCTTTAAGTTAGGGTACCAATATGCAACTGTTAAAGGCGCACTTGATTTTATCAAGTATTGTTCCTACCAGCGGGGGCTAAAGTTTCATTGGGGTCTGTGTGGCACCACCACGCCAAGAATGTTACATTATTAGGATGGTGGGTAGTATGCCTCTAAAAAGTATGCCTCACTGGGGACGCTAATTTATATATAACAACTTTGGTTCCAAGTTCCAACATTGTAATTATTCGCACTTTATTAAAAGCACTTTTTCTTAAAAATGTGCTTTTTCCAAATATGCTAATGAGCCAACCTCGCTCTATTTAAAAAATATTGAGTCATTAAAAAAAATACACGAAAAACATTAGACGATCAATTCTATCTTTCAAAGCTCCTCGAGTAAAATTTAATTGTTTTAACACAACCATGACACTCTAGATTGAAATTTAAAATGCTACTTTTTAATTGAAAATGTCTGGAGTTGACGTATATTCAGAATGCCTGTTTCGAGGCCTTTTCATATCAAAGAAAGTAAAAAAATCCGGGGTAAAAAGAAGGGTTTTGAATAAGCCGCAATAGCTGCTAAGCCATTTAGCAACATTGACCAAATTAAAGTTAAATTAAACTATATCAATATACCCAAACCAGGTGTCTTAATGAATTGGAACAAAGAGATATTGTAAATTATTAACATTAAGTACGGAAGCCAGATCACCATTCAGACCAAGTGATTGTCTAAGTCCAAGTTAATTAAGGAGGAACATTCTATTAGGGGATGATGCACTGTTAATTGGTTGCCACAAAGAGAGCAGATAGGCGGGGGGTCACATTTTAAAAGAAAAAATCTGAGCCAATTCCAAATGCCTTCTTCATTTCTGGATAATGACTTAATTACCGAACTACAGGAGCTTGAAAGAATTGAGGTTTACATTTATTTTATTTAGTTTAGTTGTATTATAGTTCAGTGATAGAAAATGCGAGTGGTATAAAATCTCCATCATTCGCCGCAGTCTTAGCAATTTTATCAGCTTCTTTATTACCTCTTATCTCGCCTCTTATGCATGCCCATATGGCTAGGAATCCATACTAGATCTACAGTTGAGCCTTTAGATATGGAGGAGCGATGCAAATCGAGCGATTTAACGGCTAGAGGATGTTTTGGTGATAATCCGTTGAGGCATTGCAATGCATTTAGTGATTCTGAACATATAACCCATTTGGAAGGAGGTAGGTTGGAGATTATTCTTAGTGATTCCTTAATAGCAAAGAGTTTGGCAGAAAGGACGCTGGTGGTAGGAAGTAAGCGATATTTATAAGACACATTGTTAATGCCCAGCCTGCTGCATGGGAGAATTTGGAACCGTCCGTGTATAATATTATATTATCTGGAGATAGATCTTGAATAATATCATGAAATGATGCTTTGATTGAAGATGGAGGGCTTCCTTTTTGTCTAATTTGATGAGTGTAAATAATTCCCAGAGAGGAGTGGTAATATTTCGAAGTGGCATGCATTCAGGAATAGTGATATTGTGATATTTGCAAAAATTGGAAAAAAATTGCCCTGGACTATCGGATCTAGAATCTAGTATAATGTTTAGAGAAACAAGTGGTCGAAAAAAGGAACTATATGTTAGGATAAATGGTTTGAATTAAAGTGGCATGACGTATTGAAAAAGCAAATAACAGGAACAAAAAAACAGGAAGTGATCGAAAGTCGAAAGTAATTGAATAAGTCCAGTCAATCAATCCCGATTTGTGTATGTCATATACTAACATACGAAATTTCGTTTTTTATGTTAAAAAATAAAAAAATTATAGGTGTGAGCCATTTTGAAAAATACCCGGTATATTCTGTACCGGAAGTGTTCAAAATTTTTATCATTTGCTAAAGTATTTTCCTATAATATATGATCGTTGTTAACATCGTTAACGAAACCGGGCAATTGTGTTCGCTGTCAGACAGTCTGTTTAAATTACCGTACGATATTCTTTAAAGGCCACACCATTTGTAATCGGCAAGCGCGTGCAGCTCGTGTTTTATACAACGGCCAACATGTCGCATACGAGGAGAATATTAATTAAAAGGCAGCCAACCTGAGCCCGAATTTACAACTTCCCGTTCCCCATAGAACAATGAAAGAATCGACCGACCTCTCCACTCTAGCAACACGGAGAAATGTCAACCGATAAGGAAATTCGATACAGACTTTTAACGAAAGAAAGTCTAGCCGCCGCTATTGTCGCAAGGTGGTACAGGCAGTTTAGTGAATATATTTTGCAATGATAAAACGTAAAGTAGTTAACAACGCGAATACATTCAAATTAGATTTTTATTTTTTTTTGTAATTTTAATATAACTCATTGGCAAAAAAAAACAGCCACTAAAAACTAGTTCCAATTTCAAAGTTGTGTTTCTCGCGAACCACTCATTAGATTTTGATGATTTTTTTTTAAATTGTAAATTAATCCTTTCTTAACGGATGCTACGTCAGAAATTTTTATTCCGAATTAATTTTGAGCATATACAGGGCACAACAATAAGACGAAGTTTTTTGCCCCAACTTTGTAACACCCTGTAGGGTGCAGCAGCTGTTGTAGCTATTGCTAAATCAAATCACATTGTAACCTCATCTTTTGTGAGTATTTTGTTTTTTTAATAACGACATTATCTCTGTTTGTATTGGAGATACGCTGCTTTAAAGCGAACGTCTCGGAAAAATGCTGCGCAGGCAGAAAATTTTGTGTAAAGAATAGGCGACATAGGCTAAAACGGATTTATGAGTATTTGCAATATGACAACAACGCTTGCCAAATTAAAAAATCCCATTATCTGTGATGGATGTTGCTCGTATTGTGGTTTTAATTGGGGATGGCCGAAGTGAACGTTATGTGTCCGATACCCTGGGTATACCTCGAACAACAGTCCAGGATACCTGGAATCGGTGTATGGAAACGGGAACTTTCACCAGGCGAGTGGGTTCCGGAAGAAAACGGAAAAAAGACAAATGCAATTGACGACCGCTTTACCGTTTACAGCGTACTTTACGAAAGTTACATTGTACTTTACGAAATCGTAGAATTACAGTGTTTCAGAATCAACATCTGCTACAAGCCGTGCGTAGAACTCAAGTCAGTGAGAGAACAATCCGTTGAAGACTAAAAGAAAACAGCTTGTCTGCAAGGAGGCCTGCCACAGGACCTCAGCTACTTCCAAGACATCGTTTTCAGTTTACGCGTTTACATGTGAATTGGGATATTGAGCAATGGACTAAAGCTTTTTTCGAGGCGTGTTTTAAACCAACGTATCTCCAATACAAACAGATAATGTCGTGATTAAAAAACAAAATGCTCACAAAATATGAGACTACAATGTAACTTGATTTAGCAATAGCTAGTACAGCTGCTGCACCCTACAGGGTGTTACAAAGTTCGGGCAAAACACTTCGTCTTATTGTTGTGCCCTGTATATGCTCACAATAAATTCGAAATAAAAATTTCTGACGTAGCATCCGTTAAGAAGGAATTAATTTTCAATATAAAAAATCATCAAAATCTAATGAGTGGTTCGCGAGAAATCCAACTTTGAAATTGGGACTAGTTTTTAGTGGCCGTTTTTTTTTGCCGGTGAGTGTATTTAATGTCAAGCGGTTACATTGTCAACGGATATTAATATATCTACCATGTAGGGTTTCCGGAACCGGAGCTGTATTTCGGAACCAGGAATTTTGATACCGCGCCTCTTAGGAACCGGGATTTCCCGTTATTTTTCGGTACTGACTAATTTTTGTCCAATGGTGGTGCAGTTCATCAATCAGAAAGCAAGGGATAGTTTTTCAAAGTAAAATGGATAAAAAATTGAGATTTTTTATGAAAATAATATCAAATTATTAAGTTATCGGTCTTGAAAATAATTCTTGAAACATGAACACAAGTAAAGAAAAAAGTATAGGTAACTTAAATTTCATATCAAACAACATAAACCAATTTAACTGAATTCGAAACAAAAGCCCTAAAATATTGAATTAAAAATGCAAATATCTATTAAAACATAATATAATAAATATTATAGGAACTTCAAAAGAGAAGAGAAGCAAGAGCAATAAGAAATAGCGTCATTTCGACCTCTAGAAAGTATCAAAGAACTTTTACACGTAACAAAAAAATAATTTTTTAATTATTGTTACCGAGGCTCGGTTCTATGATGGCCAAAAAGATCTGAACCCTAATTGGTAGTAGGTATTAATTAGAGTTTCCAGAACCGTACTAAAATATTTTCGTTCAACGATTGTGAAGAGTTCGTCAATTAACAAGCAAGGATATGGTTCTCAACAAAAAATAAAACCGGTAAAAAATTGAGTTTCAAATGAAAATAATATCAAATTATTAAGTCATGAGAAAGTAAACATGAACACAAGCGAAAAAAAAAAAGAAAACACATAGGTAACTTAAAAATTATCAAACAACCATCATCAAACCTAAACAAAATAACTTCAGAAGTAAGAACAGTCAGATATAGCATCACACTTATTTAGAAGAGTTTGATTGTAACCGCTAGAAAGTGCGGAAGACTTTTAATAGTCTTTCACGTAACAAAAATTATGTTTTTAATTATTATTACCGACTCCCGAAAGTACCGGAAAAACCGTGAATTAATATTTTCGAGTCCCGGTTCTTCGATGTCTCAAAAGAACCAGGAATTCTCGGTACTTTCGATTCCGGGATTTCCCGGTTCTGGATCCTACTACCATGGGCCGGTTTTGACTTAGGGTGGAGCAAAAAATTGTCAAAAGTCAGTAGTAAAATCTTCTAATCTTCTTTACCTTATACCGTATGATCGAAAAAAAAGCGCGGCGTCCAGTTGGCTATATAAATTTACATATAAAATGACTTCGATCTTCATTTCATAGGCATCGCTGACGCCGTTTTTTTTTCGATTATACGGTACTTTACTTTTTCGCTTCTTGAACCAATCTGCTTTTCATCCAAGACTTTGGCAGATGATTGGATGCAAAAGTTGTACTAGATTTTTTACGGTTATTAAGCTATCTTGTACAGGGTGGGTCAAATTCGATGTTTTTAAATGGAAACACCCTTTTCTGTAGGAGATAGACGAAAACTAATATCGGTATCTGGAGCTCTATTTTCATCAAAAACATGATGGTGAAAACCGCACATCAATATCTGTTACAGTTTCGGAGTTACGGGGTGTTTTTCAAAAATGTGCATTTTTAACAAATCGCTGTGACTTTTTTGCTATGGAAAATTTTGTATTTCTATGAAAACATTTCCAAAGCACTATTTTACGTAGAATTTAATGGTTTAAGTATATTTTTTTTAAATTAATAATTTAAGAGTTATCAACAGAAAAATTGATTTTTTATTTGGGACACCCTCTATATTTTTAATTAACTGAAAATAATTTAAAATTACCTTTCCAGAAATATAGCACACTTGATATTTTGTTATAATCCCCTTCGAAATACAGAATTTTTAAAAGTTCGCCACTTTTAACTTAGTATAGTCTTTGGACCCCTTATTGATAATATGCCCTTAATGGAACTCGAAAACATATTTTTCCAGCAAGACGACGCACCTGCCTCTGAACGCTGAAGTTATCAGCAAATTTTTGCAGCCAATTTCAAGTATAGCTAACCAAGATCCCAGCCGTTGGCCGTCGAGGCCACCTGACTTAGTGCCCATGGATCTAATCCTATGGATAAATTTGCGGAAGAATAAAGGTTCCATATTCTTCCGTATAATCTAGACAAGAATTAGAAATACTTAGCAGTTATGAGAGGGTATCTTTCACCCCCACTGAGTTAATGTATTCTGCGAGAAATGTTCAAAAACTGCCCCTTCTTTCCATAACAGAAGACGGTCGATATGTCGAACACCTGTAGCAAAATCTCATTTCTTGGTTTGCTATTTATTTTTATTGTTATTAGATATAGTTTAAATGTGTTGATGTTGGTTAAATATATTTTAAATTGTTATAAAATTCTGCATATATCTCATAGCAAATATTATTTTCGTTTTAATTCATTCTCACAGCTAGAATGTTTTGCTTTACAGCCGGTGCCGTTCAAAGCCTACTTATTTAAAGCGGGCGAATTTTTATATACTCTATATCTCGAAAAGGAATCGAGCAAAATATCAAGTATGTTATATTTTTGGAAAGGTAATTTTAAATTATTTTCAATAAATTAAAAATATACAGGGTGTCCCATATAAAAATCAAATTTTCTGTTGATAATTCTTAAATTATTAATTTTAAAAAAATTATACTTAAACCATTAAATTCTACGTAAAAAGGTGCTTTGGAAATGTTTTCATAAAAATACAAAATTTTCCATAGCAAAAAAGTTACAGCGATTTGTTAAAAATGCATATTTTTGAAAAACAACCCGTAACTCCGAAACGGTAACAGATATCATTATGCGGTTTTCACCATCATGTTTTTGACAAAAATTGAGCTCCAGACACCGATATTAGTTTTTATCTCCTATAGAAAAGGGTGTTTCCATTTAAAAGCGTCGAATTTGGCCCACCCTGTACACTTGGCACTAAAAGAGGTTCCAGAAAGAACAATGTTCTACTGCAAGGTCTGCTAGTATACATTTTCAAGCTTAAAGTATCACAACACTATTTATTTAAACCAAAAATTCGTAATACAAAACTGAAGTGTCTAAATGAATGACAATGTCAGGAAATAAATAAGTAAATGCGACAACTTGACATTTTTTACAGCAGAGCTACCACCTGAATCCCCAGCGCAAAATTTAAATTCCAGTTAGTCAGCACGACGTCGAATATATCCACGGTTGGCAACAATGCGTTTAAAAATCGCGCCCTCAATTACGTAACTAAAAGTTTAATTGATATCAAATATATTTGCGGTGTATGACTTGTGTTTGATGTTCATTACTCCATCACTATCAGGCCTCGCTCATTCCGCATACATCTACTATAATTAAAGAAATAATCGAAATATTTGTAACTAAAGGAACTTATTTAAATGATTTTAAAAAATTTAAAACGTGATTATCAAAAAATTAAAAAAGAACTTTATTAAACAACTATAGTAATTAATAAAATGCTCACTTAATCCCCCATTCATAGTTAAACAATACCTCAAATGATAGCGAATTTCACGTCCGAAGATACAAAGCTATCTTTAGCATTCTTAGGGGAGTTAGGAATGCTAAAGGCATCGGCGTAGCTAGGAGAGAATCTTCAGCATTCCACAGAGATGTCGTTGTCAATTCATCCATAACCAACATGACATACAGGCCAGATGAGACATCGATTTGTGACGTCACCGCAATATTCGGGCTTTTGAATTGTGCCATAAGGTACTGCATATAGTTTTTGCATAAATAATAGTATTTATTGATAGTTTTGCCACATATAAATATGAAAAATATTATACACAAATGTATTAAAAAATAACATTAACTTTTTATCGCGTTAAAGTAATTGAATAGCATTAAAATTTAGATCTAAAATACGAATATCTTGTGATGTTAGTTTTTAGTTATCGAGGTAGCATCTACATTAAAGAAAAACATATTGTTATATTCGCCAAAATTTATACTCAAAAATCCACCCTGGATACACAAAGATAATTTCAAGTTGTGCTACTTTACATTCCCTAAAGCTTGTCTTTTTAACATTTTTTGATAATTCTCAAAACAGCTGAAATAATGAACTTTATCCTTGACTCCTGTACTATTAATGTACAGAATATAGCAACAACTGTGTAATTGGCTTTCATGCATAATAAAGGTAAATTAGCGATTAATCGTCTAATGCCTAATAATATTACTTTTAAAAGTAAATGTAAATACAAAATTATGAGTACAGCAGAAATGAGTACCTTCTGCGACCCAAGACATAAATGTCAAACTTTAAGGATATTTTGAAACATGTAATTCAATTTAATTATACCGCGTAATCATCAAATTATCTACAGGAACCACTGTATCTGTATATATTAGAAAATATCTCTAATTTATTTTTAGAATCGGCAACGGGAGTGCAAATTATTGAAAGAAAGTGTTCTTAATACTAGTTCAAGGTAATGAAGGTTTTTTTGGTTTAAATACAAAAAAAATTGATCGATACCGGCTATTAACTTTGTCGCCCCTTATTATTATTTATTTATATCATTATATACCACGAAAACCACAACCTAATAGAGAAATTAAGATATAAGTGTGTTCTTTCTTTTGTTATCAAGTGTTCTAGATATATTGTGGTAAGTGAAATCGTTGTTAATATTTTAGACATTGAGTTCGACGTTAAAACTAGTTATACAGAGAAACAGTAAGTACATACTAAAAATTAAATATGTACTTTTCATTGAGCTGTTTAATTCTCTCTTCTCTAATTGAACTCTAATTAAAATGAAAAGGAAAATATTTAAAAAAACACAGATTATTACATAATTTTATTAACATATCCTCATCTGATACATTATTATACTTCGCAGCCTCGTCTCAGATTATAAACACCCTGTAGTTGCAGCGCGACTATCCTATCTACGACGTTCAAAGAAAAATAACAATTTTTTGCTTCCCTGACTCAGCGTACCGGGCCACGTCGAGCCTCGCTGCTGATAGTTTATTCATTGTATCGTGTCGTATCCTATCGGAGAGTGCGTTCAAAATGCCTAAGCGTAAAAGTGATGAGTTTTTAAGGAAAACTTAATAAAAAGCTTAAGGCGTACAACATGGTAAGTATATTATACTAATGCTTCCTTTTGTTTTAGAAAAGGCGATTTGAAAATCAGCTTTTAATACAAATTTTAAACGCATGCTCTCTGTGTTTAAAATCAATTAATTTATTGATATACCTGCCTTATTTTATGATGATTAGAAGTGACATGCAATAATAATATGTAGGCAAAGGTCAGAGGGGCCGTAAATCTTAACAGCAGGAACAAAATAAAAACATCGTAGTGCAATAATAATAAGTATTATTTCCTCCCGAATACCAATCTTGGTTTTTTCGGTATGACCCTGAGATTAACACTGAAATACCTATTTCATGCTTATCTGAAAGAAGCAAAGGTCAGAGGGGCCGTAAATCTTTACAGTAGGAACAAAATAAAAACATCGTAGTGCAATAATAATAAGTATTATTTCCTCCCGAATACCAATCTTGGTTTTTTCGGTATGACCCTGAGATTAACGCTGAAATACCTATTTCATGCTTATCTCACAGAGGCAAGGGTCAGAGGAGCCGTAAATCTTTACGGCAGGAACGGAATAAAACATCGTAGTGCAATAATAGTAAGTATTATTTCCTTCCGAATACCAATCTTGGCTTTTTCGGTATGACCATGAGATTAACGCTAAAAGTTTTCATGCTTATCTCGCAGAGGCAAAGGTCAGAGGAACCGTAAATCTTTACGGCAGGAACAAAATAAAAGAATCGCAGTGTTTTATCTGTAATATGCGATTTCTTTGTGTTAATCAAGGTAATCAATTGGCAGTCAGTCTTGTTTATTCCTATGGATAACGAATATTTAAGAAAAGTAATTTGTGGATATTATATTCTTTAACCATTTACTTTTTATTAATTGTTATATAAGTATACTTATAGATTTTAATCACACGCCTGTGTGGTTTAAATTATTATAATATTATATGATTATTTCCTCCGAATTCCAATATGGGATTTTTCAGTATGGCCTTGAGAATCACGCTGAAACATTTCAAGCTTGTGTCTCGTAGATAAAGGCCAAAGGAGCCGTAAATATTTACGACAGGCACAAAAAATAAACAAACGCTTATCGCAGTTTGAAATAAAGAATAAATTAAAATATGCAGTTTCTTTAGCTCAGCTCATAGGCAGGCAACATTGTTATTGTCCTATGAGTAAAGGGTTATTTGAATAAAATATTAAAAATGTTTTTATGTATAGACCCATTGAGAATGAACTGTCACATTATATCTGCTCAAGAATTTAAAAAGCCGGAGGGGAGCAAGGGGGACCAGAAGCTGAGGAAGAGTTGGAAAATAATGGATTTCAGGAAGTAGTCGAGTTAAATAATATTGGTTATCTAAGTAACTTTTATAGTAATTGGCAAAATATTACAAAAAATCCTCTAGTTTTAGAATGGATTCAAGTTACAGACTTCCTATCCGTAAAACACTTTTACAAGGTGGTTTGGGTCGAAATCCCGTTACTCAATTTTCACATCAAGAATTCAGTAGACTATTGCTGATCTTTTTGATATTGTTGCTATATCTAAGTCTTACCTTGAGACAGATTAATTTATTTAGTTTTTTTTATAATTAAAAATCTATGGGTCGTTACAGTTTATATTAAATCTTAAAAGTTCACCTATTTGGTAGACCCGCCACACTTTATGTAAAAAAAAAGGATTATAGAAGTGTTGAAGTTTTTATTCATCAAAATACATTTTTATGCAAAATTGACTTAAAGAATGCTTAATATTCAGTGAAGATTGACGATTAATATAAAAAGTATCTTAAATTTGAATACAATGGGCAGCTGTTCTTTAATCGCTTACCATTTGGGCTCTCTATTGCACATTATATCTTAACCAACCTATTAGGACCAGTCTTTACGTACTTAAGAAATTTAGGTATTGTATGTGTGGGCTACCTAGATGATATTCTATTAATATCATCAAGTTATGAGTAAGGCATTAAAAATGCTAATAAAGCTGTACAATTGCTGACGTCATTACGTTCCGTTATAAATTAAGAGAAAAATATATTATTTCCCACACAGGAATTTAAATGTCTGGTTTTCATTTTAATACTGTTACAATTAAAATGTCGTTACATTTCGAGAAAAAGAAAAGATTGTAATAATCTCTGATCAAATTCTTAATCGAAAGTCCTGTTATATTCGTGAAATGACAACTTATATTATTGGTGTGCCTAGTGGCAGCATGTCCTGCAACACAATATGGTTGGGCACCCGTAAAACTCTTAGAAAGGGCAAAATATTTAGCGCTATAAATAATTATAATAAAAGATTGAAATTCCTTTATCTATTAACAAGGAAATTTCGTGGTGGCTTAGTTGATTAATATCAATGAAATAAAATATCAATTAGAAATTTTATCGGATTCATCGAAGGATGGGTGGGTAGCCGTATGCAATTCTACACGTACGAGAGGATATTGGAACACTAATGCAAAAATTATCATAAAATATTTTGGAATTAAAGGCTGTATTTAACGCTCTTAAGTCTTTGCTTAAGTTATTGCTAAAGGTAGACAACACTACGTCAAGAGCGTATATACAGGTTGTTAATTTGTTTATTACTCGCGGCAAGAGCTTTATGGCTGAAATATGTCAACCTCGGGCCGCTCGTCGAGAGACGACGGACGCGACGGGACGAGTCGGCAGCTTAGCTCAGTACTCATTTGGAATTAGATGCAGTGTTGCCATTCTGTTCCCCAGTTAACAACTCATATATGTATAAAAATTTTAACAAGATTGCACAGGATATTTGGGAATATTGCGAGATTCGAAATATATGTTTTCGCATCCTATATCAGCAAAAATCATAATACAAGTCCAATCTAAGTCATAATCCAGAAGTCTTTAAATTCAGACTAAATATGAACTTTGAAAAAAAAAAAAAAAAAAAAAAAATATATAGTTTTGCTAAAGTATGTCATATTTTTAAGCCTCCAGAAATAGATTTATTTGCTTCGAGACTTAATACAAAATAATACAAAATGTAATTTATATATCTCATGGAAACCGGACCATTCCATTGCAGTTGATGCCTTTCTTGTATCATTGGCAGATGGTTATTTTTATGCTTTTACTTGATCGTTATTTTTATGCTTATTACATTACAAAGTCATATACAAAAAAAAAAAAAAAAAAAAAAAAAATTCTTGACGCAACTAGCATTATAAAGCAAGTGGAATTCTAATAGTTCCTAGACGACACTGGAGTCAATTCTGGTATCTCTTGTTTCAAAGGTCTTTATTTTGTGTCCAACAAAACTTATTGTTGTCTCCTTTCAGAAAACCTCACTTTCTGTACAAACAGCTTATCTGGGTTGCAGGGAGGTTATCAGAACATCTTTCCTCAAGAGATCCGTTCCTGATGTTGGTATAAAAGTCATTCTTGTCTCAATAAATGAAAGTACCCATCGACAGTACGAGTGTGTCTTTAGAATATGATGGAGTTACTGTGGTAATAATCTATTTGACTGTTTTTCATATAGTCTTCATAGTTATTTTTCGGGAATGTTTTAATCTAATATTATAATACCTTGCCTTCAAGGAAGAAGATCAGTATATCATAAAAATATTTTTAAAAAAGGAATGTATAATGGCCATCCCCAAAACCTAAATAGGTACAATTTTACATGGGATCCACACTCGGTATTAATAAAAATATGGAATGGTACCCCTTAAACAATTATGTTTTAAGGTGGTAGTATTGTTGGCCTTAATATCCGGGCAAAGGTTACAGACCTTGACAAAAATCTATATTAAACATATTAATCAGACTAAAGATAATTTACAAGTTTTTGTAATAGAAAATATTAAAATATCGGGAGACAAACCTCAACCAGTTTTAATGTTACCATTTGTTTAAGGGAAAAGCCCGAACTCTGTTTAGCTTCTGTAATTATTGAATATTTAAAAGTAACTATATTGTTACGACCAGATAAAAAAAAAAGTAAAAAAAAAAAAAAAAAATTAATAATAAAAAATGCTGTCTCCAGTCAGACGATTGGTTATTGGATTAAGAATATTTTAGGTATCTGTAGAATAGGCACTAGTATTTTCTCTGCCTATTGGTGAAGACATGCATCCACATCTGTATCTTTTAAGGGTAATGCGAATATTGAGTCCATAAGAAAAGCAGCAGGAGGACTGAACGGTCTAAAATGTTTTCTTTATAATAAACCAATATTGCCAAACATTTCCGACCTTACAAACAGTATGTTAGAAAGTTCAGGGATTATTTAAATAATTACTATTATACCAAAAATAGAAAATATGTGTTTTTACTACATAGATTGTACCTTAATTTGTTATGTTATTATTACAAATGTGTTTACTATCTAGTCATATAGTACGTTTGTTTGTTATATCTTTATTATTATTATTGTTCTGTTATATTCTTATTATACTATCATCAATATTTATGTAGATTATTTGATATCATATTATTAGAAAATTCAAAGGATGTAAACTGTCCTTCGAATAAAATAAATATATCTTATTCTCAACATAGGGATTCTCAGTCTAGATTGCCATATTCTTTAAACATCTACAGGGTGTTCATAATCTGAGACGAGGCTGCGAAGTATAATTATGAGATCAATCGACTTACCTGTAAGGAAGAGTGATCCTAATTATACGAGCAGCCTCGTCGAAAGATTATAAACACCCTGTAGTTGCAGCGCGACTATCCTATCTACGACGTTCAAAGAAAAATAACAATTTTTTGCTTCCCTGACTCAGCGTACCGGGCCACGTCGAGCCTCGCTGCTGATAGTTTATTCATTGTAAGAAAGGTCTAGATTGCCAAGGGTAGGGATCAACTCAACATGTGATGTCAATAAGGGCTGGGAAGTTTATAATCTTTCGACGAGGCTGCTCGTATAATTAGGATCACTCTTCCTTACAGGTAAGTCGATTGATCTCATAATTATAATATCAATGAAGTTATTATTCAATATATTATTATTACACTAACTTCAGCACATTCAGATATGGTTGGTTCCCCAGGAAAACATATTTCCTTTAATAAATAGAAAATTTCGAATGTATAGGATATATTATTATAAAGGCTATAAATATCATGATATATATCTTAACCAAGAGGCCGTAAAACATAGAGAAGATACGACAAAAGACCCAGGTAATAGATGTCATCCACAGAATGAAATCACTCAAGTGACAATGAGCAGGACACCTGGCAATAAGAACGGACAACAGATGTACCACAAAAATTACAGCATAGTACCCACAAGGAATTAAGAGACCTATAGAACAAGACCAAACCTGAGATGAGATCATGATATTAGGAAATTAGCAGCGATAACTTGGGCCCGCATAGCCAACAATAATACAACAATGGACCCAACTACATGGAAAGTATCTAAATATGTGTGGGAGGCTACACCATAACTGGAAATGGTTGAATAAACTGAAAATGATGATGATTACCTATCATATCTTGATAAAAAAGAAGAAAGAATTTATTGGGCAAGCCTACAGTAAGATTAGCCATGAGACATGACTAAAGCATGACTACCCGTAGACACTCAGTGTTTCTGCCTTCCGGCTTCGAGGCAAACGAGGCATTAGACGCCTAACAAGGCTGCAAATGGTGCCTTGTGCCTCGTTTGCTTCCCTTTTTCTTTCTTCAGGATCACTAGTTCATCGCTGCTGATTCCTCCCGTATTGATGAAGCCGGAAGGCAGAAACACTGAGTGTGACAGAAACACTGTCTACGGGTAGTCATGTTTTAGTCATGTCTCATGGCTAATCTTACTGTAAGCTTGCCCAATAAATTCTTTCTTTTTTATTACAGTCCCCACGATAACATCTTTTGTTTATATCTTGATATATGTATATGTGTATTCCCTGAACCCTGTTTATATTTTTTTACGAAGTATGTTTTACACTAACAACTCTTAGACTCTTAGCTCAACTCGATAGTCATTGGTTAGAATTTGGTTCATTTCTATTATTGTTAGTTCATTTCTATTATTTTTTCAGTTTTTGCTCTATTCTGTAATATCTATTAATGCGAAATCTTATTTTGGAAAATTCATAATTTAGATGTTTCAGCTGAACATATTTAAACACGGTTAACGTGAAAACATAAATGGATTTTTCTGTCGTATGACACATTTCTTAGTCATCAAATTACCGTTATAGTTGGTTATAGCACGGTGGTTATAGTTTCAATACCTGGTGTTGTTTTTGTCTTTTGGCATTACTAATATTAGCTGAAAAGAAAGGTACAAGCTAGCAGGTATTAAAGAGTTAATAGATTTTCGTTTTTTATTAGCCTGTCTAAAATGTTTCAATTGTAAAATACTCAATAGTCATTATACATTATTCGCAGGAATAATAGTTATTTAAATTTAACCATTATTAATTAACTTAATACATAACCACACTCAGGGTTATAAATAGAAAAGTTTTTATCGCATAGTTTATGTAATACTAATAAACTCTGTTATATCAAAGATATATACAGGGTGTTCAGGTTGAGTTTGCTCTAGAATAAGCTAACATATTTGAATGAGCGATTTCCATCTAATTAGTTATCGTCCTTAAAATATATTCAGGACTGTATTGTGACACTTCTATGGAACTACCGTCAATTAATAAATTTATTAGTTTAAATGTTGATAAAAAATATTCTATACCGGGTGTCTCTCAAAAGTGGGCCACTCCTATAACTTTTTTATTTTTTCAGATAAAAACGAGGTTTGGGACATTAGTCATATGATTTCATATGACATAAATCAGGATTGATTGACGTATTCAGTTGTTTTCGGTCACTTCCTGTATCACCGGAAATGAATACAACTTTTGATTTTTAAATGACACCCCCGATATTTTTTACTTTATTCGATAGAAAATTGCATTCTGAATAGAATGCAATATTATATATCAACTTTTGACATTTTCGCATTTGAAATTGTAACATCCGGTTCATAACGACAATTTGATTCGAAATACCAAGTCTGTGGTACCTACCAAGTAAAAAGAATCTTTTTTGAAATATGCTAATGAACCACTTTTGTTCCAGTTGAAAAAATTGAGATATGATTAAAAATACGACTTGAGAGACACGAAAAACAGACGATGAAATCTATTTTTCCAAGGCTCCTTGATTAAAAATTAGTGTTTTTAACATAGCCATGGCACTCTAGATTGAAATTTAATAAAACAATTTTTTTGAGCGAAAATGTCAAAAGTTTGACATATGATATGGCATTCTATTCAGAGTGTGATTTTCTATCGAATAAAGTAAAAAAACGAGGGTGCCATTTAAAAATCAAAAGTCAGGTCCTTGAAACTTAGTTATATCCGGTGAAACAGGAAGTAATCGAAAATAATTGAATACGTCAATCCCTAATTTATGTCATATACTAACATACCAAATTTCGTTTTGTTATCTGAAAAAATGAAAAAGTTATAGGGGTGAGCCACTTTTGAGAAACGTCCGGTATATCTAATGTTAAAAGTTTTTGACAAAAAATAATTTATATTTGTTTTTTTTTGGAGCGAAAAAGTCTCAAAATCATATCGTGTAAGGTGTAAAATTAGAGAGCAGGACAAAGACTAACGTAAAGAGATGACATGCAAATCCAAAAATAAAATCTTTGAAAAATTTTACATTAGGGGATGCAGTCGTTTCTGAATTTAGGCACAGAGATATATACAGAGTGTAATTCTTCTTCTTCAGTGCCTTCTCCTCATCGGAGGTTGGCGACCATCAATTGGAATTCCTCCCTGTCTTGAGCCAAACGGATAATTGCACTGGCCTCTTCTATATTAAACCACTGGCGCAAATTCCGCAACCAGGAGAACCATTTACGCCCGATGCCTCGTCGTCCTTTAATCTTTCCCTTAACGATCAGCTGTAGGAAACTATAGGATTTGTTGTTTCTAAAAATATCACCAAAATATGCTGCCTTCCGTCGTTTTATTGTAGTCAATAGTTCTTGGTCCTTACACATTCTTTCTAATACTTCCAGATTTGTTATTCTTTCGGTCCGTGATATTTTCAACATTAGTCGGTATAACCACATCTCAAATGAATCCAAGCATCAATCGACTCCGTACAACAATTATCCAATAACCAATCTCCGTAACCAATATTTCAATTCTATGTTGATTTCTTCAACAGGATCCCATTTATCATTCAGCCAGCAACCCAAGTACTTAAATCTTCTTACCCTTTCTATAGTTTGATCTTCTACTTGTATCCTGGTATTTTCAATATTTAGTTTGCTGATAATCATAAATTTTGTTTTGTTTATGTTTATTTTAAGACCATGATGACTCTGACTAATACTGCTAACTCTGTCCACCAGGCACTGCAAATCTTTCTCATTGCTAGCTAGGAGCACCGTATCGCCAGCATATCGGATGTTATTAATAGGTTTACCATTCACCTTTATTCTCACTTCTAAATCTTCCAACGCCTCCTGGAATATCGATTCAGAGTATAAATTAAACAGAAGTGGCGATAATATACATCCTTGTCTGATGCCTTTAAGAATTTCTCTATCCGTTGTTGACATATTTCTGATTTTTATATAAGCTGACTGATTCCAATATAAGTTTCTAATGATTCTTTGCCATCTAACCCAATCCGCCTGAGTAAATGTATCAGCTTGTGTTTCACGTTATCAAATGCCTTCTCATAATCTCTGAAACATGCGAAGGCACTTGTCTGCTGATCGAGGCATTTTTGGACTAAAACCTGTATCGAGAACAAATCATCTCCAAGTTCCCAGTCCACGTCTAAAGCCGAATTGAGTTTCACTTATATTTTCGTCAATCCTTTCCATAGTCTAGCGTGCAAGACACGCAGAAACACTTTTAATGTATTACACATAAGGCTTATCAGACGATACTCGTTGCATCTTTTGGAGTTTGACTTTTTAGGGAGAGTTACAAATGTGGATTGCAGCCATTGTTTAGGTATCTCTCCGGTGTTGTAGATGCGATTAAACAATTTAAGTAGAAGACTCATATTTTATTCGTCTAACAGTTTGAGGATTTCACCATTTCAATCATCAGGACCGACAGCTTTTCCATTTTTAGTTTCTGTCAAGGCTTTAACTAATGCCTCCTTTAGTATGTCTGGTCCGTGTAAGCAATTGTCCCATTGATCTGCTGACTCTCGATAATCATTAAAACATTCCGTTATATAAGCTCCCCATATATCCAGTTCTTCCTGTTCATATATCACCAGTTTGTTTTTATCATCAATAAGTTTGCCCGGTATTGTACGTTTATAAGTGAGTGTCACCTCTTTGATCTTTTTATGAAGGTGAAAACTGTCGTGTTTTTGTTCCAGGGTTTCTATATCAGCGCACTGTTCGTTTATCCATTTCTCTTTAGCTATTCTGATTTCACGCTTGATTATTTTAAGAGTGTAATTGCATAAGGACAAAAGTAAAATATTCAGGAGGTACAAGGTTTTGTACCAACAGAGGTACTCAACAGAGGTTTTGAAAAATAGGGGGTATTTTCTTATAAAATTATTCAATTTGGCGTTTCCTTACAGTGATTTGGTCACATATGTAGATTGATTTAGTTTTATTGTATTGTATATTGATTTGTCGAATTATCTAATAGATCTAAATTGATTTCGTTTATCTAACGATGTTATAGAGTTTAGTGTTTCTTTGGCTTCTCTACTTTGAGTGCCTGACATAGCCCGACGATATATTTTTATTCACTCTTATTGGAAAAAATTCACAGATTTTGCAACATGCGCAACCAAACTAAACCTTGTTTGCTGGAAAGCAATTTGACATTCATGACGTCAGCACTCCGGCAGTCTAACGTAAACGTATCATTGATCGCTATTCACAAATATATTGCAGATACGTATAGTGAACAAGTTCAACGTTCGCAACATTAAATAATTTTGATATTTGATTTTTATCGTGATGGATTTTTGTAAAAGTGAAGAATTTAGTGAGGAAAATATTAATGATGGAGATGAATGTGTGCGGATTCGTGAATGGTCACGATCACGGTCACGACATTATGACGGGCTCCTACCCACGTAGGAGCCCAAACTATGCAAAAAGGGGGTCAGTTTAGCTTAAGTTTAGATTAGGTCTATATTTTTATTAATGCAAAACCAACTAAAACCTAATTCTAATCTAACCTAAACTCACTTCTTCTTTTGTATATTTCGGGCTATTACCTGGGTATTCCTATGTTTAACCAATATTCGAACTTAGGTGTAAATTTACATTTATGAAATAGAAAACAAATTTCTTGCAGTATAGGTATATAATAAAATTATATAAGTATTCTTGCCACTTAACTGCTGATATAGAAATTTAATTCTACGCTGTGTTTGTCATAATGTGGATCAACCTGCTCTCACTACCGGTTTCGGAGCCCTACGCCACCATCAGGTGAGCTTGGGCAGATCCACAAAATGACAACCACAGTGCAGAGATAGTTAATTCCGACTTGTCGGAAAGTGTCGGTTAGATATTAAGTCCCGAACGGGAGATAGCGGCCTGCGCGCAATGGTATTTACAACCAAACCAAACCAAACCGAGTTTAAATATCTTTGGGCCAGAAGTATTTTCAATACTAAAAAATTGAAAACTGATTGTGAATCTGATGTGTAATGAAATATAGAACTAAGAAAAGAAGTAAAAGTTCATACAATGTGGGTGCCTGACTGCCTGCATTTCTTCGAAGGACCTTGGTAGCTGCATGCCGGTATAGTAATGTTTTTTCTTCTGATTTGAATGGGTTTGAAACAGCTTTATTACTATGGGAATAGTTAAAGGTAAATTTACTAGAATATATGATAGGAACTAAGAAATATCGGGTTTCACACTTGGCATTATCGAATTTCATTCATAGAGTGGGGCATTACTGTGTTTTTAATATAAACGAAAAATAATTGATAAACCGTAGCTTTCCGTAGCTTTTCTTTCGGATGTATATGTTTAACCCATTTTTATCTCCCAATATTATCATGGTGCCTTGCATACTAAGTCAAAAATGTTTTTACAAAATTTATTTCTAACCTCAACTTAAAATAAAATATAAACTTTGTGTCTCGGGCATAAATAGACTAAATTAAGGCCTGCTTCACTTAATTCAAAAATTAAGATTTATTTTTAAGCCGTTCAATTGGTGGGCATACCGGAAATATCACTGAATTGTACCACACGTTTAACGCGTTCATTTAAAAAGTGCGCTACCTCATGACGCATTTGTTTGAAAACGATAGAATAGTAAGCAGTCTAACCTATAATTTACTAAAATATTTGTTTTTTTCGTTACTTTGTAATAATATTATCACGTTTAGAAATATAAAACAAATCGCATTCTAACCTCCAGTATGAATAATTTATTCCTATATATTATACAGGATGAGTCTTAAATAAGTGCAAATAATTTTAGGGGTGGTATATTTCGACCTCAGAAACACGTCTATAATTTTTTTTCACAAAAAAAAGATTTAAATTTTAATTTTCCTGTATATTTTAGAAAACTTTTTAGAACTGCCTGTTCACCGTAAATTTTCCCACTGTATAATATTTCGTAATCTCTGATATTACCGTGGTTACGGATTTGCTCTATAGTTACGGCAGTACAAGGAATACAAATACAGAAAAAATGCGGTGGATTAATTTATAATCGAAAAAATGTCGACTAGTTTTCTGATAGTTTGCAATTTAATTATACCAAAGAAGTACCAAACATATATTTTTCTGTCAGATATTCGTAAAATTGCAATTCTATTTCGATTTTTTATTTGTTAGATCGAAGAGACAGATGGCTACGGTTCTTTTCTTGTCACATATTTAAATTTACAGTTCATATAAGTTTTTAATCCTTTCGGTGCTTTTAATCTAAAAATCCAATTTTGAAACCTATTGTTTTTTGGTTGGAGACGTAGTATTTTTATCGCCTATTAGTATTACTTTTTAAAATGTACTATTTTTGTTAATTTAAAATCTACCACTGTAATCTGTAGTAATATTAACATTTAGTTGATTTAATATCTTAAAAAATTTTCAGCGAGTGTTAGGTATTAATAATTATACTACAAGGTAGTAGATCTGCAACAATATAAAATTCACACGTTAATTTACACTCATTCATTTAATGAAAAACACTTTACTCATCATTTAAATTTGAGTAAGCAGTTTATCTGCCGATAGGGTTAATTAGTATTACTATAAATAGGTACCTGGAATAATTAGATTTAGGGGAACCGAAGGCAAAACGGACCCTGCAGGCAAAACGGACCGCCTGTATATTTCTCCTATTAATGACGACATCTATGGGAGAATTCATAAATTAATTTCTTATTCGGTTAGATCCCGCGGACATTTAGTCATTTCCCGGTGAAGTGCACAGGTGCCCTTTTGTCAAGGTAAGTAGTTTTTTTCTATCGTTGATCTAAAATTTGATATTTTTCTGTGTGCTGCATTTTTGATTGAAATAACATACAAAAATGTTGTAGTGCTTACCTGAAATAGCAATATATTGGCTTTTTAAAATTAGTTTACCGGATTGTTTACGTGTAACATAACCCCAAAGTTTTAATAACATTTTGTGCTTGCTGAAAAGGCAAAACGGACCGGGCAAAACGGACCAGCTGTACCGTTTTGCCTTCTATGGTCCATTGTGCCTTCTAGATTGTGCCTTGTGATTGCCTTATTAGAAAAACCGGTGGCGAGTGGTGGAAGGTTATATGGTCTCTTGTTTTACTTTTACTGAAAATCTGCTTTATTTTTCAGATGGTTAGCAACTATAAAGAAAAACGAATCGACAGAGCTGGTCCAGCGAATCGATGAAGAATGCCGTTGAAGCCGTGTATAAAAAGGTCATGGGGCTAAGAAAAGCATCAGAAATGTTTAACGTTCCCAAAACCACATTAAAGCGGAAGGTCGACATGTATACGAGATCTCAGAACCTCGACGGTGCGATTTCGAAGAAAATGGGTAGATTTGAACCTATATTTAGCAAAGACCAAGAAAAGGAGTTGGGTGACTATGTCAAAAACATGGAATCACGCTTTTTTGGGTTAACGACCAAAGACTTACGGTCCTTGGCTTATGATCTCGCCGAAGCAAATAAGATTCCGCACAATTTTGATACCACAACTAAAATGGCTGGAAGATATTGGTTAGAAAATTTTTGGCTAGAAATTCTGATCTGAGCCTACGGAGACCAGAGGCTACTTCTGCAGCCAGGGCTAGTGGCTTCAATCCAACGGCAGTAAAGCAGTTCTTCACTTTACTAATAGAAGTTATAGATAAATATCAGCTCAAACCCGAAAATATATTCAACGTCGATGAAACCGGTATTACGACGGTTCCTAAAAGTTTGCCAAAATTATAGGCAAAAAAGGAAAAAAGCAAGTTGGATTGTTAACCTCTGCGGAAAGGGGCCAGCTGGTCACTACTGTTTTTTGTTTTGGTGCCGATGGATCTTACATGCCCCCAATGTTTGTGTTTCCACGAAAACGGATGAAACCAGAACTAATGAATAATGCACCCAGAGGCTCTTTTGCCGAGTGTCATGAAAGTGGCTGGATTCAAAAAAGACATTTTTACCAAATGGTTCGAGAAGTTTGTAAGATTCTCAAGAGCTACCAAGGATAACCCAGTTTTACTGCTCCTAGATGGACATGCGAGCCACACGAAAAACTTGGATCTCATACGTTTAGCTCGTGATAATGGTGTGCACATACTATCATTTCCTCCCCACTGCACACATAGATTGCAGCCCCTTGATGTGGCTTTCATGAAGCCATTGTCTGCATATTATTCAGATGCTGCAAAACAATGGTTACGATCTAATCCTGGCAGAACCATAACGCAATTTCAAATTGCAGAATTGGTGGGTGAGGCATTTGTAAAAGCCGCCACTCTCCCCACTGCTTACAACGCATTTCGAGCAACTGGGATATGGCCACCAGATCCAAATATTTTCACAGAAGCGGACTTCTTAGCAGCAGATACCACCAACATTGATCAATCAACTGATGATCCACCAAGTTTGCCACCAGATTTTGCCGAAACCAGTAGTCATACCCAGCCAGGTTGTTCGAAGTATTTGCCTGGTAAAGAACCAACATCAATTTTAGTTCAAAATGAGAGCGACGATTCTGATGAAGATGTTCCACTGGCACAAATTGCTATGCGTAAATCGTCAACAAATTTAATTCGAAATGAGGGTGATTCTGATGAAGATGACCTAGTGGCAGCAGAAACCATTAATGATCGTCCGTTAAGTTTGTTGTCGGCTAATACCGAAACCAATGCCACTAAAGTCGATCCTCAGCCATCTCGGACTGGTAATTTAATTCAATCAATAGACTCCTTAAATAAAAATAGCTTTTTGGTATCACCTGAACTAATTTTGCCCGTACCACGGACAAAACAAATTAAGAGAACTACACGGAAGAGAGGTAAAACCACAATTATTACTTCGTCGCCATACCAAAAAGAGCTGGAAACCGCACAAGTTAATGCAAATCAAGTTAAAAGGAAAGTTACTTTTGGTGATTCTGCTGGGGTGAAGAATAAAAAGAAAGTAAGAAAGGATGCAAAGAAGGAAGTAGCAAAAGAAGTATCGGAGTCAAAACGTCACGTACAGATATCATCTGATGAGGACAAAGATGCGCAGTGTTTGTACTGCCAATATTTTTATTCTGAATCTACAGAAAGTTGGATTCGGTGTTCAGTTTGTGAATTATGGGCACACTATTCATGCGCTGGTATAGACAGTACTGACATTGAAACTGATTTTGTGTGCGAAAACTGTCAGTAATATTTATTGTTCTGTTTATTTATTTTTAAATGTTTAATTCGCCTATAACCCTTTATTTTGTTATTATATAATATATTTTTCACCTTGGTCCATTTTGCCTGCTACAATGTACCATTTTGCCTTCTAGTGCAGGCAAAACGGCCCATTCAGTTGTTTTTTGTTATTGTTTTTTTTAACTAGTCTTAGTTATTTTTTTTGCCGTGTGTTTATTTTTTATAAACTGTAAAACTTAGAGTTACAATTATGTTTTTTCCCACGAATAAAGATTTATATTTGACAAATTTATTTTCCATTTTCCTTAAAGGTGCCATTTTGCCTTCGGTTCCCCTACTACAAATTTACGGCATTGAAATAAACAACAATTTTTTTAGCAAAATTAATTTATTAAAAAATATTTGTTTTGTAGCCCTTGTTGCTATCTTTGGTATACCGGGTGCCTCTCAAAAGTGGCTCACCCCTATAACTTTTTTAATTTTTCAGATAAAACAACGAAATTTGGTATGTTAGTATATGCCATAAATTAGTATTTATTGACAAATTCAATAATAATTGTTTTCGGTCACTTCCGGTTTCCCCGGAAATGACTACAACTTTTGATTTTTGAATAACACCCTCGGTATTTTTTTACTTTATTCGATAGAAAATGACACTTTGTATCGAATGACATATCATATGTCAACTTTTGACATTTTTACATATGGTTTATTTGAAATCATAACATGTGGTTCATAACGACAATTTGACTCGATATACCAAGTGTGGTATCAAATTATTCGTAAAAAAATATTTTTCCAAGTATGCTAAATGAACCACCCTCGTTCCAATTGAAAAAATTGAGATATGATTAAAAATACGATTTGGGCATCTTTTAACCGGCCAGGACAAGCCACTAAAAACATTAGATGATCAAATCTATTTTTCTAAGGCTCATTGTTTAAAAATTAGTGTTTTTAATACAGCCATGGCACTCTAGATTGAAATTTAAAATACAAATTTGTTTTTGAGCGAATATGTAAAAAGTTGACATATGATATGTCATTCGATACAGAGTGTCATTTTCTATCGAATAAAGTAAAAAAATACGGAGTGTGCCATTT
This sequence comes from Sitophilus oryzae, assembly GCF_002938485.1. Taxonomy (NCBI): domain Eukaryota; kingdom Metazoa; phylum Arthropoda; class Insecta; order Coleoptera; family Curculionidae; genus Sitophilus; species Sitophilus oryzae. The sequence continues at coordinate 421,329 of NW_022147065.1, read as the reverse complement.
AAAAATCAAAAGTTGTAGTCATTTCCGGTGAAACAGGAAGTGACCGAAAACAGTTGAATACGTCAATCCATCTTCATTTATGTCATAGGAGTAAGCAGTTTATTTGCCGATAGGTTTAATTAGGATTACTATAAATAGGTACCTGGAATAATTAGATTTCCTACAAATTTACGTCATTGAAATAAATTAAAAAAAATTCCCAATCAGTTCAATTTTACAACTTTTATTAACCATTAATCGGAATATTGCTCATATACTAACATACCAAATCTCGTTTTTTTATCTGAAAAAATAAAAAAAGTTATCGGGGTGAGCCACTTTTGAGACGCACCCGGTATATCAAGTAATATTCCGGCGCATGTAATTATTAGACTACTGCAGGAGGAACGAGAAACACTTCAAAATTAATACGACCAGCCATTAGCGTAACTATGGGGGTGCCCGGGGGTGCCAGGCACCCCCCATAGAAATCTTGAATTATGACAATTGAATTACGACGAAATCTTGAATTATGACAATCTTGAATTATGACTTGGCTACGTATTAATTTTTATTTGCTTGTGATGTAGTAAAAATGAGGTTTTCTAGTTTTGTTTAGTTAATATTATTTTGTTGTGTTCAAAAAAGTGTTAATTTTTATTTTTTCAAAAAAGTTGTAGGTAGGTACCGTAAAATGGGGTGAATAGAAACAGTTTTGTAGGCTATTAGCGATATACCGGTTGATAAAAATGTGGTATTATTTTCCCGAATATTTTAAAACATGTGTCTTTGTTTGTTCTTTGCGTATACATATAATTTGATTTTTGAAAAATATGCATATAAATATTAAATAAAAATAACATTTGTGTTTCTATTCACCTGCTATTCGGGAGAATAGAAACACACATTGATGTTAATGTTTTTATCTATTCTATTTCCAACAAGGTGATTAGAAACAGTAAATTATTACATATTTAAGTAGGTTTAACAATAATTAACAATACATATAATATGACAACTTACATGTACCAGCTTATGTATTACTTTAAAAATAAATATTTTATTTATAAAGTTTTCGCGCCATACAAAATAGGTGATAAATCGATCTCACATTTATTGATCAGCTGATTGACAGAAACAGTGCTGCCACAGATAAAAATATAGTTTTTACATTTTATTGTGTATTACCAATGATAGAAAAATTAGATATGTCGACTTTTTTTACTTTGAATATTTTTAATCGTGATTTGATTTTTTTCGGAAATTTTGTTTCTATTCACCACTATGTTTCTATTCACCCCATTTTACGGTACTTAAGTAATCTACCGGAACACGGTTTGATATAATCAAGTCTATGAAATTTATTGATAGAGAAATTCATATAAACGTTTTATTCAAAAAACGTGTTTTTAAAATTATTCTTTATTTTTTAAAAAACAAAAGCCCTAGCCCCCTTCGTCTTCATAAACGTCTTAATAAAAGTTTTTTTTAGTATGAACATGAATTATCTTTTTTTTATGCTTCTGTAGAGATTACTGTTAACTGTTGTTTGGTGAGAGTTCTTTTTACAATTATATCATTATTTTTTCTAGTATTTTTTTAATCCAAGACAATCAATATGTGTAGAATTTGAAAATCAGCTGTGTAATTAACATGAAACTATGAAGGTACATATATGCCTAATATATAAATAAAAGCAGTTAGTAGGTCCATCACTATTAAATGCATTGCTGTAGTATATGAGGTTTTTCTTTATATGTGTAAAATTGGACAAACGGAAATTAGTACAATTATTGAAAATTGCCCTTCTCAATTATTAAGTTCCGATTTGGAATACCTTTTATATTTTATATGTTAAATATGTCATGTATATGGCAACTAAAATCCAATTCAAATACATTTTGTCTTGTTTTTCTTATTATCACAAATTATATTTGCTCCATATCTTGAATATATAATTTTGTTAGAGTTATCGAAAAAATATAGCTAATAAAAGTAGTCGCAGATATTGATTGGTAATCATGCGACAGATGCATGTTAATCTAATTATTATTGTTATGTGTTTTTGGTTGTTACTAAAATAATAAGATTAAGTAATTACCATTAGGATATTTTCCACCAACTTTACAAGCTTTATGATGAAATGTATTTATTAAACTAAATTTGCAATTTAACTATACGTACTTACTCCAAAACAACTCAAGTCTAAATTTATTATTTCAGAAATTATTCGTTCGCCTTTATTGTAATTTGTAATACAGAAACTGGAGCTTTAGGTTAGGTTAGGTCAGGTTGCTGGGGTTTGGGATCATATTTGATCCCTCACTCGGAGGGATCAAATATGATCCCAAACCCCATATCATATTCTCGTACAAATACCCTCAATCAGAGCACCAGCCTTAATCGTTTTTTTAGATGAAGCTTCAATAGAATTGAGAACCCGACAAAATCAGGTGGTAGGTTAGGTTAGGTTGCTGGGGTTTGGGATCATATTTGATCTCTCACTCAGAGGCCTTGGGCCCATTGCGATACCCCTGTATTGTTGTACCAAACCTTCCTCTCATTCTTTCTTTGCTTTAAATCACTTCCAGCTCGCAAAGTTCCCGATGTCGCTGATGTTGGCTTCTGCTGCTTTCTCTACTCCCTCCAAAAAACCTTGCCCTAAAGTTTTAAAGCGTCGGGATTCCAGTGCCGGACAGTGGTACAGCAGGTGTTCTATGGTTTCTTCTTCCTTTCCGCATTCTCTGCAGTAGTCGTCGTCAGAAACTTTCCATCTCACGAGGTTTACCCCCGTGGGACAGTTTCCAGTGACGACACCTACAATTATGCGTACTAGGTCCTTTTTGTGCTCTAGTGGTTGTTTTGTCTTTTTGCTATCTACCACTGGCCATAGTCTTCGAGCTGTAGGGCAGTCCTCACGGTGTTGCCCCGTCTTTTAACTGGAGCTTTAAATAGAAGATAAATATGCTTAATGATTAATATCAATACAAACAGACGCAAGTAATAAGTACATTGAAGGAAATATGTATTAAAAAACTAATGTTAACACACGTAAGTAAATACATACATGATCTAGCAAATTATTTTTACATCACTAAAATGTTTTCGTGGTGTATCGTCCGACGCACGCCTTAAAAGTGAGAACACATACATATATTTTTTTTATCTGAAAATGTAAAACAATTATAGGGGGTGAGCCATTTTTGAGAAACGATAGATAACAATGGAACCAGATATATTCTTTGCCAGGAATATTATATTTAATATTGTATGTTGTTTAATCTTGTCCATGTTTGTGTCAGATTTCCTTGTACTCATATAGTCAATGAAATTTGAAACAAATAGCCTGTTTTTTTCTGTTTCACAGAAAATCGTATTTTGACGGATTTTCTGTGTTTGTTTCAAAATATAAAATGTTAAACTAAATATAAAAATTAACAAAATATAAAAAGGTAAACCAAATTATTTTATAATAAATGTTTTTTACGGCAACAAAAAATCTTGTTGAACAGCTACTTTAATATAAAATACAAAATGGACATTTATTGAAAAAATGTTTATATTTTGAATGGTAAATAAAACACATCCTAATATTCAGAATCGCATATAATAATATGAAACTGGTTTCGGAGTACTAATTTATAATTGGAATTACATGAACCAGAAGATAACATATCATTATAAATTATTTTGATGTTTCTTGATCTAATGATAGTGAATCATGAAGCTGTGTTTTTTTGTCGGTCTTCCCGTATTTTGAGAATATGCAATGATAGTGTAAAATGACGATGTGATATCAATGTTATTGCTAATTTATTATGTTATTTTAATACTGTTCTAAAGTTTAATTTAAATAATTATACCAAGTGTGTGTGAACGAAATCGTTATAGAAATAGCAGTTTAAGGACTTTTTAAATTTTATTTTTTTTGCGATTTTTGTCTTATATTTTACCGTTCAAAGAGCAGAGAAGGCTCTTGAAGTTGAACTGTTGAAGAAGCAAGAGAATGTAATAAAACCGTGAAAATTTTTGAAATACTTTAATTACACAAATGTTATTTTTAAATTCTCTATCTAACAAAGAAATAATATACATCGCGTTCCATTGAAATAAAACTTATTTTATATTTTAGAAAGTTTGTCATAGAATTTTGAACTCCCTGTTTGGTTTAAGATAAATATATTTATAAGTAAGTACAGACCAACTATAGTAAATACGCAGTATAGTTTTTACTTCAGGATATTTCTTGTATTTTTAATATTTTTTTTAAAAAGGCTGTAAAATGTTTTATATATAATTATTTCTTAATATCTCCATCAAAACATATTTAATTTAACATTAATATCTTAGGACTATGCAAAGTGATCAGAAAAGAAGTCAAAAATTAATAATATACAGGGCGTTTCATTTAAAAAAGATAATCTTGATTGACTAACACTTTTTTGAGCTTTTTGGGTGTGCACTTGAAAATTCTTAAGTTTTTTGTTACCTATAGGAGAAAATATGGTGCCCGACGCACTATTGCCGGACCCTATATAATTAAAATTAAATAAATAATCGGACAAATATTGTTTCTTTTTTCAAAAAGTTTAATTTCCTTTAAATTACTTAAAATACTACATTTATTTCAAGATCTTATATGTAGAGAGTTCCTTTAGTAGAAACTCATTCTAAAAGTGCAAAACTCGAGTCCGAGATCCCACTGATGAGGTTCGAATTTGGAACACCCTGTATATTAGTATGTGACCAGGGTCGCACTGGGTCAGAGGGGCCCGAGTGGAATTTTTTTTCGCCTTACGTTTTGGTCAATAGTTCCCTATATTGATTTGTTGTTAGTGTTTGAAATCAGGAAACTACCTGTAATGCAATGCAAATGTAAATATTGTTAATCAAAAAAAAGTTTGGGGAATAATCTCAGAATATTACCGTCACTTTTTTCCGTTTCATCTCTACACTGAAAAAAACATAAAATGGCCCGTATGAATAAAAAGAAAGCAAATGCTCATGAGTATGAGCAAACGCTCCAAGTAAGAGCTTAGAGTAACAAGTCGGATAAGCATCTACTCGAGTTGATATGAATAATGATTGGCTTATACTCAAGAGCATGCATTTGCGCCTGGTCATTCCTGTCGAAACTTGCAAAAATTAACGTACACTCGAGTTGCGTCTGCACTAATTTGACCGTGTTTTAATTGCAAGTGTAATTAAAATGTCTTCAGACGAGGGAAATGAGGAAGAAAAAGGTATCAATCTGAAAAAAAATCATTGCGGCTTCAAAAAAAATATATTAATTATGGCCACTGGCCACCAACTAAAAGCAACAACAGAATCATGTGACGACAATATGAGTGCTATTAAAGTTGGTACGATTTACAAAAAAAAACGCCTTTCTTATAGATAAATATTTATTTTGTTTACTTCTAATTTAATTTACATGAACCCACCATTTTTATCTAAGATCTTAACCAATAATAACATTTGCTATTTCAATAGTAGAAACCCATCTTCTACTTCGTAGTCACCACCGTGCACCATTATGATAATTGTCGTCTGGTTCTGCATTATATTCAAAATCAGCATCTCCCAAGTATTTGGCAATATTGTGAAGCACAATACAACAAATAATGACGGATGGAACTTTTTCTAATTTAACTCGGCATATATATTTCAAAACTGGAAACCTGCGCTTAAGTTGGCCAAAACACCTTTCAATTATAACCCTTTCTTTCTTAAACAGTATGTTGTAAGCTCTTTCCAATGCGTTATTAAGGTTTCTAAACGGAGTCATTAGCCACGGTTCTAAACCATAACCATCATCACCCAGTAGTACTGCACCAGGAAACTGTTGCATAGTTACACGTAAATCGCAGTTCCTCCAAATTATTGCGTCTTGTACAGAACCCGGCCCACTAACATCAGCACTAGTAAATATTTCCACTGAATTACATTTTGCCCGCACATTTAAAGTCGCCAATCCCTTTCTGTTGATGTATTCATCACCGTGTTGATTCGGTTTTAAAATATGAACGGTGCGTGCAATCAATCACTCCAATAGCACTTGGAAATTGAAATTTCTTGCCACGCTTGCTGTGCATCATTTATTTTGGGTTGGGTTGACTGAAATGTGTTCCATAAATGGAACATTTCAACTATTTTGTTCATTATACAAATGAAATTGTTTTTGAAACAGTCGACTGAGTGATTCCCAATTCTTCTGCTACACCCATCTGAAATCCAGGATTGGCCATATATCGCAAGAAAACCTTCATTTTATGATTTGAGCGCCTCCTCGTCTTTTCTCCCAAAAAGTACGTTGCAATCCAATTTACATTTTCTTCTTGAAATCTGTAAAGAGATTTAAAATATCGCCAATTAGCTTCCCTTCGCACTTTGTATTGCTTCTGTGCACGTAAATTTACGAATTTTGTCATTTTATGACCAGCTTATTGCAAGGTGCATCTCCTACTAACGAGATGCAAAAATTTTGGAGCATATGCTCAACTAAGTAAGCAAAGCATACATTTTATTCATAACAAGTTGAGCAAATACTTAAACGTGAGTAGATGCTTCTGCGTCATCTACTACAAGTTTGAGCAAAACCTTTTATTTACATTTTTATTTATAAACTATATGTATAGCATATGCTTCAAGTTTTGCAAGTGAAGGACACAAGTTTTGCCCTTTTTTTATTCATACGGGCCAATATTGCACCAGATTGTACATAGGTTTTTTTAAACATATGACACACAATAATTGTTGTATTAGCTAAGTTATTATTCTGCCCCAATACAATAGTGTCTAGTAACAGCAAATTGTATTAAAAAAATAGTTAGTAGTGCTACAATTTGTAATAATGATTTTTATTAAAATTTCAACGAGTACAACCTGAATATTCTCTGACACAAATTGTGAGAATTGCCACCACACTTGTTCGCTATTTTCGTATAAAATCAATCACTATTTAACTATTTTGGAGAGCTTGTGATATAAATAAAAGCTACAACGTGATGCCTAGTACCATTTTAGACGCAAAATGCAGCAATAGTTTCTACAATTGTGGGGTTTATTACAATTTATTTTTTCTAAGACAGGGGCGCCCGCGAAGGCTGGAGCCCGGGTGGCAATCGCTATGACCAGTCCGACCCTGTATGGAACATAAATTATCGCTATTAAAACGGAATCACCCATACTGGATCTCTGGGGTTACCTAATCGATGCCGCCGAGGTTAATTTGCGACGAGATTTTTAATTGTCTATAATTAATGGAAGCGATTAGTATAGGCAGGCGTTTTTGATTTTGCCGAAAACGGTGCAGCAGCCAGCGGCGGCGGCGCAAGAATCGTTATCGCGAACGCCGGTCAACGGTTATCTGGCGCTTCCTGCGAAACGCAGTCGCGTTTCAGGGTCGTGCCAGGCGCTGCTCGCCTCCAAATATTGAACTACTGCACTCGCGTATACAGTGTGATTTAACTTGGAATAAGTTCAGTAAATCAAAGATGTCTAATTAATTTTTAAAGCCATGTATCGATATACTCTGTTTTGCGAGTCAGGCAGATGACGGCTAATACCAATCCATTTATTTCACTAAAAAAGTTTCTAATATTTTTTAAGTTAATTATGTTAGATGCATCCGTAATGCGTCGTCCGTCGTTGGTTTTATGCAATTTTATTTGTTTATGTCAAAAAATTGTGTGTGCACTAGGTGCGCATATTTGAAGTGAAATATCTTACTAACAGCTATTAAATTGAAGGATTTCAAGGATATATTTTTTTATGAATTCTTTTTATAAACTTCAAAAAAAAATTGGAGATAATATAAAACTGTACCTATACTATTTTAGCATTATAATTTTTTAATGCTTTTTTTTATTTTTATTAAAAAACGGTAATTCTATCAACCGGCCGGATAGCCCTGGCAGCTGTGGCCACTAGACCAAAATACTACTATATCTATATCTCTGACTACTACTAACTGCTACAAACCAACAATTTGACACACAACAATTTGTTTTTTGTGGTCTGTTTTTGTTTAAATGTTTTGTTCATTATTAATACTGCGGATTTATTTTTAAATTAATGTTAATCGTTAGGCAGCCAGTAAACTCATTAAATGTGTATTTCTTTTTTATAATCAAAATTGTCACTCTAAATCGCTGTTTTTTTAGACAGATGTCACTTGTCTTGTCATTATTCAATTCATTATTCGAATTCTCAGAGTGTTGTTAACAAAAGTTTCATCTTAAAATAAAATTTTAATCAATCACAATTGTTTATCTCCATCATTTACCGGATTAATAATTACAGTTCAATTACAAACAATTCATTATTTATAGCGATTTACAGTAATTATATTAAATTATACGAATATTCTCGTTGATTATTGGTTTGAAATAACCTAACCTAACTCTGAGCTGGCAAATGAGCTAGATGCTTTACCTAGACCGTTATTCGAACGCTACAAACTTATCGATGAAAATATTCATGAAAATTTACTTTCTAGCACACAACCAGACCATTGCACTGGTACACATCAAGGATTTTCTTAGCCGCGTATTGAACCAAGATCGCGTATTGAACCAAGACATGAGATTTTGCTACAGGTGTTCGACATATCGACCGTCTTCTGTTATGAACAGACGGGGCAGTTTTTGAACATTTCTCGCGGAATTTATTAACTCAGTGGGGGTGAAAGATACCCTTTCATAACTGCTGAGTATTTTTAATTATGTCTAGATTATACGGAAGAATAAGGAACCTTTATTCTTCCGCAAATATATTCATAGGATTAGATCCATGGGCACTAAGTCAGGCGTCCTCGACGGCCAACGGTTGGAATCTTGGTTAGCTATCCAATTATGCTTGAAATTGGGTGCAAAAATTTGCTGATAACTTCAGCGTTCAGAGGCGGTGCGTCGTCTTGCTGGAAAAATATGTTTTCGAGTTCCATTAAGAGGGCATATCATCAATAAGGGGTCCAAAGTCTACTAGTTAAAAGTGGCGAACTTTTAAAAATTCTGTATTTCGAAGGGGATTATAACAAAATATCAGGTGTGCTATATTTTTGGAAAGGTAATTTTAAATTCTTATCAGTTAATTAAAAATATGGGGGTGTCCCAAATAAAAAATCAATTTTTCTGTTGATAACTCTTAAATTATTAATTTTATTTTTTTTTTACTTAAACCATTAAATTCTACGTAAAAAGGTGTTTTGGAAATGTTTTCATAGAAATACAAAATTTTCCATGGCATGGTTAGGCCATGTCATGTCAAGGCATGGTTAGGCAGATCATTACACAGTGTTCTCACACGCTTATTTTTCATAGGGGTGGATTATCACGAGGTAGCGGGGTTAAATTGTTTTACAAAGGGGCAGATCTCATATACGTATTATTTAAAAATATACTCCGGGTTCCCTATTTAACCCCGTGTGCAGTTTCTGTGCCGTAAGAGAATGACAACATAACCCAGCTCCATATTAAAACTGCATAAGTCTATTTCACCCAGATATGGATTGAACTGCGCTTGCGCCAAACTCCGATTGATTGTTGTTTTAGTTCTGTTTGGATTACTTTTTATTTGTGCGCGTATAAGAGTGATTTTGTTTAGTTTATTCTTTCCAACTATTTTTTAATATTTTTCCAACTCCCATGATAATGTGTTATAAATAATAAAAATATAAATAAAATTGAAGGTTAGGTGAAATGTCAGTCAACCGCTTCCCTTTAAAAACACCGACCAATGAAAACTTCTTCAGGTAAGGCATGCGCAGTTAAATGAATATCCGGGTGAAATAGACTTATGCAGAATTCCATATTTCTCTTTCACTGTTTGGGCTTCAGTTTTTGGAGATTAGACTGAGTATGTAAATAATGCGTATATGGTAGATCTACTCCGAATGGTGTACCTGTGGCAACACTGCCGCTATCACTTTTCCTCTTCAAGGCCGTGTGTTACGGATTGAATTTTTACTCCCAACGCGCGTAAAGAAGTTTTACTTCAAAAATGTCAGCTTATACTTAAATATGATTGGAGTGACTGAACGACGTATAACTCATCCTAAAAATCGGTCATGCGTCGTTTTTTTTAACCAATCTTATCGGTTTATTTCAAAAACGAGAGATCATATTTCAATATGATTGAAATGACGGAACGATCAACGATGCACAGAAGAATATACCATAGATAAATGAAACAAGTTTAGATTGGAAAGTGCCCATAAGGACAATGTAAACACTATTTGGCGCTATTCTTGCAACGGTCGCGACCCAAAACTTTTGAAAATTTCGGAGCGGTTCGGCTTTTTCCGGAATTATATCGCCAAATATTGTTTATTCAAATTTATTATTATTTTCGTTTAATTTTATAAATAAAATACAGTGTGTTCATACAAGAAACTTTATTTTATATAAGGACGCATGTATGAAATACCTATGAAACATTGGAAACCGACGTTATGCCACGATCCACGATGGTTTTTGCAGTTTACAGTTCTCAGCACAGCTTTTTAAGTTTTTAATGCCACTTTTTCACAATTATTACCGGTTGGAGTAAATAAAACTTGAATTAAACTCACAAGATAGCAATAATTACTTTGAAAATGGACGCTATAAACACTTTTCGGAATTTCTTTAGTGAGAGCGGTTTAGATTTTGAAAGATTATTATGATTTTTGAAGATTCTGACTTTGACAAGAGAAAATTATTTCTGTTTTTGTTTGCCGTTGTTCTTAGCGACCGCTATAGCAGCGCCAGATCGCGTATAACGGTCGCGACCCAAAATAATTTCGCGACCTAAAATTTTTACGGGCTTTCCAATCTAAACTTGTTGCATTTATCTATGGAATATACGTATGAACTGGACTTAAGAATTTTGCCACTTGTCAAGCTTTTTTCAAATTAAAGGTTATTTGATTCAAATTATGTCAAATAACCAGTCTTGCTAGGTTACTATGTGATTAAATGACCTCCAGAGAATAGGTACATTAAAGAAATGCTAACTTCATGTTAAAAAATGGAAACAGACGCCACCTGGTGCAGCCTGGCAGTACTAGCTAAATTGAGGGGAATTGGAGGGGCGGGGCTTAAAAGAGGGGAAATTTTTTAAAAAATATTTTTATAAGTATCACTGATTTACTGTTTAAAGTTAATAAACATATTTTTATTACTTTAATATAATTTAAAATATTAAAAAATATGTCTATTAACTTTACACAGCAAATCAATGATATTATTAAAGACTTATTATTTTCAGAGAAAATTCATAGTAAATAAATTACACATTTAGTAAACAATATCATTTATTTTTTAGAGCTGCGATTTATATTACAATAATATTGAAATATATATATTTTTAATAATGAAAAAGAATATCCCGGAACCTGAAAAATAAAGATGATCAATTAATGACTTAAATTAGTTCAAAATACATTTTGCAAATAACTAGAAATAGGAAAGATAAACATACTATTAAAAATACATTTTAGTAGTATGTTATCATCTATTACTGATAATACATAAGTATATAATAACATGCATATAGGCACTATGATACAACTACCTAGTAGTTGTATCAAAATAACACACTAATATCACAAAAATATGTGCTAATTTAAATTCCTTTAATGATCTAATGAAACACTATCTATAGCCTCAATACATGCCATTCCAAAGGCAAAAAAAAATATTATACAAATAAATATAAGCTGAATAAAACATAAACCAAGCCAACGTGCATAAAAAACCAAAAAATGCATCAAAAAATACTTTTATCAGATCATACCCTTGGATATATTATGTATTTTATATATCGCACATCCCGTTCAAAAGTTTACTAACTCAAAATAGAGAATATAGAGAACATTGTCAAGAGAAGTAAAAGAAAATTTAAGTTAAGGCAATATGCTCCTTTTTGGATATTAATGGCCAAATAATATAATGTTGATTTAATAAAATTTTACTGGCATCCTTCTGAGGTATAAATCAGATTAAAAGGACATTGTTTTTGTAATAATTGTTTGTTTTGTAAACATTTTTTGAAGACAATACAGTTTTGAACGGGCTGTGCGATATAAACAAGGATCTTACTATTATTTGAGGTTAGAAAGTATTTAAATAACATAAAACATAATCAAAATCATTTGTCATCATAAATTATAGAGGTACTTACGTGTTTTGATATTATTATCAGGAAATAATACGTTTAGTTAAACAGGTACGCTGCCAGGCAAGTTCTATCGGCGGGTCTTTGCAAAAGTTGAAATCTAAAAATACAAAACTACGTTTACATCTTAGTTGTATTTACGAATAAAGTATTTGTGTGTAATTTCTGACTTACCAGTTAATTGAATAATCGCATTAAATACATCCAAATGGTAATTTAATATTGTAAAAAGCAAAATTGTTTTAAATCACTTGCCAGGACAGCCGGCCAGCTTCTTTGTTGACAAAATGGCCGCGGTATCATGATTTAAGCAATGTGAGTGACAAAGAAAGCCAATGCCTGGCAAATGTTGCTTTCTTTGTCGTTTATCCTGGCACGTTTAAATTTGACTGTTGCCTATTTTCCCATACAAGTGACACCCCCGTGATGACCTCTTTATAAATTGACAGTTGTCAATCGAATTCAGTTTTTGTTAAAAAAAACACCTTTCGCACGAATTCGGCATACGTTCGAGTCCGTTTCCATTAAAATTGAGGGAATATTAAAAAAGTTGAAGAAGCTCGACCAGCGTTAGTTACTTCCACCTAAAAGGGAATCCATTTACCAAAAGGATTATAAAAAATACCTTCAGTGGCCGGGGGGACAGAAAAATATTGTAGCAGGGGATGTCGATCGAACTGTTCTCGTGTAAATTTATTATATATGACATTAATGATGTAAATAAATTATTAGAATAGCTAGGTGAGTGTCATTTTTCATTTTATGTTTTTACTCAAAATATCTATTTTATTTCATTGTTGTTAACTATAAAATGTAGAGGAAATTGTGGCATCTTAAGAGTCCATTTCACTAGTCTGAAAAAGTAGCAAAATAAGCGTTCGGCATTTAACGTTTGATGTAAAACTGGCTAGGTATTTTTACATAAATGAAGAAGAAAATTAAAGATAAAGGATTATACTATATCCGTATTGTAGCACATTTTTAGACAACTTCTTAATTTTTAAGATTTTGACTGTCAAACATCAAAATATTCCTTATGTTTGGACTAAATTTTCTCGAAAATAAAGAGACGATTTAACATTCCGTTACAATACGGAAGTAGATTGAAGTTTTGTGATTACAGTGATATATAATTTATATGGTTTTGTAACAAATTACTCGCTATTTTATGACAGATGCTGAAGCTCTGCAAACCTTAATCAAGCCTTAATTAAAGCACGTGTGTTTGGAATTTTAGGTGTGACTTAACACGACAGGATTTTTGAACACACCCGCGTCACCCGACCCCTGATAGCGACATGAAAGTACAGCGTAATAGACTCTTAATTTTCGTTAATCATGTCCCAAGGGAGATATGACTCTATTAATGCCTAGCGTAACCAAGACGATGTAATATTTTATAAGAAATAAAATATTTAAGTATTTTAGTGATATGTTATCTTGTTTCTAAATTTATGCTACGTTGACTTTCCATCTTTTTTCTGCCATCTCGTATTAGAAATGCTGATTGTGATGAACCTAATTTGAGATATTTATTTCCATAAGCCTGTTATTTTTATATTGTATTAAAACATTATTTGTTTGACAATTGACAATTACCTATTGGTACCTATTGTTTCAGGAGAGGCTTAACCCCACCGCACCGCGTCAAATCCATATCGATGGCCACATTCACCACAGAGGAGATAGATGTCGTTCGGAACAGAGGAAACGACTATTGTCGGAGGGTGTGGCTAGGTTTGTACGAGGGCGTGGCACCCACGCATTCAGGTGACGAACAACAGATCAGAGACTTTATGATCGAGAAATACGAGAGGAAGAGGTTGGTATTTTAAAATTCAAATCAGAATACTTACATATATCTGGGATGTATTAATGCCCTTATTTCAATCCAAGGTTAGATTTTTTTTAAACATCAAAAAATGTAATATGCCGATATATCGATATATAAATGTAATATCTCGAATGTACAGGGTGGGCCAAATTGGACGCTTTTTAAAGGGAACCGCCTTTTTCTGTTGGAGATAGACGAAAACTAATATCGGTGTCTGGAGCTCAATTTTTATCAAAAATATGATGGTGAAAATCGCACATCGATATCTGTTACCGTTTCGGAGTTACCGGGTGTTTTTGAAAAATGTGCATTTTTAACAAATCGCTGTAATCTTTTTGCTATGAAAAATTTTGTATTTTTATGATAACATCCCCAAAGCACCTGTTTACGTAGAATTTAATGGTTTAAGTATATATTTCTTTAAATTAATAATTTAAGAATTAACAACAGAACATTTATTTTTTTACATGGGTCACCCTGTATATTTTTAATTCATTGAAAAGAATTTAATAATTAATGCTTATACTTGATTACTCGATTGCTCGATTACTCTTCGAGATATAGAGTAGGCTTTGAACGGCGTCGGCTGTAATGCAAAAAAGTTCTAGCTGTGCAGCAATTACTTAAATAATATTTGCAATGAGAGATGGCAGAATTTTATAACAATTTAAACTATATTTAACAACATTATACACAACACATTTAAGCTATGTATATCTAATAACAATAATAAGTAATAGCTAACCAAGACATGAGATATTGCTACAGGTGTTCAACAATGTCAACCATCTTCTATTATGGTTATGGTCAGACGGGACCGTTCTTGAACATTTCTCGAGGAATTTATTAACTCAGTAGGGGTTAAGAGATACTCTTGCATAACCGCTAAGTACTTCTAATTCTTATCTAGATTATACGGGCAATTTAAAAATAAGAACCTTTATTCTTCCGCAAAGATAAAAATCCATAGGCGTTGTCGGGAGGCTTCGGCGGCCTCGACTGCCAACGGCTGGGATCTTGGTTAGCTCTCTAATCTTGGTTAATTATTATCGAAATTGGCTGCAAAAATTTGCTGATAACTTCTGTGTTCTGAGGCGCAGGCGGTGCCTCATCTTACTGGAAAAATATGTTTTCGAGTTCCATTAGGGGCAGATCATCAATAAGTGGTCCACTAGCTTACTAGTTAAGAGTGGTAAACTTTTAAAAATTCTGTATTTCGAAGGGGACAAAATATCAAATGTTCTATATTTTTGGAAAGGTAATTTTAACTCCTTTTCAATTAATTAAAAATATATAGGCCGTCCCAAATAAAAAATCAATTTTTCTGTCCATAACTCTTAAATTATTAATTTTAAAAAAAAAAATACTTAAACCATTAAATTCTACGTAAAAAGGTGCTTTGGAAACGTTTTCATAAAAATACAAAGTTTTCCATAGCAAAAAAGTTACAGCGATTTGTTTAAAATGCACATTTTTAAAAAACACCCCGTAACTCCGAAACGGTAACAGATATCGATGTGTGATTTTCACCATCATATTTTTGATAAAAATTGAGCTCCAGACACCGATATTAGTTTTCGTCTATCTCCTATAGAAAAGGGTGTTTCCCTGTAAAAGCGTCCAATTTGACCCACCCTGTACAGTGTGTCCAATTTTTGTCTGTTTTATGGGGTTTCCCTTTTTTAAAATGAGTATAGAGATACAAAGATGCGGTTTTCACATCACTAAGTTACTTTTTCGTGAAACTAAAGATGCTACATACAGATTTGTCCTAGCCTTCTTAGTTCCCGGGGGTGAATTTGAAATCATGGTTATCTTATAACTTATCAAAAAAGTGAAAACTGAATTCCGTAGAGTTTTTTTACATAGGATCCCGTGGCGTAACTAATTTGCTGGGAGCTGTCATTTTGAAAATACGACCCAAACTTATGTTTGTTTTTAAATGGGATACCCAGTATATTACTTTTTTATTTCATTGACCTTGTTATAAGCTTTTTATAAATATAATATACTCTACTTATTTTTATAAACAAAGTAAAAATGTATTATTTAACTTTTTAACATAGACCATTTAACTTTTTAAACAATCGAATAATTTATTCGATGTCAAATTTTGGTTATTGGCTATTCCACACCAATTTCTGTGTGTGAATTGATTGTACAAGTGCATAGAAAATAACAATAACTCTGATTAACAGCGTTTTGTCTAAAAGCTGCTCAAGTTCATTTTCAGTGCAGTTTATTAAGATAACACGATGTAAAGCAAAATTATCTGGTTAAATTAAATAAAACAAAATAATAATACTGTTTTTTAAGACTAGGGTAATTTATGTTAAAAAGTTAAATAACGCATTTTTATCTTTTCATTTTTAGAACGCTTATTTTAACTTTTATCCAAGGAAAATAAATTAAATAATAATATACAGGGTGTCCCATTAAAAAAAAAGATTAGTTTGGGAATATTTCGAAAATTACGGCTCCTAACGAAAAAGTAATTATTACTATATTCGCCACTGGATTCCACTTCAAAAACTCTACAGGACACATTTTTCACCATTTCGATAAGTTATATGATAACTAAGGAGGCTAGGACAATTGTGTGCGTAACATCTTTAATTCATAAGAAAATATCACGTTAAAGTGCCAGATTGACTGTACTAACTGGATTCTACGTGAAAAACTCCACGGAACTCAGATTTCACCTTTTCGGTAAGTTATAATCAAGATACGAAATGCAAAATTTTTAAATTTACCCTGTTTTCCAAAATACGAGAACGCTAGGGCAAATCTGTGGTCGCATCTTTAGTTTCATAAAAAAAGTAGGACAGTTATGTGAAAACCGCATATTTGCATCTCTACTCATGAACGAGAAACCCCATAAAATACACGAAAATAGGACACCCTGTACAACTCATCTGAATTTTCAACACTATTTGTTATCCGCTTCGTAATTGATATGATAACAAGAATTGGGACAGACACGAAGCTTCCCAAAAAGATGCAATATTCGACTATTCCATCGTGCGTTCTCTTACAGGTACTATATGGAAAGTGGCGCGAACAAAATCGAGACGGCGACGCCCGTCATTATCCCGACGCAGAACGGCACTAGGAATGGGTTAAATCGTAACAGCAACAACAACCAAAACGGTGTTATAACCAATGGAACGTCGAGGAGTCGCCCCGAGCCTAGAACGACGCCTAACTACAATAACAATTTGGTTGGTGGTTTTGCCGATTTCGACAAAGCTGATATATTTAGGTAAGTAGTTAGTTAAATAAAACACAATAAAAAACCTGGTCTATAAAGTGAAGTACACTGAAAAAATTATTTTATGAATTTAATAACAATATTGATGGTTATTTCTTGCCACAGATTATTGTAGTAAATTTACCATCCGTTCTTTAGACAACTCTTTTGTAAAATCGCTCTATGGCAAATTTGTATGTAAATATGTTAAAATATATCTTTATATTCACCAATATTCTTTATGAATTTATGTAAAAAATGTGTAGCTCAGAGTAAATTTACTTATTCATTGTAAATTTATCTTTTAAAATCGCCAACTTCTTGTACAGGGTGGCGCCTCTCATACGCCGCGGTGCTCCAAGGAGAACGACAGTTTATATTGAAATGAAATTTTATGAGCATGTGTAGGTTAATTCAGAGCACTTTTTAAAAATATAGAGAGTTCTACAGGGTGTTCCCAAAAAAAGTTACATATCAGAGTTGTGTTTTTTGTAATGCACAACATTTTAAATTACAATAAACGCTACCTAAATTGGAATTTACCCGGTATAGCTTAATATGTAGTTAAATTAACTATTGTACTTTAAATCAAATTAAAACTTGGTCCAAAAACTTATACAGGGTGAGACAAAATTAACATTGAACATTAGTCACCTTTAAAAGCATGTTACTCTTTTATTTAAAATGGAACACCCAGTATATTATTCCGATATTCAATGGAGAATTCATGTCTCTTCAAAATACTATTAAGGTTGCCTACCTCTCAAACAAAGATTTTCCTAGATATTTTCATTTACATGCTTAGATCTGAGTAGCTCTTTATTATTTGATAAAATCTAGGTGGCTGTGACATGGTCTGATGTTACTTCAACATTGCTGTCTAATTAGTCCAACTTTAATAACTAGTGATCATTTTGTGTCAGTTAAAACAAAAAAAAATCTCAGAAATTTGCCGAAAATGCAATTCATATCAGGAGCATTTATCCTGATTTTATCTAGTCTATGTTTTTTTCATGGAGATATGTTAAAGTGTTGTCGACAACATGAGAGAAATTATTGTAGCTGCTTTTCGAGGTAGAACTCCACATAATGCCTTTGAAAATGAAAAGATCCTTTTGAAAAGACAACCATTTTAACAGGAAAGGAAGCATTTTGAGCATTTGATTTCATCTAGCTAATTTTTGTCACATGATTATAGGTTTCTATCTAGTTTTAATTCTGTAATAACTAAAATATGTATGTTTTAAACGTGTATCTTTTTATAACCGTTGAATATTTTACTCTACAATCTTTAATTTTTGTTAAATTAACAAAAGGGTATATCACACTGCCACCTAGATTTTTTTCAAATTATAAAGATCTACTGACGCAAAATCATAAAAATTAAAATATCTAGGAAAATGTTTGTCAGAGGGGTAGGCAACCTTAATAATACTTTGAAGATAATATATAAATTCCCCATTGAACACCAGAAAAATATACTGGGTATTTCATTTAAAATAAAGGAGTAACTTGCTTTTATAAGTGACTAATGTTCCATATTAATTTTGTCTCACCCTGTATAACTTTTCGGGTCAAATTTCAATTTGGTTTAACATACAATGGTTACTTAATTAAATATCAGGCTATACAAGGTCAGCTAAAATTTGGACAGCTGTTATCGAAATTTAAAATTTACTCTACATTTTCACAAAATGTGAAAGATGTCAAAATCCTTAGATTTTAGGTATATGCTTATTTAATAAAACTCACCTTTATTTTTTTCCTAGAATCCGAAAATCAATTAATATATAGGGTGTTCTATTAGAAAAAACACAACTTTGATGTGTAACTTTTTTGGGAACACCCTGTATAATTCTATATATTTTTATAAAATGCTTTCAGTTAACCTACATAAGCTACCAAAATTTCATTTCGATATAAACTACCGTTCTCCTTGGAACTTCCGCGGGGTATGAAAGGCGCCACCCTGTATAGGTCGTAAGACACGGGCAATCGCCACCCTGACTTTGGGCCAGTCCGGCCCTGCCCAGGGTGCAAAAGAAATCAGTAAACTTTGGTTATACTTTCAAAGATAAAACTAATTGATTTATTATAATTATTTTGCTTTTTTAGTGCCTCAAATACCGGATCGTCACAGAGTTCACAACAAAATGGATTTGCTGATTTTGAACATAATTCAGTATTTAATGCCAGTAGTACTAATAGTAATGGTGAGTACTTAAATTAAAAATTATTATATTACTTGGTTTTGCGTTATCGAGTGAAAAGTTTATTTTTGAAGGCGGGTTGATACGATCCAAGTGTACTTGGACCAAGTACACTGGATGCTGCCGTATAATGCCGTAAATATGTGATTCATCGGTCGCTACCATGTGAACTAATCTGTTCAAGGTCACATAACACTTAATTCCAGTGCCGTGGTGTTTCAAGTCATATGTATAATAATCAATATATAATCTGTTTATGTTTTTGTACATGCAATTTTAATTTTATTATTGTTGATGAATATTACAAAAATATTTATTAGTAACAAATTACTTAAAAAAGGATTCCAGCAAACTGTCAAAGTCTTGTCAAAACATATATTTGGTTATAAATATAAACTGGAATGCCCCTTTGGTCGCACTAGAAGCACACCAATGGACTGATGCACAAAAACGGATCAATCAAAGAAACGCGATATAGTCTTTGTCAATCACGCTAACATTTTAGAATAAGTAGGAGGAGCGCAGGCAGATGATTTAGACGGGCCTTTAAAAACCTACGTCTGCGGTAAAAATTTACGTTTTTAATGTAAAAATGATTGCGCGCGTGTCGATTCTAACTTCATCAAGCGATGAATCACTCCCAAACATTCGTGGCGTTTACTATACCTACTGATGTGGATGCTGCGCGCATTGTACTCTCTCGTCTCACTTGTACTCTACTTGTATCGTATTAACTGTGTTATCCAAGTTGAGACCATACAAACAGCTATTACCTAATACCTGCACAGCTTCAATTACCTAACAATATAGGTATCCTATAATATAATATACAGGGTGGTCCGAAATGTATTTGTAGATAAGTAAAAAAGTTTGTATAAATGTATGTCCTAAAATGCTTAGTTTCGGAGATACAGTGTGTAGAAGTTTCATTTTTATTATTCGAAATAATTTCTGAAGTAACATCAATATTTAAAAGAAAATTGGTGTCTGGAAGTTTTTTGACATGAGAAATTTTATTTTGATGTCAATATGACTCCTATTTGTCGAGGGCGCCACCTACATTTGTTTTAACTGTTTTGTAGAGCAATAACTTTTCGTCCGTACCTACATATATAAAACTGCTGGGTGAGAAAATGTTTTTGTAAAAAATATCTCTTGGTAAAAATCGCTACGAGCAACCTTTCTCAAGATATTTAGAATGGAAATAGTCAATACATGTCATTATTGACAAAAAAATAAACATGAGTGAGTAACTATTTGACTGAAAATTATAAATTTGGAAAATTTTTATTTTTTAAATTAATCCTAAATTTTTCTTCGAAAAAATGATGATAAAACAGTTTCTGTTAAACTTTTAGCACAAAAACATTTTAAATTTATGATTTCAGTCTAATAACTATTTTGTCAGCATGTTTAATTTATCTCAATGATGACAGGTATTGATAATTTCGATTCCAAATATCTCGAGAACCATTACTCGTAGCGATTTTTATCAAGAGACATGTTTTACGTAAAAAACTTCGTAAATTTATTTTTTTTACTCAGTAGTTTTATACAAGTACGGCCGAAAAGTGATACTCTTCAAACCAGTTAAAAAATATGTAGGTGGCGCCCTCTACAAAGTAGGAGTCATATTGACATCAAAATCAAATTTCTCATGTCAAAAAACTCCTATACACCAATTTTCATCCAAAAACGACGTCGACGTCTATTGATAAACAGTCTATAAAAATACCGTACGATCGAAAAAAACGGCATCAAAGGGGAATGACAATGCATGATAATTTTGGCGGGTTAATCTCTAGATGTCATTTACTAAAAATTGATATAAAACTTGTTAAAAATTAACACTAATTAAACAAAGATTAAAAATGAATAGAATGTTTCCAAACAACCAAATTGTATTTAACTGTATTTCGAAAAAAATATGTTTTCTCTAATTTGAAACTATACCATTTAAAAATAATTTTTATTCAATATGAAAAATAGGGTATACTCTTCTTAAAGTCAAGTAGCAGTAAGCGCCATTAAACAATAAAGAAGAGTACAGACTAAGTAATGACGTTTAGGGCTTGACCTCGCCAAAATTATCATCGATCGTCATTTCCCAGATGTCTCTAACGCCGTTTTTTTTTCGATCGTATGGTAGAAGTAGATATCTTTTGTTAAAATTATAGTTAAAACGAGATACTGTTTTTATAAGGCTTGTATTAACGGCGTTATTTTCATAAGATTGCTATATTTTATATCGTTCGTCCTAAAATACTTTTTATTTAATATGGAATGTCGGTTTTGGATGGAAACCCGCACTTTGTTACCATATCCTTTCTTCCGCAGAGTTTATCATTCGGAACGATGTCTGTTCTCTGTGCGACGGACTGTAAATTGCAAACTCAACGGGAGCAGTGTCAAGCAATAGATCTTTTTTGCAAATCTGACATTTTTTAACTTTATTTTAACATTTTGAAAAAACTACCATTTATCATTTTCAGCCCACGAAGAATTGTGTGTACAGGGTGGCGAAAATTTCGATACCAATCATTGGTGTTTTAGAAACTAGAAACTATTACCGGGTGCGTTTCAAAAGTGGCGCACCCCCTATAACTTTTTTATTTTTTCAGATAAAAAAACGAGATTTGGTATGTTAGTATATGACTTAAATTAGGATTGATTAACGGATTCAACTGTTTTGGGCTAATTCCAGTTTCACCGGAAATTACTACAACTTTTGATTTTTACATGGCACCATCGGTATTTCTTTTATTTATTTGATAGAAAATGACACTCTGAACAGAATGACTGTCATATGTCAACCTTTGACATTTTCTCTTAAAAGAAAATTGAATTTTAAATTTCAATCCAGAGTGCCATGGCTGTGTTAAAAACACTAATTTTAATCAAGGAGCCTTGGAAAAATAAATTTCATCGTCTAATGTTTTTAGTGTCTTGTCCTGGCCGGTTAAAGGATGCCCAAATCGAATTTTTCATCACATCTCAGTTTTTTCAGATGGAATGATGGTGGCTCATTAGCATATTTAGAAAAAGCATTTTTTCAATAAAAAGCAATAATTTGATACCACACACAACTTGCAATATCAAATAGACCATATTCGAAAATGTCCAAAGTTGACATATGATATGTCATTCTATTCAGAGTGTCAATTTCTATCGAATAAATCGAGTGTCAATTTCTATCGTGTCGCACTTTTGAGACGCCACCCGGTATATAAATTTAAAAATGATTACTTATTTAACGTTGTAACCTGAAATTAATCAGTGTGTCTGTAAAGCTAGAATTAGATGATATCTAACGTTATAAAATTGTTTGCATCTGCAAACTATTGGTAAAGTTTAACTGTAAACGATTATTACTTTATGATCTAATCAGGCAAACACCGTAATAAGGCGGCTACTTCAACGGGTTCTGACTTCGTTTTATCTTTACGATAGATGGAATGTAGGTAATCTACGTGAAATCATTGTGGTCGTTAGATCCGGGTAATAAAACTAAATTAGAGGGTGGCGCCCTTCCAGCGCAATTTTGCCGGCTTCCGTCAAGCGTTAAAAAAGTAACAGGCTCGCCAGTAGACCAGACCGTACTCTGTTTTGTTGATTGGATTTTTACCGTCTTTGCAGCCGACGACAATTTCAGCATATTCGACCTGCAGTTCACTAGCAACGGCCCCACGCTCAACCAGGTGCCTCTGTTCCCCAGGTGTCGCTCCAATCGATGGAGTAAGTGAGCGGCTTTCGCGCTTTGCACCACCATCATTCTAGATCTAGATTCTATAGTTCCTTTTTTTCTTTCTTGAACATTTTCTATAGGCTTGTTCATTAGCTTTTATAAATTAATGAGCATTTAAGAATAATAGTAGACTACACATCATACAACATCTTTTTTTTCTAGTTTTAACCATTGTTTAGTACCAAGAATATTAACTAAAGACAAACTGTCGTAGTATTCCTGCTGAAACTGGCGTGTCATCCAAATTATGGAAAAAACAACTATGCCTACTCATATTTTCCGCTAAAAAACTTATACCGTGTGGTGCATCGGAACACGGGACATAAAATATCCCATGCAAATTTTGAAGAGATCAAATATTATCCCCCAGATAATTTTATGCAAAAGTTGTATTAGACTTTTTTGAAGAGGCGTTAAAATTGTACTTTTGTCTATCGATTCATTTGGAATAGACATAATCTGTTTTCAAATTATCTTCAATAAAATCTTTGGTCAATGTCAGTCATTGTCAAATTCGATGTCACATTTGTTTACAAAAGTTTGTGTGGTTTCGAAAGGTTGTTTATTTTACTACGTCTTCACACTTCCATGTGCTTAATACCGTAACTTTCATTTTTTATTCGGTATAGGCTTTCCGGGACACTATGCTGCGAACATATCACAGCGGGAATACTATTTCCAGCAAAATGCCATTTAACCATCGTGACTTTTTCAGAGGTTGCGAAAATCATAATTATTTTATACAAAATTACTCAATCTGGAAACTTCAAATTCTTTTCAACAAAATGTGACATCGAATTTGACAATGACAAAGTCACATTTTGCTGGTATTTTAATTGTAGCTTTCCCTGGACCGTATTATAAATTTTACAAATTTGAAGATAGATTTTTGCAAATAACTTTTAAAGGCCTATTTCGAATAAAAAAAATTAGGAGATATGAAAGTAGTTTCCAAAAATGTAATAATATACCGGGTGTTTCCTTTAAAATAAGAAAGATGCTACCACTTTTCAAATGATGCGACAATATTCTAACGCTGAAAATATTTGGAGCAGGTGCCTTTGGATCACCGGTTCTCCATAAACGTCTAACGTACCATCGCCCTGAGTCGCTCTATATAAAGGTTGGCATTTTTCGTGAATGGGACAATAAGAACCTTTCAATAAATTTGCACTCTTTGTTAACTATTGCCTAATAATTTAGGATATCTTGTAGAACTTAACCATAGAATAATTAAAAGTTAAAGTACGTCTACTGGATCAGTGTGAGATGAATGGAATTTCAAAAATGCGGACACAATATTAGAGTATGATCGATTTACCACAAAACACATTTAAATAAACAGCAATATATTTTATAGATCTCTACATATACACTTGTGTGGACTTGACGACTATATATAATCACCGCAAAACACACTCTGCCCACTTGCAAATTTGTCGAATTTTTTTGACGGGGCGCGTCGTCTAATTTTTTACGAGAAACATCGATTAAAAAGGTAGCAGACCGAGCTTGGAGAACACGGCAGTTGTTATCGGTAAAGTAGTTGCGTGATTTTATTGATTTTTTATTGTTTTTCCTAATTTTTTTTTAATTTTTATAAAGATTATGTTTCATTTACGTTGAAAAACATTTTTCTATAAAAATATCTTTATATTGGAACACGAGATTATTTTTTAAGAGCAATACTAACTTTGGCAATACTAGTACGTTGGCAATACTTAAATGATCGATTTCCATAAGTTTTAATTCAATTTTAAATAGGTATTTCCTTAGATGTGAAATATTAAGATGATTAAAATTCTTTGTGTAGTAAAATTATAATATATACATATGTAAGAGAATTATTAATTAATTGTAAATAGACTATTAACATTTGTTTGGCAAAAACTCTTTGCGACTTGCCGCCTATTTCATCAAAGGAAAATCTATTCCTGGATGCTTCTACGTTCAATTATTTACACAGTTTATTTTGATACGTCCAGGTGTTCAGTGAGGTATTTTCGTCTTTCGGTTTTATTTTTTACTGGTTTTTAATTACCAAGTGTTTATTGTATTTTGTCCAGCCATACTTCTATCGACTGATTGATTTATTTAATTATTTGATCGAAAAAATATTATAAAAACTAAAATTTATCAGATTATGTCATTAAAATTGGGTACAGAAAAGTATAATATTCTTTGTTAAGTCAAAATTTTCCGAATTCTGTAACGTGCATTCACAGCGAATGCATTCAAATGTGTCACACATACCACCCGGTGCGAGCGGGTAACAATGGCACCTTAAGCCGAGGATAGACCTGACGAACGTTACCATTCGATCGCATTTGTTTGCATTCGCGACGAAATGTTTTTCAGGTGTGGACGTGCATTCGCAGCCAATGTACGTCAGGACGAATTGTACGAACGAACGCTTCCATCTTCTGCTTCTGGCGGTGAAAGTGAATATATCAGAGAAAAATGCGAGCCGCGAATGACTGGAAACGTTGCAGTGTAGACGTATCGGTAAAAATGCATGAAGTGGAAAGAGGGCGAACAGTGGAAATGTTAGCGAAAGAAAAAGATTCGTTCAAATGTGCCATACCGCCCTATGCGAATGGGCCATAATTGTGCGAATGGCTGCAATGCGAACGAAAGTTAAGGTTCGTCAGGTCTGTCCTCAGCTTTACGAATGGTAACGTTCGTCAGACCTGGCTAATGTTACCATTCGTTTGCATTCGCAAGGAAATGTTTCTCAGGTGTGGACGTACATTCGCAGCGAATGTACGTCACGACGAATGATTTCAGCGCGAACGAACGCTTTCCATCTTCTGCTTCTGGCGGTGAAAGTGGATATATCAGGTCTGTCCCCGGCTTAATGTTGTAAAGAAATATAAACTTAAATGTTTGTTAAAATGGTGCGACTTCAGCGTTTAAAGCCGAGAAATGCAATGAAGCAGAGTTTCATTGAGAGATATGCTTCAGGATGAGGTGAGTTACCTGTTCCGCCTCACTCATATTCGTCTACTCAAGATGAAGAAAGATATACTCCGATAAGGGGCGTATCAGCAGATGATAGACTGGCTTTTAGCTTGATTTAAAAATTCTCATGAAATTTTAATAATGTTAGATTAATAAGGAAATATTAAATAATAAAATAATATTCCTTGAAAATTAAAACTAATTTTTAACACTGGCTAATAATGCCGAGTCTACATAACACATTGTCAAAATGTCAAATGTAAAAACAAAGGTGTTTATGATAGAATACAATAAAACAATAGCGTTTATGGTAGAACACTGGTCACATAGATGCAGCTAAATCGCTTAGAGTAGATAATATTCAAATTAATTTAAATACAGATATTATACATAAATTCAATGTATCTTAGTCTTAAGACTCACACTTTCGTTTCAGGTATGCCCATACCAACGACAATAAATGCTTGGGTGCCAACCCCCACGCAACAGAACGGTGTTTTAAATGGTTTAAATACATCTCCATTGATTAATTCCACACCACCACCTGTTGAAGACAAATATGCCGCGCTGAAGGATTTGGATAACGAAATGAAGCAGCAGCAACAACAGGTAAAATCTAAGACAAGTATTATTTATATTACTCCGTATTAGATTCGTTTTATTTTATGCCATTCGTGAGAAAAATATGTTTAGAATAATTATATTAATAAAAAAAATCGGTGTCCGTGTATAACGTATAGAGATCTGATATGTATACCTCCGATAGGAGTGTCTCACTGTGTCAATCGCTGGCAGTCGTTAGCATCAGTCGACTATAATTATATGGTAGACATAGGCAGTCGTCTTCGCAATCATTGGCAGTCGTTTGGCAGTACATGTACAGAGTGGGTCAAATTAGACGCTTTTAAAGGGAAATACAGTGGGCGGCCGTAGCTCCAGCGTTAGTGTATCGATCTGCGGAGCGGAAGGTACTGGGTTCGATCCCCAGCCAGTACGGTCGGTTTATTTATTTAAATAAAAATATTTATTTATCTAAATAGAGCGGCCAACCACCTCAAGGAAGGCAATGGCAAACCACCTTGAGTATATTTGCCTTGTACAGCCTCTCAAATAATGCCGTTCGGGTTCGGTAATAAACTGTAGGTCCCGTGTACTTGTGAAACACTAATGACACACATCACAAGTGCATGCGAGAGGTAGCCGACGCTCTGTATAGAGTACGGCACTGTAAGAAGAAGAAAGGAAAAGACCATTTTCTATTGGAGATAGACGCAAATTAATATCGGTGTCTGGAGCTCAATTTTTATGATAAACATGATGGTGAAAACCGCACATCGATATCTGTTACCGTTTCGGAGTACGGGGTGTTTTTAAATGTGCATTTTTATCAAATCGTTGTACTTTTTATGCTATGGAAAATTTTATATTTTTATGAGAACATTTCCAAAGCACCTTTTTACTCAGAATTTAATGTTTAAGTATAATATTTTACAATTAATACTTTAAGTTATCAACAGAAAAATTGATTTTTTATTTGGGACACCCTGTATATTTTTAATTATCTGAAAAGGACTTAAAATTACCTTTCCAAAAATATAGCACACTTGATAAATTTTAGTGACGAACTTTTAAAAATTCTGTATTTCAAAGGAGACTATAAGAAAATATCATCCTTTCGAAGGAGACTATAACAAAATATCCTAACCTAACCTAACCAAACAAAATATCTTTTGTTATAGTCTCCTTCGAAATACAGAATTAAAAGTTCGTTACTTTTAACAAGTAGGCTTTGGACCCCTTCTTGATGATCTGTCCCTAATGGAACTCGATAACATATTTTTCCAGCAAAACGGGGCACTGCCTCAGAACGCTGAAGTTATCAGCAAAAAAG
Source organism: Sitophilus oryzae (assembly GCF_002938485.1). Taxonomy (NCBI): domain Eukaryota; kingdom Metazoa; phylum Arthropoda; class Insecta; order Coleoptera; family Curculionidae; genus Sitophilus; species Sitophilus oryzae. The sequence goes on along the minus strand of NW_022147065.1, from coordinate 393,300 downwards.
TAAAAGTAAAGATTTCAGTTAACGTCTCCTTTTTGCTGTCAGGGCTAATCTGGACGGGGCCTACTTTGTTTACGCGGAATCCGAACCGCGGTCCTCGGCCATATCATGGTCAATGGCCTACCAACTTAGGAAGTGTCTAAATCAACTCTTACTCACGAGATATCCGATCTCATCCGGCCTCTAACCGGCGTGAATGAGCAGTGTATATCAATAGATTTTACACTTTTCCCTTGGACAACAGCATGATACAGAGTTTCGAACCGGTCACCCGTCCATCCAACAGTATCGCCTTACGTCGCTTAACTTCGGTGTTCTAATGGGAACCGGCGTTTCAACGTAGCTGGGCCATTGCCCTTAGTTATCAGCAAATTTTTGCAGCCAATTTCAAGAATAATTGAATAGCTATCCAATATCCCAGCCGTTGGCCGTCGAGGCCGCCGGACTTAGCGCCTAAGAATTTTTATCTTTGCGGAAGAATAAAGATTCTTATTTTGAAACTGACCGTATAGTCTAGGCAATAATTAGATGTACTTAGAGATTAGGTTATGCGAGGGCATCTTTCACCCCCACTGAGCTAAAGAATTCCGCGAGAAATGTTCAAAAACGGTCCCATCTGTTCATAATAGAAAATGGTCGACATGTCGAACACCTGTAGCAAAATCTCATGTCATGTTTTGCTATTTATTTTTATTGTTATTAGATATAGTTTAAATGTGTTGATGTTGTTTAACATAGTTTAAATTATTATAAAATTCTGCATCTCCCATTGCAAATATTTTCGTTTTAATTGCTGCTAACAGCTAGAATTTTTTTGCATTACAGCCGGCACCGTTCAAAGCCTAATTTATTCAAAGTGGGAGAATTTTAAAAAACTCTATACCTCGAAGAGGAATCGAGCAAATTATCAAGTATGCTATATTTTTGGAAAGGTAATTTTAAAAAAAGTTTCAGTTAATTAAAAATATACAGGGTGTCCCAAATAAAAAATTAAGTTTTCTGTTAATAACTCTTAAATTATTAATTAAAAAAATATATACTTAAACCATTAAATTCTACGTAAAAAGGTGCTTTGGAAATGTTTTCATAAAAATGCAAAATTTTCCATAGAAATTACAGTGATTTGTAAAAAATACACATTTTTGAAAAACACTCCGTACCCCCGAAACGGTAACAGATATCCGAGGGGTCTCTCACTATTGGAATTACCTGTACATTTTCTTGGCAGTCGCTGGCAGTCATTGGCAGTCTTATGGCAGTCGCCTATAATAATTACATGGCAGTCATAGGCAGTCTTCTTCATAGTCATTGGCAGTCGCTTAGCAGTGGAACGATATTTTGGCAGTACGTGTACATTTTTTACCCGAGTGAGACACCCCTCGCAGATATCGATGTGCGCTTTTCACCATCATGTTTTTGATAAAAATTGAGCTTCAGACACCGAAGCTAGTTTTCGTCTATCTCCTATAGAAAAGGGGTGTGTTTCCCTTTAAAAGAGTTCAATTTGACCCACCGTGTACATTTTTTGAACGTGAAGAACGCGAAGTGAACACTCCTCCGTGTACTTCAGAGCTCTCCGGCCTATTTCGGCCTCCTCTCTGTTTCTCGATGGTAACGGTTCGTATTCAAATTTGTTCTAATAGTTGGAATATGAAAAGTGGCCGCTTTAGACTTTATTAAAGGAATTTCAGGTTAATTCTACTACTAATTTACTATAAATTCTACTTTTATAAATAAAACTTGTTAAATGTTAAGTAAGTAAAAGTATGTTCAAATTTAAATTACGAACATATTGTTCTAGGACGTATGGTCCAGTTCCAACACGGGTTCAACAGGTTCACTCTACAGCTCGTCGACCCCAACTACAGGGTCAGTTTACGGTTCGCCCTCTCCTCAGGGTTCAATTTTTGGATCTCCTAGTCAAGGTATCCTACCCCATATCTGTGCTCCACCTATCTTATTTACCACTGAATACTTTCAGGCCAGTTTGTGACAGCGTTTACGCCCTTTCAAGAAAATAATCCGTTCGGTTCCAACCCATGGGCGCAGAAGCAGCCATTAGTCAATCCATTCAAAGAACAGAACAAAGGTACTATCTTGCAGCCTATCCTGCCAACCAACGGTATCACTAATGGATATAGTAATGGTTGGGGTGGTAATCCGTTTAAGGTCAGTATATTAATCATATTAGAGGTGGGCAAAGATTGAACGAGTCGTTAAAGAGTATTAAAAATGAAGGCTGTACTTAAACTGCCGTTAAACGGTAGCTTACTAAAATGCCGTTAATAGGTATGACGTCGTTGATGTGACGCACTTGACGGCTTTATGAAATATAGGAATTTTATAAGGACTAACCAACGCTATCCACCCCACCAAATAACCAACTTAACCAACGCAACTAACCTCGACACTGATAAAAAAAAATTAAAAAACAAATATAAATTAGTAAAAACCAACCAACCCCACCAAATAACCAACTAACCAATGAATTAACACCCTCCAAATAACCACGCTAACCAACCAGCCAAATAACTAAACCAATCCAACCAAAAAGAGTGAAACCAATGCAATAAGATCACGCTATAAGCAAAAAAATATAAAAAAGTCTTGGTCAGCGTGAGATTTGAACCCCGAACCATTCGCTTACGAACCGATAGCCTCAGCCACGGAGCCACAGGTGCTCTTGCAATATGCTTATGGCTAGGCATTACTTTCCGCCGACATGAACGACGTCACAATTTCTATCAACGGCATTTTAGTAGGCTACCGTTTAACGGCTGTTTAAGTACATCGAAAAATGAATCGTGAGATTCAATTCACCGACTAGAATACGGTTCGTTTAATTGAATCGTGCCCAGCAGGGATTCATTGAATTTGAACGAATGAGTCGTAAAAAAGACTCGTATGAATTGAATCGGATCACAATGCGACTCGTTCGTTTTTATAGCTCGTTCGTTCAGAGTCGTGAGAATTGATTAATTTCTTACAATACGGTTCGTTTAAACAACTATAATATTATAATTATATGCTATGAGCTTGAGTATAGTGTTTCTAAAGTCAGTTGGAATAGATTCGGACTCTTAATTTCGGCACATTCTTTGTCGGCGTCTTTATGTAGTGTCGACATCCATCTGTAATGGAAACATATAAAGTACGACAAAATCGGTTAAATCGTTGAGTGAAAGAATTGGGAAGATACGCAACCTAATGGGCGAATTCGTGACAAAGCTGATTTGATTTCCCCTTACGTCTCAAGTGCTATACGGTGGAGATTGACCGCAGAATGATACACTTATTTTCTCTAATTCAGCCAACGAAGGCATATCGAAGACGGTGTGGATCTGAAAGCGAGAGTGTTGCCATATTAAAATGTGTGATATCTGTAATACGTTTGACGATCTTTGGATGAAAAATCCGCGTTTATGCATTGAAAATTTATTCGTGTTAAACATAGAATAAACAACAAAAATAAAAATTCTTTATAGGTACTGAATATGACGTATTTACCATAAAATTTTGCATATAAAATAACAGCGATCTTCATTTCCAAGCCAACTCTGACGCCGTTCTTTGTTTAATGATATAATATTATATTAAACTGTTTAATTATAGAAAATCCGTATTATTAACGTACTGTACCCAAAATCCGTAAATCTACGGATTAATCAGTAGTTCTGGCAACACTGTCTTCGGCAACCACTCACTCTGTCGACTGAAAGCAGAACTACGGCTGCTACGATACAGTATTCAGCGCTCAGTGGCGCAAAGCTAAACTAAATCTCGGAATTCTCGGACCGGCTGACGGTAATGCCAGCTACATCTCAGACAGGTTTTGTGCCACGAAATCGTCCATAAGATTGTGCATCTTATTTCTTCAACCAACGGTTAAATTTTATAAAAAACATATTTTTGTGTTTGTGGTTGTTCTGAAAATTAACCGTTTTATTTTATGTGATTTTAGTCCCATCTGTATCTACAATAAATTAATATGATACTTAGTAAGAAAATCGCTAATTGGCAATCCAAGAAAATTAATATTAACATTTAAAAAATGGTACTTAAATTGAATTCTGGTTGTCTTGACTTCAGGGTAATTATATTGATTTAAGTCATTTTACTGACTTAACTTGCAGATCATCATGATTTAAGTCAATAATATATAGACTTAAGTAATAAAAACGACTTAAATAACTTTATATTGATTTAAGTCAACTTTATATTGATTTAAGAATTCCAAAAATGACTTCAGTTGAAAAAACGACTTAGGACTTAGATCATTTGAGCTTTATGTTGAATTTGACTTGAGAATTATAAATCATTTTGGTTTTAGAAATAACGTATTTTTAAAACTGACTTGTTGCAGGTCTGATAGTTACCTACCTATATATATAGTTACCAGTGAAAATTATTCCCTTATTTATATCGATTTTTGACCACGATGTACCGTACGATGCACAACAGACTATTATACAGGGTGATTCAGATTTTACTAGAATAACTTCATATATCGATAGAACTAACCGAAATAATGATAGTTTGTATTATAAACCATATTCCAAGAACGCTTCCGCTTGGAGTAAAGTGGCGCCAAAATTTGAATTAAGTTCTCCATGGCATGCTGCTAATTAAGTAACATTTTTCGAACGCAGCTGAGCTATGTCCGGAATTTTGTGGAATATCTCGAAAACTAAGCGATATATCAATAAAATTTAAGAACAAGAAAAGTTAGTAAAAAGACGGAAGGTATCAGAAAAAAATACGTTAAAAAAAGTTCTACAAGGTTCCGTGCAATTGACACTTACAAAAACAACACCCTGTATAGCAATCAATCCAATTTTTTTCACACATAGCCACGTTGCCCTTTGCATTTAACCAAACACTTGCGTATTTAGATCCTCTGGCTTACGAGTAATAAAATAAAAACCGAAAAATAATTCAAATTTTAGCGCCATTTTACTCCAAGCGGAAGCGTTTTTGGAGTATGGTTTATAATACAAACTATCATTATTTTGGTTAGTTCTATCGAGAGATACCTGAAGTTATTCTAGTAAAATCTGAATCACCCTGTATAGTCTTCTTTGGGATTCCCAATAATAATAGCATAAATAAGCTATACTAAACGCCACGAATGTTTGGGAGTGATTTATCGCTTGATGAAGTTAGAATCGACACGCGCGCTATCATTTTTACATTAAAAACGTAAATTTTTACCGCAGACGTAGGTTTTTAAAGGCCCAGTCTAATCATCTGCCTGCGCTCCTCCTACTTATTCTAAAATGTTAGCGTGATTGACAAAGACAATACTATATCGCGTTTCTTTGATTGATTCGTTTTTGTGCGCCAGTCCATTGGTGTGCTTGCGGTGCGACCAATGGGGCATTCCATTTTATATTTATAACCAAATATATGTTTTGACAAGACTTTGACAGTTAAAACAACAAATTACAACAGATTATATATTGATTATTATATGACTTGAAACACCACGGCACTGGAATTAAGTTTATGTGACCTTGAACAGATTAGTTCACATGGTAGCGACCGATGAATCACTCCTAAACATTCGTAGCGTTTACTATAACAAACAACAAATCCGTAAAATTTCAAATCAAATTCAAATATGCCTATTACTATAACAAACAACAAATCCGTAAAATTTCAAACCAAATTCAAATATGCCTATTGAAACGTCAACAAGAACTGTCAAAAATGGGGGCTCATGATGTGGATTCTCTCTCTAATGCTTGAATACATGAATCTTATTATACTCCTTTCTTAAACTTTTTATTTGAAGGTAGATGGTTTTATTGCGTTAAAAATTACATCAAAGCTGACTGCGAAGTTTAAATTAGAAAGAACTGGCGAACACCACGAACTGAATATTTTTATTCAAACTTTTGTAAAGTACTAATTGCTTGTTTAATTTACAGGTCGGGACAGTATCGTCTTCGTCGAACGTCAACAATCCATTTTTATGAAGCCAGCCTTTCTGACTATTTCTTAACTTATGCTCGCCTTAAACGTACCTCAATAACTCCAACCCTTCCCGAGTACGTAAAAAATAACAATTCTGCCTCTGTCACTCTCTCTTTTGTTTAGCTTTAATTATATGTATCAGAACAAAGATGCTTCTTGCATAAGACTAGAATTTATTCTCTTCGATTTGCGTTGCACTTAGCAGGCTAACCGAAGTGAATAAATCCGAGCTAATAGCCTAATTAAGCTGTAACTTATTGTTTTTTTTTTGTTATATTATGGTGTATATTTATTTTTTGTCGAATCTTTTTCCATAATGGCCTTTTTATGGTAAGGTGACAAGGATCAAGTTTTGATAGTAGGGTGAGAAAGATTGTGAGGGGGTATGAAGTCACTGAAATTTTTTGCCATAGCGTAGCCACTCACACACAGATATTTTGTATTGTTTTACCACAAAGTAAAAGCAATAGCTAACTAGAAATTTTGTATCTCATAACTGGAAACATCGTATTCAAAAATATTTTTTTAACATAATTAGTCATTGAACTTAAAAGACAAAAGAATAAGAAATGTATTGTTTACCGTAACAATAGTCTTGTGAAATCAAAAGCGTACATACGAACATTAATGCCTTTTTATGTGAGTGCTCATTATATTAACGTTATTGTTAAACTAAATGACGAAAAAATTGATTGTTGATAATTTTCAGTTTCGACAGAAAATTAATCAACAGACAATACAATCAACAACGTCATATTATATGCAATAGTTATTAAATGTGCTTAGAGATATAAAAACGATCCTAAATTAAACACTAATTTTTTGATAGGTGTTCTTTTACTACAGTTTTGCTGAGTAAAGTTTAATACACATACCCTGCTGGTCATCCAATTTATGTGGTCTGGATTTTGTGTGACAGGGAATAATATAAATGGCCGGTTGACAGCACAAAACATCCCCCTTTAGAACTTTTTCTTTAATGGCCATAAGCGGGAGTAAAAGACCAACCGCCCGAACAAACACTAGAGGCACCACCGGTCATCAAATGGTGTAAAAATTGCGAAAATTTAATCATCTAATTTTGACACAAGGGGTCGCGCTTAACTTTTTCAATTTTAATTCAATAATTATTGTTTTCCAAATTATATTTATAGACTTTGTTGTATTTTGTGAATGTATAAATGTTTTCTTAGTATAAAGTCGCATTATAGTAATTTAAATTATATTACATACATATTTAAGATTCAAATATTATGACATATAATATGTCAGTTGCCGTCTAAAATGTCATCTTGATAACAAAAAGTTAGTTATTGTCAAAAGTAGTTAAAATCATGTTAAAATATTAAAATTTACAAGTTATAATTCGATATTTTATATTATTTCAACAACAAACACATAATAGTACAGCGTAATGTTGATATGCAGGTCCAAAACAAAAAGTGCCGTTATATTTTTCAGTTATCGTTGTCAGCCGCGGAAGTTTCAGTGATTTTAGTGTTGTCGGATATTTCTATTTGTGAAATTCTATTGTGAAATAGAAATATTGCGTTTGGATTGCAAAACTAAAAGTGGAAGTTTTATTGCAATGTAAGTAAGCGTTTGTTCATTTTATATTTTACTTTTTTCATACCTACGACAAATATACATATATTGAAATTTTATAATTCGTTTTATTTAAAAAATGTTAGAAAACAAAGCTTATAATCCTGTAAATTTAACAATTGTTATGTAATATATTCCATTTAAATGTAATATATTACTTTACAATTAAAAAATGTAAATTTAAAAAATATATTAAAAATATATACAGGCATTAATTGAAATTTTTTGAGTGCGAACAAACACGAGAGGCGCTTTATTATTTACTTTCATTTCTTAACATGACAGACGAAGTTCTAAAGGGGGATGTTTTGTGGTTGACAGACAGACAAAATCAAATGCGGCATACAGTGTTGCCGGTTCTTTACGTTTGTAGGAAAATGTGTGTAGAAAAATATAAGCTATTTTTATATAAAAATATAAGCTAAAACTTTCATGTATTATTATTAACTGAATATAATCTACTACAGTTGTAGTAAAATGAGTAACTAATAGTGAAAAATAAAGTTCCAACCCTAAATGCAACATTTTTCGTAAAGGCCTACTTGTGCGGTTTGAAATTTTAATAGCACTTTTTATGTAGTTACATATTGGTTAAACAGTACAAAATAGATATTTGGGTGACTTAAGACAAACAGTTTTACCAAAGGATCGATTTAAGTAAAATGTTTAAAACCCTCTGTAAGTGTATGTATATGTTTATATTAATACTATTATTAATTGTTTAGAATCTCTTGGTCCTTGTAACATAGGTTTAGAGTTAGGTTTGATAAGTTAAGTTTTTTATAGTCTTTTTCCTTTACAAAAAATGTAGTTTTATGATATATTGGACTACCAACCACACTTTGATTTTATCTTTGCACTCATCACTAGAAAAATCAGACAATTTTGTTTTATTATAATATATAGTGATAAGTATACGGTTAAAATCAAATTAAAATATAGTATATTTTCGAGTATGCGTTATTATAGAAAAACATACACGCGTAAATGTAATTGAGCTTTGTAAGTGTTTTTAGGGAAAAAAGTGGCCTTTTTGATTAGTAACGCAACGTTGTGATCTATTTGGTAGCTCGTGAAAGATTCTTCTGTAAAATACAGGGTGTATATTTTTTAGTTATATACCGGAGTAAATTTTATGGTTTAAAATCCGCTCTTAATGCTAAGGCTTCGATTCTTAAAATTTGAAAAATATTAGCTGTTTAACTGATCCTGTCTTAAAACAAGATGTTTCACGAAAACTTTTCTTATTGTACATACATTTTGGTTAACATATTTCAACTTACTAATTTACTGAACATGGTTTAATAAATATTTTTTAATATAATTACACGTTACACTAAAATGTGACAACTTAAATATCTTCAATTTATGAATTTCAGATTTTAGTCGAGGTTAGTTGAATGAAAAATATTTATTTAACATGAATAATTGACAATAATCGACGCTACAAAGTTTGAAGAAATTTTCAGCATATTTGTTATTTTCTGACGAATTTTATGCATTCAGTAAATACTCATAACAAATATTACTTTGGTAAAATTGATTACATACACAGGGTGTCCCAGGCTGACCGTGTATTAGAAGATTCTAGAGAACTACAATATCTAGATCGGAGATTTTTTGCACATCATTATTTTACAACGATATCTGTCTCACTGATTAAAAATATTTTCAATATGGTGGCACTTCCGGAATTATCGGAAGTTGACAGCAACTTTCTTATTTTAAATGGGTGCCCCTATTTTTTATTACATACTTAAATTCTCTGCAAAATTCTATGAATATTAATGTTAAATATTATATATCTAACATTAACCGTTTTTGACAAAAAAATATTTAAAATTTTTGGACGAAAAAAACTGCCTGTCAAGAATATTTGTATAGCCTAAAAGTCAAATTTGGTGATTACCACAGCCACTGTGACATAAAGAGAAGACATGTAGCTATTTCAAAAATTAAATTGTTGGAATGCCATATATTAATGGCGGTAGCTGTCAGGCGGAGCTATTAGTAGTTATACATGTTCCTATACCTAAAATAAATCGTTTTTAAGTTATTTGAGATTTAGATTAAAAACGTATTTTTCTTGATTTTATCTAGCTTCCTTTGACATTAAGTCTCAGACAATCAGACAGTTTATTTCCAAAAATAATTATTATTTGAATTTCCTACATTATAAATACTGCTACTTAAGAGTTTAAAAAGTGTTATTTATAAAAATGTACCTCGTATTTTCGCTCTTTAGTAAATATAGTAGATATTATTAATAATATACTGTATGCACGAAAAAAAAAACGCAGTTGGCTTGGAAATGATGATCGATGGCATAGTGCTTTTTGAACAATATGTGACAATATGTCATAGCCAGATCTATTGTTTTACATCACTTGACGTTTAAAACCATAGACCTACTAAACCACGTCTTCTCTTTATGCCACAGTGGCTGTGGTAATCACTAAATTTGACGTTTAGGCTATACACATTTTTTTGACAGGCAGTTTTTTTTCATACAAAAATTTTAAATATTTTTTTTTCTAAAAACGGTTGTCAAATTGTTAGTTATAGAGCAAAGAATATGACAAGAAAAAGAAAGGAAAGTGTCTTACTAAAAAATGGTTCCATGTTAGTGGCGCCATCTATGCGTTATTATAGAAATACCGGAAGTTGACAACTTCCGGTATTTCCGGAAGTGCCGCCATATTGAAAATATTTTTAATCGATACATCTCGTTGTGAAACAATAATGTACAAAAATGTCCGATCTAGGTATTGCAGTTCTCTCGAAACTTCTAATGCACGCTCAGCCTAGGACACCCTGTATACAAAGATTTTTACTTTTAACAAAATATAATATATATTCAATATTTATACTTAATAAATGGCTGCATGCAAATTATTTTATTGGTCATTTTTTGGTAATTAAAAGTGATTTTTTAGATTGTTCTAATTAATTTGGTGCATGTTTTTTATTTTCATTGTTAAATGAGTGGACTTTTTTTGACTACATAATGTTTAATTTATATGATACGTACCTAATTTTTACAATTGATCTATATATTGTTCTATACATATATTTTTCCAATATTATTATTAAAACCAAGTTCCAAAATCAAAAATATGAAATAGTGAGATTATTTTTTTGTGATCGATTTTAATTTTATTGAGCCTATACATTAAACTTAGTGGACCCTGTATTTTATTTTTAATTGCGAAGCCTACCAGGGACATATTTAAATTGTTCTGTGATAACTCGAATAAATGGGGTAAAATAAACTATCAATGTAACGAATAAGAATAATCAAACTAAATGTATTTTGCGACAATTAGAAAAAAACGAAAGATCCAGGAAATCGGCCTACACGTAGTCAGGGTTATAAAAATAATGGTGATATTCCGATAATGAAATGGTTTGCCGTCCCGGTTATTTTTGCACAATTTATTACACGAAAGAATTATACAAACATAGGTTTTCATAGGTGAAATAAGATGTTCTGTGTATTTGTATATACTACTATATTAATAAATTTAATAACACCCAAAATGTTTTGTTTTATTGTTACAAAAATATGTATCACTTTCAGAGCTTACAGTTGGGGGGGTTGGAACCGTTGGTGTTACACGGCAAAATAAAACACTAAATCACCACAATATACCAAAACACTTTTACTTTTACAGTGGACGCGCGTTTCGCTAACCATGATAGCATCATCAGTAGATGATCAAAACTAAACTAAAATCTACAATTTGAGCCTTTTTATACTCGCTCAGTGGGTACCGAGTGGGCGTGGCAAGATCTAGCCAACCGCGTCAGCCCACCGAAAGTAAGAATTAAATTTCCGCAATTAGAATAGTAGGAACAAAGAATTGGAAGGAATTGGACCGTTGCCTCTGTTCATACTATCTTTATATTTATTAATTCTGATGCTTTCATATGCATCTAATTGCCTGTAATTTGAGACTTGTTTAGTTAATTTTAAATTAAGATCTATAAAATGTTCTTTATCAACAATATGTTCAACAACGCAAGATTTATCCAGTCTATCATATCTTATCTGCTCTAAATGTTCTTTAAATCTAGTTAATATTGATCTAGTTTATCCAACATATTTCTGATTACAATCTTTTTAAGAAATTTCATACCTACCTGCAACCTAATAATTGTTGTAATTTATTATTAGCACTATACAGAAGTTTATAATTGACATTCTTAAATATTCCTTTTAGACCACGGGATTAGAGCTGCAAAACCACGGAAAAGTGCTGCAAATTCACAGAAAACATGTCTTTTTTTGGTTTAAGTAATTTTAACGACTTAAGTAATTTCATTTTAAGTCATTTTTCAAAAGCTGACTTAAGACATATATTAAGTAATTTTTCAAATGATTTGTGATTTAAATCAGCGAAATAGAAATACTTATTAAGTCGTTAGAAAGGCTAAATGTTTTTAAAGGATTTAAGTCTTTTTGAGAAGAGACTTAATTTTTTTAAAATACTGAAGTCTTTTTATAAGAGATTTAAGCCAGATTTTTCATATGATAAATGTTTAATAGCAACATTTCCCTTTGAGCTGTCAGGCAGCAGAACAAAAACATCAACACTCACAACTGCTAATAAATGAAAAGTTAGCTGTTCGGCGGTTGGTTTTGATTCGTTGTGTTACGCGTGCGTAGTGAGTCTGTTGTCTTTATCATGTGAATCCCCGACTCCGTATAGTCCGAAAGACAAACGAAGGAAACCGCTCCAGAATATACCGGGTGTTTCTAAAAAGGTGGCTGCCCCTATAACTTTTTTATTTTTTCAGATAAACGAGATTTGGTACGTTGGTATATGACATAAATCGGGATTGATTCACGCATTTAATTGTTTTCAGTCACTTCCTGTTTCACCAGAATAACTACAACTTTTGATTTTTAACTAGCATCCTGGGTTTTTACTTTATTTGTTAGAAAATGACATTCGGAATAGAATGACATATCATATGTCAACTTTTACCATTCTCGCTTAAAAAATCGTATTTTAAATTTCAATCTAGAGTGCGATGGCTGTTTTAAAAAACACTAAGGAGCCTTGGAAAAATAGATTTGATCGTCTAGTGTTTTTCGTGTCTTGTCCTGGCCAGTTAAAAGATGCTCAGTAGCATATATTGGTGAGAAATAAACACATGCCAAATGAATGGAGATTTTGAAAATAATTTTTATTTTAAGAGTATTCCATGTAAAACCCGTATGGACGGCACTGACTGGTTGAAATAAATAAAATTGTTTGTACATCAAAAAAGGTATTTTGATGCATAGAAGACGTGTATCAAGTTTCATAAAGATACCTGTAATAAAATGAGAGTTATTATGAAAAAATGTTTTTTTTAGAATATTTCACCACCCTGTATCTCAGAAATTAAGATGTTTTTGATATACATTCATATAAAGTTTTTCTCTTAGAATAGGTCCAAGAATCACCCTCTTAAATAATAGCATGTCATTAAGGAACATCGTGTATATTCTTAAATGATTATTGAAAAATGAGGAGCAATCATAAAGGCGAACATGCTGATAAATTATTTTATATTCAATATTTAACAATATTACAGTTCATAAATATTGAATAAGTTTTCCTTCGAGATTCTGAACTCCATCCATACTGACTTGGTGTTGTGTTCTCATGTGTATTGAGAAGGGCCCTGTCTGTGAAAATTTCTTTCCGCATATACAGCAGCAGTATGGTTTTTCTCCCGTATGTATCCTCATGTGTACCTTCAGTGTGTTGGACTGATAGAAACCTTTCTGACAAATAGTGCAGACGTAATCCCTTTCACCTAAAATGACCCATATGAAAAAAGGTGTTGCCTGTAAAATGATAATCCTATATCATTTATTTAAAATTTACATAAACCGCCAAAAAACAATATTCAATTTTGAAAAAAAAAGGAAAAATCTACAACACATTTACTTTTTAAAAAATTGCCTTAACGTGTCTTGAAAGTTGAAATTTTTTTTCCAGTTAAATATTTAAGTTTTACAAATTTTTATCTCAATTTTTAATAAATGGTATATTGGGGATCTACCCAATAGAAATCATCATTGATTGGCAGCTGAAACCATCTATATAAAACTTTAGTATTTTACTTTCGGATTTTTTAGGGCCTTTGATGCCATCCGCCCAGGGGCGCTATTCTGTACAATCGTCGGTATCGGTAAGTTCCCGACAGCTATCGGTACGTACGGCCAATAAGCGTCGTGTTGTTGTCATAGTTATCGATCTCGGCCCTATGGCAGATATCGCAAATTTGTTCCGACGACTCTCAGTATGTCTACCGTGAGTTTAACAAGTAGAGATACCGATTTTCGTCGGTACAAATATGCGATATCTGCCATAGGGCCGATCGGTAACTATGACAACAACAATTAACACATTTTTACTATATACAAATACGTACCGAGAGCTGTCGTAACTTACCGATACCGACGATTTTACAGAATAGCGCCCCAGGGAGAGGTAAACGTCTTCAAACTGTTGCAAATGATGAAGGATGTAACCGACAACTGTGATGATAACGAAGAAGAAAGACATGATGATTGTAACAATGTTTTTTCAATGTATGGTTCTATAATTATATACCGGGTGCGTCTCAAAAGTGGCTCGCTCCTATAACTTTTTTAATTTTTCAGGCAAAAAAACGAGATTTGGTATGTTAGTTTATGACATAAATTAGGATTGATTGACGGTATTCAATCGTTTTCGGTCACTTCCTGTTTCGCCGGAAATTACTACGACTTTTGATTTTTAAATGGCACCCTCAGTATTTTTTACTTTATTCGATAGAAAATAACACTCTGAATAGAATGACATATCATATGTCAACTTTTGACATTTTCGCATATGGTTTATTTGAAATTATAACTTGCGGTTCGTAACGAAAATTTTTGACTCGAAATACCAAGTGGGGGGGAGGGGGGGGATTTAATTATTCGTAAAAAAATGCTTTTTCTAAATATGCTAATGAGTCACCCTCGTTCCATTTGAAAACAAATATATAATTAAAAAAACGATTTAGGCATTTTCTAACTTGCCAGGACAAGACACTAACAATATTAGACGATCAAATCTATTTTTCCAAGGCTCCTTGATTAAGAATTAGCGTTTTTAACATTGCCATGGCCCTTTAGATTGAAATTTAAAATACAATTTTTTATTAAGCGAGAATGTCAAAAGTTGACGTAATATGATATATCATTCTATTCAGAATGTCATTTTCTATTAAATAAAGTAAAAAATTCCGTGGGTGCCATTTAAAAATCAAAAGTCGTAGTCATTTCCGGTGAAACAGAAAATTACCAAAAACAATTGAATATGTCAATCATTCCTAATTTATGTCATATACTAACATACAAAATCTCGGTATAAACGTCATCGAAATCAACTTCAAACATGCTAATTTTGATTTTATAGTATATTTTGATATATTCACAAATCGTACTAAACATAAAACTCTAGTAAGAACATGACTCTCTAGAGAAAAACGCAAAATGATAAAAAACCTCATTCATATGAATATAAGTAAGGATGTAGTGAGGATGTATCTGCAAATTATAGCATAAATGCAGGTGTTCCACAAAGTAGTGCTTTAGGACCACTCTTGTCCTTTTTACAGCAGACTTTCCCACAAACAATAAAGTAACAACGGCTACTTTTGCAGATGACACAGTAATTATGGCTGTCGACAAAAAGCCGGCAACAGCTTCCATGATATTGCAAAGACATCTAAATGTAATAGAGGAAGAATTTCGGGCTTCCATTGTTTTTATTAGTGTAAGCAAAATAGAGACAACGGAAGTCCGAAATTACTTTAGTTTAATTATTAGAGACCAGTGCCCTCCGGTATACTTAAACAACACACTAATTCCGTAGTCTTCCTCCATCAAGTACTTTCGAAAGAAACGTAAGCAAATAGATTTGAAAATAAGTAAGTAATAATTTGAAGACTTATATTGGTTAATAGGAAGACGATCTAAACTATCGCTAGAGAATAAACTTCTTTTATATAAAACCATAATAATACCTGTTTGGACATATGAAGCAGAACTCTGGGGATACGCTAGTAAATCAAATATAGCCTTAATATAAAGGAGCCAATCCAAAATTCTACAGATGATAACAAACGCACCATATGGTATGTCTCCACTCATACTCTACATGAACTTAAAAATCCCGTACCTCAAAGAAGTCATCCAAACTCGGAGCAAAAAACATTTCAATAGACTACATGATCACACTAATACCTTACTTCGGCCTCTACTTGAACCAGCACATACAACAAGACGTAAAAGACAATGGCCATCTGATTTGAAAGAATATTAAGGAGGATTTTTCGCCGGAGAAGACCACATCACCTTAACTGGAGCGTCATTGCTCTCAAGTCATCAAATTAGGCCATAGAATTTCTTTGCAATTATTCTGAATGCTAATAGGCTGCTTACTTTTAAAAAAGAAATCACCAACTCAAAGTTTATTATACTTATTTATAATAAATTGTAAGAGAACTGTATCTATCCTTTTAAAGGTACGCATCTACGTAGCGTGGCAAGCATGCGTCAGAAGCCTGTTTAGCGGTAGAAGTGACGATTTCGACGAACGGAATGCAAAAGTTGACAAAAAGAAAAAAAATATTTTTAAATTAAAATAGGCCAGTAAGCGAGAATAAAAATAGGGTATTACCTCCTAATTCTTGACACCCGCACCGGTTCACGTGAAATTTTAACAGTTACCTAGTAGCTTGTGTGCTTTCACCCTGAGGGTGAGTGCCATCCTTCTCGGGGGTAAAAAATCAATCACCCATTTTAATTGCAAACATCGATATAGGGATGAATTAATTATTACTAAGCAATAAATGTTCGATAACATTTTATCAAAAAATTAATATTTTCGTGATATTTAGGGTTGAAAATGTTTGATTTTTCATCTAAACCTGCATATTTTTCTGCCATTTTTTATAAATAACTCGAAAACATTGCGTTTTATCGCAAAACTCATATATAGCAAAAATGAAGCTTTTGGAATAACAAATCGATTCATTATTATATACAGGGTGAGTTTCCTACGATGTTCTCTATGGGTATCTCAGAAACTACTGGAGATAGAGAATCGGTTAAATGCGAAGATAATTTTGCGAAGAAAACATATTATAGCTTATATCGCTGAAAAGCCTGAAAAATGGCGCTTTTTATGAAGCCATGGCCAACTAAGGTTTCCATTTAAAAAAACATATGTTTGTATCATATGTCAAAAACGATAGGTTTTAGAAAAAAATGGAGGACAGAACATCATTAAAGGATGTGATTATCTACAACTTTTATCTGAAAACTTTTTGTCTAAAATAGCTTATAATGGAATTAGAGACAATTTTTAAAATAGCCGAAATTTGTTTTTTTCGAAATATCTAGTAAGCCATGAACTTTTTCAAAAATCTGAAAGGCGCATATTTATGACCCCACAAAACTGCAATTCTTTCCCCATTTAACTGACTCTCTATCTCCAGTAGTTTCCGAGATACCCATAGAGAACATCGTAGGAAACTCACCCTGTATATTATTATTGATTACCATAGGTGTAATAATAGCCGAGTTATCACTCTGTAAAAGTGATAACTCTAAATTCTAAATCGCTCGAACATGCAGAGCCCATTGTTAGTACCTAAATAGAGCCAACCGTACCTACATGTATTACGCTCAGTTTTTATTTTTTATGATTTTAGTCATAGATTTTGTTGTTAATTTTTTTCCGAAAAAACGAGGTAACCAAATTATTTTGATTATATTTATTTTTTAAATCATCAAATTATTTTTATCATAACTTAACTTTTTTAAGGCTTCTAAAAGGCCTTTTCAAGCAATTTAAAAACGGCCATATTCATTTTCTTCGAAAAATGTGTTCTTTCGCCATTGTTTGAGGTAAAACGTTTGGTTTGGTTTTCAAAAAATAAAAAATCACCTTTACAGAGTGATAACTCGGCTATTATTACACCTACGCTAATCAACAAAAACGAATCGTTTAGTTATTCCAAAAGCTTCATTTCTGCTTTATATGAGTTTTGCGATAAAACGCAAGGTTTTCGAGTTATTTATAAAAAGTGACAGAAAAATATGGAGTTTTTAGATGAAAAATCAACATTTCCAATCCTAAATAACTAGAAAATATTAATTTTCTGAAAAAATGTTATAGAACATTTTTTGCTTAGAATTCATCCCTTGACTTTTGCAATTAAAATGGGTGATTTAATGAGGTTAGAGCACACATCGTTACTATGTAACTTTTGTTTCTTACATATGGGAAAATTAAAACTTTGGGTGCACGTCACAAGGTGGCCACCAGCAATTTACATATAAATGCGCTTGGTGTCATTGATGACGCACACCCAAAGTTGTTTTAATTTTTCCATATATCTATATGCACTGTTAAAATTTCACGTCAATCGGTGCATGTATTCAGAATTCGGACCCTAAAACCCTCGCTTACTGGCCTAAAATGAGAGATAACTGCCACAAGCTTGAAGATACTAACTGAGTTGCCTGAACAAATGGTCAATTCACCCACTTGAGTAGAGCACAAAGGATGGAATCTCCAAATATCTCTTGGTACCGCCGAACCTGCTTCTCTTCTAAATCATTAACCATCCCAACAAAATTGCTCACCATCTCGAGAATGTAGAACGTATGAGAGGGGGAAGTAGATATTTCTAACTCTATTCTTGAGTTAGGTATAACTCATCATACAGTGCCAAGGCTTTGACAAAATCCAGTATCTGAGACGGTTTTACAGAAGTTAGTTCTCTATCTCCAATGTGAGTGGTACCAAAATTTATGGCACGAATGGTTGTCATCTCGGCGATGAGGTGTTCTGGTGTTTCCCATTCTCCCCACAGAATCTCCATCAGATATTTTTTGTTAGCTTCAATCTACTGAGATGTTAATTGAGGAGTGTCCTGTTAAAAACCCCGTGACAATCCGAAGGTTGCTCTTACTTAAATCAAGAAAATTAATTTTCTTGGACGTAAGTTCTCTGAAATTTCTTCGAGTGTCTTCGAGACTGTTGGAGGATTCCCATTCCAGGCTATGAACGTAATCTTCCAGGTTCTTGAGTTTCCAGAGTAGGATGACTTTATTTTCTTTGCTTAAGTTGATAAGCTTCCCCAAGCATTCTTTGACCAACTTTGAAACGATGGTTATTGAGTTGATCGGTTTTAATTAATGCTGCTTGACGATTGGATAAGATGGATATTTCTTGTATGCGATAGTTCCTATCTAAGATAAGTTGTACGCATTTTTCGATAGCGTAATTTTCTGCCTGGAGGGTGCTGGGGTAGGTACCCATTGGTTCGGAGTATTTAGTTTTTGGCCAATTCACAAATTCAACTCTACCTAAAAACGTGACTTGAGAAAAACGAAAAATGAGAAAAAATCAAGTATATGAATAGGCCCCTTACCCAAAAAGGAATCACCTTTTCAAAGTTTATCATACCATATTTACATCATATACAATAAGATTGTAAGAGAATTGTATGTGTCCTTTCCAATGTACACCATTCGTAGGGTGGCAAGCATGCGTCAAATAGCATAAAGACTGTTTAGCGGTAGAAGGGACGATTTTGACGAACGGCATCCAAAAGTTGACAGAAAGAAAAACATTACTTTTGAAATGAAATGAGAGATAACTGCCACAAGTTTGAAGATACTGACAAGTAATTAAAGAGTTGGCTGATCAAATAGTCAATTCGCCCACTTGAGTAGAGCAGGATGGAATCTTCAAATATTTCTTGGTACTCTTATCCCTGTTTTTGCTTTGATTTTGGAAGCATCACTATACCACGTTATGGTATGGTCTTTTACCTGCTGAGCAAACGTTTCTGTCTTCCAATCCTTTTTATTGCTCAGCATTACAGTGAGGTATGTCTCTGTATACTCTTGGTATGTCATCCACTGGGAGTTGGAGAAATGAAATTGTCCTTTTGAGGGTGTTCCAAGCCCCCGAGCTGACAATTATTCCAGTACTATGGTCTTGAGAAAGAATATAATTATAAATATTTAGGATAAGGCATTCTATAGAGAATATAAAAAGGCGTACCAACCTTATAGGAATCCAAATGTTAATCAACACCATGCATCAACAGTTTAAGCGTTCGCTCGGTTAACCAAGGCGACGCGATGTTCAGATAACCAAAACTCTACTGTATCTTAGCAAAATGATACAAAAGTAAATACACTTTACCTTTATGAATTTTCATATGTACTTTTAAATCTTCTCCTCTACTAAACTTTTTAGAGCACAAGTTACAACCATAGGGCTTTTCTCCTGTATGGATACGGACGTGTTTCTTTAACTGAGAAGAACTAACACATCCTCTGTTACAATATGAGCATATATAGGGTTTTTCACCGCTAAAAATTATTAATTAACTCTGGAAATACTTTATTTTTACTATACAGGTACCTGTGAATCCTCATATGAACATTTAAACGAGAATGATCAGGAAAACCTTTTCCACACGTTTTGCAAATATAAGGTTTCTCACCTGAAAGGGACGTACAAATTAAGATTGACATTGAAATTTTAAAAATACCATTTATCCGATTTTAAGGGGCCGGAAACCCTATGCCGGAACCCGGAAATTATTTTTTGTCAATTATCAAGTTTTAAAGTTGAAATAAGCGAAATTTTAAGCCTGCATTTGGGGAATTTTTTGATAAAAAAAATAAAATTTTAAGGGAAGTATTAAAGTTTTACTGTTAATTAAAAGTACAGGGTGGTCGAAATTGGTCTGTTTTAATAGAGAAACACTATTTCCTGACTAGATAGAGCAAAACCGACATAGAGATGTCATGGGCTCGATTTCTGAGACACGTTTAATGGCGAAAACCGCCTGTTGATATTTTCACTGCCAACTGAGATACGGGGCCTTTTTGAATTTTTTACCATTTTGAAAATTGCCGAAACTTTTTTATTTCGCGGAATAATAAAATTCTGGAAAGACGTTCTTAAGGCACTTTCTTAAACACAATTCAGTGACGTAGTCAGTTTTTTTTCTATGCTTGGTCTTTTTATGAGAAATAATAAAAAATATAATTTTTTAAATGGAAATCATAGTTGGCTATTAACTTAAAAAATGCTGGCGTTTAACCCTTTCCAACGATATAAAGTTATGGGTATCTATTTCTAAGAATGAGAGAAATTTAGGGTTTTCGTCTTTTTATCCAGCGGGCCTTGAATTTGTATTGACCTATTTGCCTAATTATTTTTTATCACAATTTAATATTCTATATTATTATTAATTTATCTGCTTAATGAAGACTTTTGAAAAGATAAATTAACATTATGTATTATTAGTATTAGTAATTACAATTGAAATTGATATAATAAATAAAAAACAAAACTAAAAAAAACTATTTTTTGAGTGACGAATATAGTTTCCTAAAAAAATCATTAAAAATGTTCAAACTGAGCACCTCCTTATTAAATACACAATAAACATCTTTTGCGCACAGAGTTACAACGATTTATTAGGCGAACTGGTATAATAAGTTTAAAAGCTTGCCTAGTAACCTTCTGCAATTCTTCTCTCGTCCTCTCGTCCCAATGGTTCTTTCCTTACACATATATAAGGTCTTTTAATTTCCCCTATATGGGGGCCAAAATATGAGGCCCCTTGTTCCAATCAAATTCTCTCTAAATTCTCCATTTAATAGTGCAGTTGTAACCCTGGCGTTTTCATTGTAAATAGTAATACTAATATAGAATGTTAATTTACCTTTTCAAAAGTCCTTAATTATGCAGATAAATAATAATATAGAATATTAAATTATGATAAAAAATAATTAGGCAACTAGGTCAACACAAAATCAAGGCCTGCTTCGATACAAAGATAAAAAACCTAATATTTCTCTTATTCTTTGAAATAAATACACATAACTTTATATCGCTGGAAAGGGTTAAACGCCAGCATTTTTTTAAGATCATAGCCAACTATGATTTCCATTTAAAAAATTATATTTTTTATTATTTCTGACAAAAAGAGCCAGTATAGAAAAAAACTTACTCCGCCACTGGATTGTGTTTAAGAAAGTGCCTTAAGAACGTCTTTCCAGAATTTTATTATTCCGCGAAAAAAAAAAGTGTCGGCAATTTTCAAAATGTTATCTCAGTTGGCAGTGAAACTATCAACAGGCGGTTTTCGCCATTAAACGTCTCAGAAATCGAGCCCATGACTATCTAGTCGGGAAATAGGTTTTCTCTGTTAAAATAGACCAATTTCGACCACCCTGTACATACATTCATGTGATTTTGAATCGTCCCCTTAAATATTAGCATATCATTGAACATCCTGTTCAAAGAAATAAACATAAAATGTAGTTAAAGGAAGAGTACTTATCATTTCATTGCCTTTCCTTTACTTTTGGCTTACCTGTGTGAGTCCTTATATGAATGGTCAAATTACTTTGAGATGTAAAAGTCTTATCGCAAAAATTGCACATAAAATTACGCTCGCCTGTGTGTGTCTTCATATGCATTTGTAATGAACCTGAACCGCACAGCCTACAACAAATTCATGAACTGCTGGAAATAAATAGGAGTAAACATACATTTTTCCACATTCCCTACATTCGTGAGTCTTGATGCCAGTATGTGTTTTGTTATGTGCCATTAAACTAGTATATCTTGCAAAAGCTTTACCACATACTAAACAAAGAAAATCTTTAACGTTTGAATGAGCTCTTGTATGTTCCACTAACCTATGTAAATAAAAAAACAAAGAACTTAAATGTATAGGAAATTAATTAATTCCTTTATCATACTTGGATGACTGGGCAAAGGCTTTTCCACATAGTTTACACTGAAATGGTTTCTCTCCTGTATGCGTTCTTAAATGTCTTTTTAAATCATCAGACCTATACACACATATAAAAAACATTACAGCTTTATACAGGGTGGCGCACCTCATTCGCCTCGGTTGATTATACAAAAACGAAAAGATGTAGAAACAAAATATTTTATGGGTATAGGTGGGCAGGCAATGTGCACAATTGAACAAACAAACATTGAATCAAACTATATTAGGGTTTCCTGTATTTATCTATCTCAGATTTTGAATAAAAAGGGATTTTAAATAAAATGGCCATCAAGATGGCTGGTATCAGTGGTATCGCAATGGCAATTTTCTAGTGACAGTTAGTAACTATTTTCAAAGTCGACATTAGTTTATAGACATTATTATTTAAAGTTTACTAAAATTTACTCACAATAGTTTAATAAGTAAGTATTCTTTATTTTATGAAGAAAAATAAAGCCGTATCTTCTGGCGGAACGAATGGATATGTTACTAGTAATTTTATTTTGTGAGGAAAATTATTTCTTAGCCTTAAGAGCTATGTTCAAAGATAACCAAATAGGAATCTTCCTGATAAGTGTTCATTTAAAAAACTACTTGTCCTATTTCCTATTCCGCAGAGTTGCTAGTGTAATTTATAAAAAACCTATGAGGCAGAAACCTGTCGTTGGAAGTGAAGAAATTGAATTTGCCGTTAATTGGCTCTTTTATAGAAATCCATAATATATCTACAAGTTGGTAAATAATATAAGGGTAAAATAAAACAAAGAATTACTTCTCGTTTTTCTTGATAGAATAATAAATACATATTAATAAATATTGTTTATTTAACTATTGTAGGTAAATTAAATAAAAGTAAACTGGTATAAATTTAAATAAAGTCTATAAACTAATGTCGACTTTAAAAATAGTTACTAACTGTCACTAGAAAATTACCATGGCGATACCAGCCATCTTATTTAAAATCGCTTTTTATTTAAAATCTGAGATAGATAGGTATAGGAAACCCTAATATAGTTTGAAAGAGCATTTGAATCAGCTTCGATTTATTTAAAAAAAATACAGGGTGTTGAATTTGAAATAACAAAGTTTTTATGTAAAATAAATCCTAAAAATAGATCACCAATTTTTGGTACCCCTGTATAAATGAATGAAGCAATAACATTTTTCAGTAAAGTTTATTTCTTTACCTTTAAACTCAGCACAAGAATTAATTCTGAAAAGTAATGTATAGGGTGTTAATAATTTATTCTTTTGTAGCATCCATATTCAAATATCTTTAAATATCTCAAAAACCAAATATTTTAAACATATTTAACCTTTATAATAAATGGCTTGTTTAGGCCCAAGAATCCAAAAATGAAATAAAATACCGGGTGTTCCATAAGAAAAAATATAACTTTGGTATGGATCTTAGTTCTGAGACACCCTGTATATTTCAAAATAATTTTAAATTGTGCCACAATGCCTCCCCACATATACTCATAAAATATTTTGTTTCTACATCTTTCTGTTTTCGTATAATCAACCGAGGCGAATGAGGTGCGCCAACCTGTATATACAGGGTGTGCCATTTTCATGTGTTTTACAGGGTTTCTTGTTTATGAGTAGAGATACAAAAATGCGGTTTTCACATAACTGTCCTACTTCTTTATGAAACTAAAAACGCGACACACAGATTTGCCCTAGCCTTCTCGTATTTTGGAAAACAGGGCAAATTTAAAAATTTAGCATTTTTTGAGATCCTTCGTATCTT
The DNA here is from genome assembly GCF_002938485.1 of Sitophilus oryzae. NCBI lineage: Eukaryota > Metazoa > Arthropoda > Insecta > Coleoptera > Curculionidae > Sitophilus > Sitophilus oryzae. Next base: position 369,095 of record NW_022147065.1, on the reverse strand, counting down.
AGTTATAACTTATCGAAAAGGTGAAAACGGAGTTCCGTGGAGTTTTTCACGTAGAGTCCAGTTAGTACAGTCAATCTGACACCTTTAACTTCTATCAAATTACCCCCGCTCTCATACTTTGCCAGTCGTAAGTAGTCCACTAGAAAAGCTTAAATTCAAAAATTCACTTCACCCCACCGTTTTTGAGAAATTCTTTTTTTTTTTGAAAAAAGTTTGAATTCGATTTTCTGCCTGAACTGTAAGTCCCACAGAACATTTTATGGAACAAAAAATAAAGAGAAATTAATTCTCGACATTTTCATCTCCAAGTAACAAACCTCTAAAACCTACGAGGACAATGTTAGAGGGCGCCAAAGTCACCTAAACGCAGTTCTTTGCATTTTTCCGGGTGAAACCATTTTTTACTGTCGCCAAGTTTTTAAAAGTAAAGAGTTTTGTAAAGTAAAGAGTAGAGGTTTGTTACTTAAGCCTTGTTCACGTAGACGCGAATCGCGAATCGCGATTTTGCAAAACTGCTCTCATTGGTCCAATTTTACTGATCATGGCGGCGCTGTCAGAAATTTTAAGATTTTGGCGATTCGCAAGATTTAAAATTTGGGGGGCGGGAAACTTAAAGTGTTTTCAACTTTCTGCGAATATTCGCGCGATTTTAAGGTTTGCGTTTGCGCAGAATGGTGTTGTGATCCGGTTATCGATTATTTTGACGACGCTGCCGCAAAGTAACTGAAAGCATTCATGAAAGCATTCCTCCAGTTGAAATGGGTTCTCATGCATAATATGTTTTTGATATGTATGGTGACAATTTTTCAACTTCAACCAAGTTATCAAACTCCTATACAGATAATCTGTGAAAATTCCTAAATTTTTTCTCATTTTTTTTCCTTATTTCTTAAATTAAATTGCGACAAGCACCTTGTTGCTTGCGAAATTTGAATATTTCACATGTCCCAAATGACCCATAAATGACCTATAAACCTGTGCTATAAAACCCGCTCTCTTCTACGTTTTAACAATAAGTAAATGGCAATTTTACACCTTATTCTATTCCAATCCCACAATCGTAATTGATATTCATAATTATTAAACAAATTTAAACTCATATTGTACGCTATAAAATATAAAATAAAGATCGTAAACACGAATAAATATGTATAAAACAAATTAAGTTATCTCAGGTTATGTTTTTTTTGGTAACTTTCAGTCTTTCAGTGGAGCAAAAATGACATGGCCCTAAAAATTCGCGACTGTATGAAATAATAGGTCCAAATTTTGCGAATATTTTTTGGCGAATCGCTTTTCGCAATTCGCGATTCGCGTCTATATGAAACAAGCTTTAGAGATGAAAATGTAGAGAATTTAACTCTCTTCATTTTTGTTCCATGAAATTTTATGTGGGGATTATTTTATTTTATTTATTTAAACCAAATATATACCGTGTGTGTCTCAAAAGTGGCTCTAAACTTTTTAATTTTTTCAGATAAAAAATTGAGATTTGGTATATTAGTATATGACATAAATTAGGATTGATTGACGTATTCAATTGTTTTTGGTCACTTCCTGTTTCACAAATGAAAATGGGACACCCTATACATTTATAAAATAAAAAAATACCTAGCAAATCCTTTTCCGCATTCATTGCACATATGCCTTTTACTGCCTTCCTGATGAACTGTTGACAAATGTCTAGATAATGTGCTAGCACTGGAGAATTTCTGATTGCATTTTTTACATACACGAATTATTGGTAACGGAGAATGACTCCTTTTATGTTTCTTGAATTATAAATTTTGAATAGAAAAATTTGTAAATCACTATATTTCATATTACCTTCAAATCCTTCTCTGTGGTAAAACAAGAAAAACATCCAACAGTCTCGCAAGCAAACAAAGGCTGCTTTGTTTCATCTTCATCTACTCTTGCATTTAAAGCACAATTATTTTCATTTCCTAATTCAGAAAAAGATTCAAGATGCTTTAATTCCCCACTATTATTAACTGACACATTTTCTTCTGACTGCAGGCTATTTGAATTATCTATACTATGTAAAGGGGCACCAAATTCTTGCTGAAAATTATCACATAAATCGCTTATAATTAATGGAGCATTCAAGGTCTGTCCTAGTAATGCATCTAGGGGTCTTAATTCAACTAATGTAGAGCCCACTTCCTGGGACAAGAGTTCTTTCAAGGTATAATCTGACTTGCAACATTGTTGTTCGAACAAACAAGAACTAATAATGGAATCGACACACTTGGAACAAACTTGTCCAGGTAAGCCATCATTTTCGATCACCTATCAAATATATATTAATTCCGATATAAAAAGATTACAAAGGATTTACCTGCAAACTTGTACATGAATTTAACATATCGGAAAGTTTAATGTTACTTTCATTTGTACACTCAGTACTAAATAAAGACCTCATTTCAGATGATTGAGAAAGACATGTTCTACATACTTTCTCAAAGTTTATAGTTGCACAAGCCATAGTTCAAAAACTAAAAATATAACATTAAACTTTATTTATTTATACTTGATTTTGGTTATGTTTGGTTATGTTCGGTCCATTCATATTCATAGATCATCGTTAACGGGATAACGATCGAGAATTCATGACGTCATATAAATAGATGTTTCGGATCTCTCCACTTCATTTATGACACCAAAAAAAATAGAGATATTTGATTGAGGTATCACATACATCTTAAGATATCTATCTACTTATTGTATTAGTATAATTGAAATATACAAACTGTAAATTTAAATTTCTACTTATTCTTAATAAGTGGAATTTATGACGTTTCCAATGTAGTGTGGCTCCAATGTAAATCTAAATGTTTTCAATGATCTGATATCTGATACGTCATAGAGCAAGGCGGAGAACGAAGGCCGACGTACTTTAAATTTCAAATTGTAAACCAGTAAATATTTTTGTTTTTACTTTAAATAGCCTCAATATGGCCTCAATACTGTGATTTATTTAAAAGTAAGTGATTTAGAATACTATTGGTACTGTCTGTTACGTGTATTCCGATTATTTATATTTGCATTATGCCGAATAAGTGTTGTGTGCCTGGTTGTAGAGGCAATTATAACCAAAAAAACAATGTGAGAGTGTATAGCTTTCCAAAAGATGATGATCTCCGTAAAGAGTGGCTTCGGGCAATTGGTCGAGAAAATTTTGTTGTTTCCAAACATAGCAAGGTCTGTCAGAACCATTTCAACAAGGATTGTTTTAAATGGCATAATACATATACAGATGAAAAATCCGGGAAAGTAATCGAGGTTCCATTAAAATTTCCCAAGCTTAAAGTAGGTTCTTTGCCAACTATTTTTCCAGATAGACCATCACACATTTCTGAATCTGGAGATGAAACTACCGGAAGTGAAGATGAAAATAATGTTTTACGGCATGAACAAAATTTAGTTCAAGTAAAAAAGAAAAGCCCAGAAGTACGTTTGGCACCCGAAAAAGCAGTTACTTTTCAAACTTTTGATGAATTTAATACTATTTTCCAGACCTGGATACTTCCCGATCCCTGGCGAAAAGCGGTTAATGAATACAATGAGATTATTTTATTTAAGATTGCATTCTCTCCTATGCCTGTTGTAACTTATTCAGTAGTCATACATTTAGACCTGAAATTAGAAACCTATTTATATGATCAAAATATTACTGTTCATACAAATGGGTTAAAAACTCCATTTTCTTTAAACAACATAAGCCATTTAATAGATTTATTAAACGAAATCGACACTTTATTGGTTTTTGCAGATAAAGAACACTCCTCTGAAGATTCGCTTCGAAATAAAGCCAATAGTACTACGGAAAAAATTATCAGTCACGCTTGTTATCTACTAGATTCGTTAAAATGCGTTGAAAATAATAAATTTTTAACTTTTATCTGTGATCAGTTAAAGTTACTAACAATACGTAAAGAAAGATATAGATATTCACGAGATACTCTAATATTATGTTCAATATTGAATACTATAAGTTCACATGCTTATAAATATTTAAGAGAATATAGTAGCTTAATATTACCTCATCAAATCACTTTAAAATCTCTATGTAACTTTTTTCTGACAGACCCTACTGCTGAAAAACGGGAATCTTTTTTAACTTATGCAAAAAATATGTTTAAGTATGTAAAAGATAATCATAAGAGACATATGATTTTACTGTTGGAGGAAATTCAAACCAAACCTGATCTTGACCATAGAGGGGGAAACGCTTGGACTGCAAGACCTAATAGCCATTTAGTAAATTCTGCATTTACTTTCACGCTTATTGGAGTACGTTCAAATTTTAAAGAACTCATACATATTTCACCATTTGCAAAAATTGACCCTGATATTCTTTTTAAGCACATAAAATATATCATTATTGGCCTCGAAGAAATTGGATATAAGATTTTCTGTACTATAACTGATAATAATGCAATGAATATTAAAGCAATGAGCAACTTCTCAGTAAAAAAGCAGTTGAGTATTGTTTATCCTCATCCTGCAGGAAGTGAAAGGCCTTTGTTTTATTTGTTTGACTCAGTTTACTTACTAGAATGTATAAAATGTAACTGGATGAATTCGGAACCTGCTAAAATACTTACATATCCCGATTTTGAAAAATCAGACGTTATAAAATTTGCCTCAGTTCAAAGTCTAGTAGCATTAAGCAATACAGAAAGAGATAAAATACTAAAACATGTCTCTTCTTCAACTTTAGAAGCTTTGCTTTCTATAAATTCAGAAAAACCAGATGTTCAGTTAGCATTAGAAATGTTTAATCCTTTTGTCATTCAGGCTCTCTTGAGGTTTGGTACAAATATTATATATTCCCAAGATACCGCTTGTTTTATTGATATCATATTAACTTGGTGGAAAATAGTCAATGTTCAAACTCCATATAAAAGACTCAATGATGTGTATCAAGAACCAATTACCGCCAATTCTTTCAATTCAGGTGATGTAAAAATAACTTTTTTGCAAAATATGTTAAGTTGGTTAGAAATATGGAAAAAATCTGATCTATTTTCGAAAAAACTAATGCCACAAATTAATACCGCTTTACATCATTCAATTTATGGCATGCTGGAAGTGATAAAATATTGCTTTAACGAATTAAATATGGAGTATGTTTTACTAGGAAAATTTCATACTGATTCTCTTGAAAATGTATTTGGGAAATGTAAAGAGTTAGCTGGGGATCAATACAATATTTCTTTTCGGCGATTATATGAGAGTGAAAAGAGACTTAGGATTCATTCGTTAATGTCATTAAAATCCACTTGTTTTGGTTGTATAAAAATTGATTCGTTTTATGAAGCTAACGATACCTCGGTTGAAGATATTATACCAATAGACCTAGATATACCATGCGAAACCAGTACACTGAATTCTGATTGGTTTAACATCAACGTTACCATTTCCGATGAAGATATCGAAAGTGTGAAAGAAGAAATGCCTGTTATAACATATTTAGGGGGGTATTGTTGTTATGATGTCTTAAAAAAAATTAAATGCGATACATGTGAGACTAATTTAACATTTGCGGACGACATTGATTTTGAACAAAATTCAATTATAAAAAGCCTTACCAGATACAGCCTTAAGTTTCCAAAGGACGATGTAACTAATATAGTGTTATATGAATATATAATTTTTAACAAAATTTTACAAGGGAATGAGAAGCAGTTTATTAAAATTGGCAATAAAAAACTATTTTTATCAACAATAAGTTTTGATTACATTAAAAAGAATAACTTTCTATTGTACTTTCCGCGATGTAATGTTCATACTGCAGAAGGTATTGTCAAAATTGTTATAAATTGTATTACAAATACGTTTTTAAAACATTACTGTGGTCAAGTTCATCTTGATAAAAAAGGCATTAAAAGAAAATTAGTTACTGCATAAATTAAATACAATATCGGTGACGATATTTTATGTGGAATGCCAATTTTATATTTTCTCATTCATAAAAATTGCAGCGTAATGGAACTTTATTTCCTATGTGTATGATTAATTAATTAACATTCAAGGCCGTGACACACGGCTTTGAATGACGGCCGCGAGTCGCCCGTGACGCGCGAGCTAGCGAGAGGAGAAGTGATAGCGCCGCAGTGTTGCCACAGCTACCCCATTCGGGGTAGATCTACCCTCTGTAAAACAATTTAATTTCGTTATTTCGTAAAATAAAACACTAAATCACCACGATACACCAAAATATTTTTACTTTTACACTGGACGCGCGTTTCGCTAACCATGTTAGCATCATCAGCAGATGATTAAGACTCAGTGAGTCTTAATCGTCTAAAAAAAAATCGAAGACTAAGTGAGTTTTAATCATCTGCTGATGATGCTAACATGGTTAGCTTAGTATTGTGGTGATTTAGTGTTTTATTTTGCTGTGTAACACCCAAGGTTCCATCCCCCAACTGTAATCTTCGTTATCTCGTGATAATCTAGCTCGATGAAAAATAAGCTTGTGGCTTGGATGGGAACACTGGTTATATAGCCGTATACAGGGTGTCCCAGGCTGAGCGTTCATTAGAAGTTTCTAGAGAACCACAATATCTAGATCGGAGATTTTTTGCACATCATTGTTTCACAATGAGAACTATCGATTAAAAATATTTTCAATATGGCGGCACTTCCGGAAATACCGGAAGTTCAGCAACTTCCTTATTTTAAATTGGTGCCCCCATTTTTTATTACAGATTTAAATTCTCCGTAAAATTCTATGAATTTTGATATTAAACAATCTATACCTAACATTAACCGTTTTTGAGAAAAAAAAATATTTAAAATTTTTGGACGGAAAAACTGCCTGTCAAACATATGTGTATAGTCTAAATGTCAAATTTAGTGATTACCACAGCCACTGTACCAAAAAGAGAAGACGTGTGGCTATCTATTTCAAAAATTAAATTGTTTGAATGTCATATAATAACGACCACAGCTGTCATGCAATTTAGCGATTAAAAAATTATCATAAATCATTTTTTTCAAATGGAAACCCACTTTTTTTATTCAACTGCCGAAAAGGCTTTTCAATTCGTTACTTTTTGACCATACATGTTCCTATACCTAAAATAAGTCGTTTTTAAGTTATTTAAGATTTAGTTTTAAAGCGTATATTTTTCTTGATTGTAACCATAGAGATTTTAACCATCTTTAAACGTCAAGTGATGTAGAACAATAGATCTGGCCATGTTATAAATACACTTTTTAAATAACTCTTGCGCAGGAGCATTTATAATATAGGAAATTCAAATAATTCATTTTCTGACAAATGGAAATAAATTGTCTGACTGTTTGACACTTAATGTCAAAGGAAGCTAGATAAAATCAAGAAAAATATACGTTTTCAAACTAAATCTTAAATAACTTAAAAACGATTTAATTTAGGTATAGAAACATGTATGCTCAAAATGTAACGAATTGGAAAACCTTTTCACTAATCAAATAAAAAAAGTGGGTTTCCATTTGAAAAAAATGATTTATGATAATTTTTTTATCGCTCAGTTCCATGACAGCTACCTCCATTATTATATGACATTTAAACAATTTAATTTTTGAAATAGACAGTCATATGTCTTCTTTTTTATGTCACAGTAGCTATGGTAATCACTAAATTTGACGTTTAGGCTATACACATTTTTTTGACAGGCAGTTTTTTTCGTCAAAAAATTTTAAATATTTTTTTTCTCAAAAACGGTTAATGTTAGGTATAGAGTGTTTGATATCAAAATTCATAAAATTTTACAGAGAATTTAACTCTGAAATAAAAAATGGGGGCACCAATTTAAAATAAGAAAGTTGCTGTCAACTTCCAGTATTTCCCGAAGTGTCGCCATATTAAAAATATTTTTAATCGATAGATCTCGTTGTAAAACATTGATGTGTAAAAAATCTCCGATGTAGATATTGTAGTTCTCTAGAAACTTCTAATGCACGCTCAGCCTGGGACACCCTGTATATGTATAGCCATACGCGGCTAAGAAAATCACTATAATAAATTTGAAACTGTTTCAACCATGATTTCATGCATATTTTCATCGATAGGTTTGTAGCTTCTGAATAACGGTCTAGGTAGAGCATCTAGCTCATTTGCCACCTCAGAATTAGAATTTAGAGTTAGTAACTCGCATTTTCATTGGAGGACACTGTCTTATTTATTTCAAACCAATTATCAACGAGAATATTCGTATGATTTGTGGATCCCTGAGGGTGCATCCATACCATTCTAGAAAAAGCGGAAAAGCGGCGGCGCGGCGTATCGGCGGCGGCGTAACGACCTCGGATAGATTTCCAGTAATTCTATTGGCTGAAATTTGACTGATGAATTTTCGAAAAATTTCAGCCAATAGAATTGAAAATTATTCCATTTAGCTAATACACACTGAATAGTAGTAAAACAGATATAAAGGGAATTTAAATCAACTTTCGTTGCAATGACATCATGATGCGTCGTCTTATGGCGTTATAAAAGTATTATATTTACTCTTTAATTCCTATGATTTAAAATATTTATGTAACTTTTAACGCCTGCCGATATCACATTAAATACTAAGTGGAAAATAAGGAACGAGTTGCATTATCCGTGGGGAAGCAAGTACCAATTACACCCAGAGATGTATACCTTTCCAGCATCACTCCCAGCTCTATCCAGTTGAGTTAATGTTAAATACGCCACCTACCTTCTTGCCTTGAACTTTATTGGGCAATTGAATTAATGGAGATGTATGTATATATAGTAAGCAACGAACCATAAGCCTGGGATAAAAATCGCACTTGTATGGTTGAAGCCCCCAAGTAATTATATGACTCACGATAACCTACGTAAAGAAGATTTTCATTTGGATTCAAACGAAATCAATATCACAGGAATGATATAAAAAGTAAGAAGATGTGTTTGGTTCAGTTTCACAATTACAACGTTTATTCAATACTTTGCGGATCTAAGATAGTAAAAATAAGGATGGAGTACTACAGTTTGCGAAGAATAGGAAGGAGACCAAGGCGATGGAAACAAAAAATACATGGACTATGGGTTTTATAGGCATAGTAGGTTAAAGGTAGCGTATGGCATTACTTGATTGATATGAGCATAAAGTAAAACGGATCAAGGATCAGCCACGGATATGAAAGTACCACTTCGATTACACAGATGGTATCGTGCAGTGTATTTTTGAGATGTACAGGATTAAAGAGTAAATTACTTAAAAAGTCGTTGATTTTGAAATATTTAATAAGATTTGCATATTTTTTAACATATTTTTTAACACTCGATATGTTTAGGTATTACCTATTTGCCTTTTAAAATGTTAAATTTTGTTATTAATTTAGACATTTATTTTCATTAAATGCTATACAGGATTAAGTCTGAATCTAAGTCTTAAATAAGTGCAAATATTTTTAGGGGTAGTAGATATATTTTGACCCCAGAGACACATCTATGAAGTTTTTTTCGCGAAACAATTTTTTTGAAAATTTGGAACTTTTTTTGTATTTCTTGAATTTTTTTTAATGAGAAAATATTGTTACGTTTTTCGTTGGTTCCTTGTGGATAGAAAGTCTAATTTATTTAAACACAATTTATTTTTACACTAGTAACAAAACAATAATGATAAAAGACTTAAAGAACTATTTATAACTATTTATCTAGAAGGAATTTATTTTGAATTTAGCGCGGTAACTGTACGCGTCTATTTGTTTTGTCTCTTCTTTGCACAGGCCTCGGGTTACCCACAGCTAAACAGTTCTCGAATAGTTCATTAGATTATTAGGTGCATAGAGAAGATTTAGAATGTTCTCCTATGTACGCCTCCATTCCAGTGGAACTCGAGTGTTCTCGAACGTTCGATGAATCATTACGGTGTCTATTCTTTAATGCGATTCCAGGTCATATGGGGGCGGGACATATTAGTTAGGTTAGGCCGAGTCCACACGGGTCCGCAACAATATGTTTCTTTTATCGAAATCTACCAACCCAGAAAATATTTGCACTTAAAGACTCACCCTGTATATTTATTGTATATAATGTATAGATTGTAATTTGATGTGATAATAGTATAATTTGTATACAGTCTGTTCAACGAGTCTGGGAAGATTTCGACAGCTATTGTCTGTTATTTTAATATAGATATCCTCTCATTAGACAGAATTTATATATCTTTGTACTTATGCACTTTATGTGCGTATATTTTCTTTTCTTAGATTTGTTTTAATATTTTTGTTCTTTTCGTTATGTAGATTTTCTTATCGTTGAGGGCTAGCCCTCCTTTTTTATCATTAGGACTTTTTTATTATTGTTTATTTGGTATTAAAACATGGGGAAAACTATTCACAAATCAAAATATAAGGTGATCTGAGAACACATTATTGAGTATTGATAGCATTTTATTTGGCTAAATTAATATAAGCCCAACGTTTGGTTTAAAGCAAGTTAAAAAAAAATATGTTTATCATCGTGATCTTCGACAGGTTCAATGAAATTACACTGTAAAATCATGGTGCCGATAACCAGCGATGATTATATTGATATCAAAAGGTACAAGCAGAATATCGCGATTAGTCTAGAATGAGTGTTTCTTAAAGTGATCATGATCTAAACGTATCTTTAAATTATTTAGTTTAACCTCTTATTATGTTATTTGCTTATACTTTTTTGTCATAATAAATTCTTGACTTTGTCCTAGGCCATATGTGTCATATCGCTGTAAATAAACATATTTTTGTATTTTTGTAAATCGCTGTTTTATTTTAAAAGATCCCAATACCTAATGCGCCCCTAGCCGTAATCCAGTAAGCTTCGGTCGCGACTAGGGTGTTTGGTTTCTCGATCTTTTTTAATTCTCGAGGCACGAAAATTCCCGACTAGAATTTCTCGAGTATCTCAAGGAATTTTGAATTTTTTAATAAAACATGATGTTATTTTTGTTTTATTACAAATTGGACTATTGATGACATGAGGTCAATTAAATATGAAATGGTAACTTTTTAGGTACCATAAGTTACACTTCTAAAAATGTTTATAAAATTAATCAACAAAATTACTCTACATAGTAACATTATTAGGTATATAAGGTGATTCACGTCGATGGCACGTTATGGTGCGTCCAGACCTGACGAGACGAGCGCGAGACATTCCAAATCCGCTAAATGTGGACGGGTCTCGCGAGAGCCTCGCGAGACAACCCACGGAGCCTTTGCTATGCGTCCCCTGTCGGTGTTTCGACGGCCGATCAAAGGAAGCTCGCGGCTCAGTCTGGACGTGTTTTTGATAGGCTCGCTCAACTGCGGGATATTAGCTCTGATTTATGAATTTCGACTATTTAAAATAATCGTAATTATAGTAATCTCAAATTTTTAAATGGTACACCCTTCCCATACAGCCACGGTACGTACTATGTACGTACCTGGTACGTAATGTTCGGACGAACGTCAGGTCCCTGGTACGTACATTTTCCAACGCTATGTACGTCCCCGGTACGTCCCCGTGGGATGAGGTAAAGTACGTACTATGTACGTCGCATGTACGTACATTCCAGGTACGTACATTTTATGTTTTGTTCCGGACCAAAACTGGATGTAAAATGATCGAAAGTACGTACAATGTACGTACTATGGACGTACATTTTTCAACGCTTTGTACGTCCCCGGTACGTCCCTGGGATGTGGTAAAGTACGTACTATGTACGTCGTATGTACGTACATTTTATGTTTTGTTCCGGACCACAACTGGATGTAAAATGGTCGAAAGTACGTACAATGTGCTGCTCCATCTTTCTAAAATAAATTCAGCATTACAGTGTAGCCGCATCACTTGAAAAGTGATAGCATCTTTCTTATTTACATAGAACACCCAGTATATTATTACATATTTGGAAACTACTTTCATATCTCATAATTTTTCTTTTATACTAACCTATACATATCTCTAATAGCTTTTGAGATAAAAAGTAAAACGTGTAAATTTGACAAAACCATGATCGTGAATAAGCATTGGCAAAATCATGAATGAATTAAATTTTTAAAGTCGAAATTTGGGTTGTAAGTTAACGAAAGTCGATATATTCGATCTGTCTAAATAAACAAATTGGATTACATAGAGAGAGCAAAAATATTATTTATTTCCATTTGTTGTAAAATTACTCAAATCTTTGTTATTTTAAATTCAAGCCTATGAATATTATTCAAAAAATCAAAAGACTAATGAAATTACTTTTTAACGATAACTATATATCATGTTCCTATACCTAAACCTTCCGGGTTTTAAGTAGAGCTATTTAAAAATGAACAATTCTATTATTACAGTTTCATTTCAAGAATTTCGGTACCAAACAATTTTAGAAATTTAGCACGTAAACTCTAATTGATACATATTATTTCAGTAGTGAATGTTAGAAATTACTAGGAAAAATCTCTTTAAAATACCACATTCACTGATCCAATGCGTAATTGCTATCATTTCCTAGTGAATGCTAACAATTACTGAATTTCTGGCATTCACTGTAACATATACATAGTCGTAGAATCACATTGCGATAATTTAAGGCCACAATACAGGATGATCCAATGTTGCAAAGAAGCTCTAACAGGTTTCCTATTTGATTTTTTTTTCAAATTTCATTTTATAAAATATCCCTTTAATATGTATGCCTGCAATGATAGCGCATATTATTATTTTTTAATACATCTACAAAGTGATTGAAGTATTCCTATAACAGAAGTTATGTTTATTAAAATTATTCTATATTTTTTTCGTTTTGTGTATTTACCATAATTTACCTATTATAAAGTTTGAGTATTTGTCATGGCATCGATTTTCTTTAAACGAAACAATTATAATAGAATTATTATTTTTGACTTTGTTGTCACCACGTATCTATAGTACAGCTTGAATTGAAATGTTATATTTTTAACCTACTGCACCGCCGCTTACATTCGATCACACGATACATTGAACAAATATCTACATTTATAGGAAATATTTCATTAATAAAGAAAACGGTCTATTATCGTCTTTTCCGCAATTAGAATCCCACTCTGTGTTGTTAAAACAATGTCCTAAAATAACTTAATTACACTAATACCGTAATACCTACCTTTAACGTGTAGGTGTGGATATTTTCTATCAGAAGTAATTAAATACAGGTCATTCCTTGAACTAAACAAACAACTATAATTAATATTGCGGAAAAGGTGGGAAATTTCAGTCTAAAAAAACACAAAATTGTGCCTAATATTTTATTGTTCAGTGATAAAAATAGCGTCCGACTATACGTATATAGTCGTAGAATCACATTGCGATAATTTAAGGCCACGATACAGGATGATCCAATGTTCCAAAGAAGCTCTAACAGGTTTCCTTTTTTTTATGCCGGTAATGATAGCGCACATTATTATTTTTAATACATCTACAAAGTGATTGAAGTATTCCTATAACAGAAGTTATACAGAATCCGGCAGTTGTGCGTCGAACATCTGTAGCTCTCAGAATAAAAAACTAGGGAATTTTTGGAAAAGTGCCGACTGGGACACATTGAAAGGATGTCTGAAGCAAGAGTTCCTACTATGATAATGAAACGTGAAATAGGTTGAAAGATAAGGAAGGGTAGACCGAGGACCAGATAGAAAAAGGATGTTGAAGAGGACTTGAGAAGGATAAGAGTAGATGGGTGGAGAAGAAAGGCGAAAGACAGAAACAAATGGGGAAAGATAACCAATCAAGCCATGAGCCTTTTAGGCTTTAAGAGCTATTATATTTTAGCTGCATCATCACAAAATAAATCGTATTTATTAAAATTTTAATTGAGGGGCTTAGAATGAAAGGGGTACAAGTGACTTTTTGTTTTAAATGGACTTAAGTAAGAAAAAAGTCACTGGGGTACAAGTGACTTTTTTTCTAAGTACAGATTTAGATACTTTAGACGCCAATTTATGTGGTATAAAATGGAATTAAGCAATATCCACAGTAGTACTAAGTGGAGAAGAGTTGCAAAATTTGCTCTATTCAATTGTAAAATTAATTCTTTCTCCACCTAATGTCCAATTTTTGTTGCAAACTAACTTCTCATAACTGCATCTATAATTTACAACTTATCAATTTTGAGAGTGTGTATAGACGAAAGTTTAACTAAGAGAAAAAACAACATTTCACTAAAAAATCCACAAGATTAGTGAAAAATTGTATTTGAGTAGTCCTGATATGGCTTTGTTTACACTTTAAGTTTAAATAACAATGCTTCTCTTGACATTTTGACAAGGTATGATTATCATATACTTGTCTTTCTCACGCATCAAGAACTAGCACAATATATGGCTCTGGTGACTTTATTTCCATGGTCTGTATGTACGACCAGTTGACAAAGAGTACATAATAATCGAAGAAGACCAAAACCAATATTTATTTACCAAGTGTAAATACTATATATTTATTTTAGCTGCTTCATCACAAAAGAAATCGAATTTATTAATTTATGAGAAATTTAATTGTATAGACGAAAGTTTAATTCAAAAATATGTTAAAAACCACTCGGTAAATATAACATAGTTCAAATTTTGAAATTAAATTTTTAATAAGATTAGTGGAAAATTGTATTTGAGTCGTCCTGATACTGCTTTGTTTACACTTTTAAGTTTAAATAACAATGCTTTTTCACAATTTGACAAGGTGTGATTGTCATATATCCGTCTTTCTCACGCATGAGGGACTAGCGCTATATATGCTTCTGGTCCGAGCTCTGATCACCTTTTACTTTATTTCCGTGATCTGTATGTACGACCAATTGACAAACAGAGAGGGAAAATAAAAAACGGCGTACGGTGTTGCCGGTTCGTACGTGAAATAACATAATAATCGAAGAAAACCAAAACCAATATTTATATCAAGTATAAATACTAGATGCTTATTTTAGCTGCTTCATCACAAAATAAATCGAATTTATTAATTTGTGAGAAATTTAATTGTAAAATTAATTATGACTCCACCTAATGTTCAATTTTGTTGCAGATTAACTTCCCATAAATGCATCTATATTTTACAACTTATCAATTTTGAGAGTGTGTATAGACGGAAGTTTAATGCAAAAATATGTTAAAAACCACTCGGTAAATATAACATAGTTTTAATTTTGAAGTGAAATTTTTAATAAGATTAGTGGAAAATTGTATTTGAGTCGTCCTGATACTGCTTTGTTTACACTTTTAGGTTTAAATAACAATGCTTTTTCACAATTTTACAAGGTATGATTGACATATATCTGTCTTTCTCACGCATCAGGAACTAGCGCTATATATGGCTCTGGTCCGAGCTCTGATCACTTTTTACTTTATTTCCGTGATCTGTATGTACGACCAAATGACAGAGAGGGAAAATAAAAAACGGCGTACAGTGTTGCCGGTTCGTACGTGAAATAACATAATAATCGAAGAAAACCAAAACCAATATTTACCAAGTGTACATACTAGATGTCCATTTTAACTTCTTCATCACAAAATAAATCGAATTTGTTAATTTGTGAGGAATTTAATTGTAAAATTTATTACGACTCCACTTAATGTTCAATTTTTGTTGCAAATTAACTTATCATAAATGCATCTATAATTTACACCTTATCAATTTTGAGAGTGTGTATAGACGAAAGTTTAATACAAAAATATGTTAAAAACCACTCGGTAAATATAACATTGTAGTAATTTTGAAACAAAATTTTTACGAAGGGAAAAAATATCATTTCATAATCCACAAAATTGTATTTGAGTCGTCCTGATATAGTTTTCTTTACGCTAAGTTTATATAACAATGCGTTTTCACAATTTGGCAAGGTATGATTGTCATATATTTGTCTTTCTCATTCATCAAGGACTAGCGTTATATATAGCTCTGGTCACTTTATTTTCGTTGTTTGTATATACGACTAGTTGACAGAAAAAGAAACGACGTACAGTGTTGCCGGTTCGTACGTGAAATTGCATAATAATTGAAGATAATATATATCTCATCTATTTAATAATGCTCAATTCTGTTCCTTGAGAACTTGGAATATAATATCCCCAGTCACTCTTTTCAAATACCATAGAAATAAATATTAATTTGTTCGTTCAGATAAGTTCATAAATAGTGCTAGTAATTGTATTTTAACGTGTAAAATTTCGTTCTAAAACTACCCAGTGTCACCGAGCTACACGCCAATAGAATTGTAACTGAATTCAAACAGCTGTCAATTTTGACTTTAGTTATTATACTAACAACTATAATTGTTTTTGTAGTTTCACCAGTGACACAACGTAGTTCTGAGACCCAGGCTTAATAAGAATCTATTACAGCTGCAGTAAAATGAGTAACTAATTGTAGAAATTAAAGATTCACCCCTAGATGCAACATCTTTTTTTACCCGCTTGGGCTGTTTGAAATTTTGATGCAAAATCCGGCAATGCCGCATAGAAGAAATGTACAACCCCAATTTTTTCCTCTTTTTAATACATTTAATTTTTCATTAAGTTGTATCCATCACTGTCTTACACGTTAAAATACAGACCACACTACTTATACAATGACCAAAACTGCATGTTGCTATACGGCAACAAATAAGAATCTGTAATATAATTTCTATGTAATATAAATTTGAATCGTCCTGGTTTTGCTTTGTTTACACTAACTATCAATAACAATATTTTTTCACAATTTGATAAGGTATGATTGTCATTCCGTGAACATATTTTTTCTACGACTAGCCTAGAGAATGCAGTATGATACACGGAAAACTCGATCTGAAATTGGCGTTTTGCAAACTGTTGTGTGCTAAGGATTTAGCGCACGACACGTGTCATTTTGCACACGACATGTGCCAACTTTAACACTTTTAACCTCCAATGTTTAGCTGAAACGCCAAACGCAACGCAGCCGTCAGAAAAGTGTTATTACATCGCAAATTATTTCACAAAACTGGCAAAAACTGAGTGAGTCTGCCGCTAATTTGTAGTCGTAGAAAAAATATCGTAAAAAACTCGTTCAAAAACTTCTTTGTACACTCGTTCGACTTGTGGTTTTTGCCTGCGGCTCGAGCCAACAAACTATCGAACTCGTGTGCAAAACGTCGTTTTCGAAACTCGTTGTTTAATATACTATTTAAATTGTGCTCTATGATTACCCGCATATTTTCCAAGCAGGATTGGAGTGAATAAAAAGAAAACCCCGATAGTCAGCTTTTGCGGGACATTGGGCCCACTCTGTTTACATTTAACGATTTTCCTGTAGAAAACTATGTCTAAACTTAGATTGTCTAAATTAAAAATACCTATTATTCATATTATACTTATATACTCGTATTAAAAATACCTACATATATATGGCGTGTATCTCGGTAGAAAAATGTAATATTTTTACGGTTTATCAATACAAAAATATTAGTTTCACAAGCTTCATTATAAAATAATCTTCGACCACGAAATAATTCATCATCAATCATAGGTGCGCAGATTGATAAACTGCTACATTTATCTTTATAAAATAATCTGGAAAGATAATAGTTAACCTTTTCAAAATTTACATGAGATTTCCTATGTCCCCTGTTCCGATGCACTACACGGTATATTCTATTTTCATTTTATCACAATATTGTAGATATTATTTAATTTTAAGAACTCTTCTGTAGATTTAGTTTTAACAAACCATAGAATTTGCATAGATTAACACGCTACAAGATATAAACAATACTAAACTTATTATGTAGTGATTTTTATATTATTACTGAAACATAGAATGTATTGCTGAAGAGCTTATATAAAATATCACAAAAAAATATTATAAATGGTACGTTACTGAAAATAGTCATCCGTCATTAGTTCATTATATCATTAAACATAACACTGCCACGAAACGCTTATTCTACGGTGTTTCACGGTTTGTAATTAATTAAAGAGCGGAATATATAGTTGCTTTTCCGCACTAGCTAAACAACCGTCGGCGGTATTGGTATAGTATACAAGAAATACAGTCATTCGGTGACATTATATTTCGATATCTGTAAATGACGGTGGAAAATTGAATTAATTGCACATCATAATACGACCACCAGCAAACTCCATAAGACGACGCATGGTGTCATTGATGACGTGCAACGGAAATTGTTTTAATTTCCCTTACTTCTAAAAATAAAAATGATATAGATTCATATAGGATTATACATTTATATTCTGCCCTTTAATATAACATATATTTTTTCTTTGGTCAAATATACATATCTACTTCGATTCACATTAAAAAGCTTCTTTGGACCCATTAATTGACACCGCACAGGTATCGTACGAACACTTTTGAACTAATACCGATTTGCACTGTTCACTTGCGTTTTTCCGCCCATTTGAGATCATCGGCTCTGGGTTTGAAACCAGTCACTGCTTCGATTACTACTTCCAGGCCGCTCCAGAACCGTAGTTTTTCCAGTGGCCAATTCAGCCAGCCTGTCGTAATACAGAAGTACGTTTCGTGCGGCGCCACGTGGTGAATTCTGTGGTGGCGACGGGGTAGTATTATATGGTACTCTTGTAGGAACACCACCCAAGACGGAAGGCCAAAGTATGTGTGGGACCATTTGTGGATCTAGAAAAAGAGGGTAGCAATTTAGGAGCTTGTAATGAAGCTATATTTTTTTTTTATTATTTATTATTATACCGTTGTTAAGTACTGGTCAAGCAGGTCTTCGTGGAGAGGTGTCAGAGGTTCCGACTATGGAGCGCGAGACCTGTGTTCGAATCTTGACCGGGGCAAAATATTTTATTTTATTATTTATATATTCAGACACTGTTGTTCTTGAAAGTTATTGCCATTATAAAAAAGGAACAGTTTGTTCTTTTTAAGCCATATTGTATACAAGGTGGCGCACCTCATTCGCGTCGATTGATTTTACGAAAACGGAAAGATATAGAAACAATATATTTTATGGGTATATGTGGACAGGCAATGTGCACAATAATAAAAGCAATAGCCACATATTTTATATTTTAAAAATATGATCACATAATATGAATACATTACTTGGTTAGTCATAGCGACAAAAATTGCCAAAAGGAACACATAACAGTTCCAAGCAAATTTCTTCTGCACGTCTTCTTCTGTGAGTGCAATAAAGTCCCATACCATGCGACTTAAAAATGGAATGGTCACCATAAAGTTATCACCGTTGGTTTCAATGAAGTCATGCCTAGTTATGGAGGTGGGATCGATATGATGTTCTCTGAATGGTCGAAGAAAATTCTGTAACAGAAAATTTACAAAGATTGATTTAGTAAATTTGAGAAAT
Source organism: Sitophilus oryzae (assembly GCF_002938485.1). NCBI lineage: Eukaryota > Metazoa > Arthropoda > Insecta > Coleoptera > Curculionidae > Sitophilus > Sitophilus oryzae. The sequence continues at coordinate 349,785 of NW_022147065.1, read as the reverse complement.
TCTAAATAAAAAAAATATTCATATATGAAAAGAAAAATACATATTATACAGGGTGGACCGAACTCCCAGTGAGCATTTTATTCCTTTAAGGGAAATGTGTTCTAGGTGACGTGGTTGTTACGTTACCAGGCCCATCTTTTGCCTGATATAAAGCAATAAAATGCAGATACCTAACTGTTCCCTGAATGTGACAAAACTTTGCTCATTGGGTTGTATTCATATAGCATATTCTTCTAGCATTCAGGCATATTTTGCAGATAAAAATAGATAAAATATTCGTATAAATATATACTTTACGAAAATGGTCTCGACAACAAAACTGTGATTGAATATGATGAGCTTACATCGTTACATATGAAACAAAATTGTTTTCAATTTAATAACAATTTTTTTGAACAGCGGGAAGGTACAGCAATGGGTAATCCATTGTCTCCATTTTTGGCTAATTTATTCATGAGCAGGTTTGAAGTGGAGGCTAAAAATCAGTTTGAGTATTTTCCAAGAGTATGGTTTAGGTATATGGATGATATTTTTCCTGTTCTTGACACACATTCAGACACCATAGATAGTTTTATTTCTAAGTTAAATAATCGTTTCCCTTCCATTAAATTTACACATGAAATTGAGAACAACAACAAATTACCATTTCTAGATGTATTAGTTATTAGAAATACTAATAATTGCCTGGAATTTGATATCTATAGGAAAAATACTACTACGCGCAGATATATTCCTAATGAATCATATAATAGTGTTGAACATAAAATGGCTAGTTTAAATTTCTTAGTTCCTCGATTACTTAGTATTCCACTTACCAACGAAAGATATAAAATAGAAAGAGATTACATTAGGAATGTAGCTGAGTGTAATGGATATTCTCCTTCACTAGTTGATAAACTAATTAGAAAACGTAGGTATAGGTTAATGATTTCTGAAAATTCGACTTGTCAAGTGGAGAAATATACAAATCAAATGTCAAAATTTTTTCAATACCGTTTGATAGAGAGTTATGCCGTGGTCTAAAAAGAATTTTTAAGAACGTCAACTATAAACTTGTGTATAGTGCTAATAATAAATTACAACAATTATTAGGTAATCCAAAGGATAAAACACCTCCAATGGAAAGGTCGGGTATTTATGAAATTTCTTGTAAAGATTGTAATCAGAAATATGTTGGGTAAACTAGAAGATCAATATTAATTAGATTTAAAGAACATTTAGCTCTGATAAGATATGGTTGACCGGATAAATCTTGCGTTGGTGAATGAGAAAGAACATTGTATAGATCTTAATAATTTAAATTTAATTAAACAAGTCTCAAATTACAGGCAATTAGATGCATATTAAAGCATCAGAATTAATAAATGTAAAGATAGTAAGACCAGAGACAACGGAATTCCTTCAAGTTCTTTGTTCCTACTACTCTAGTGGCGGTAATCCAACTGTTACGCTCGGTGGGCTCTGACTCATCTGGCTAGATCTTGCCACGCGCACTCGGTACCCACTGAGCCAGTATATATAAACGCTTAAATTGTGCTTTTTAGATTAGTCTTAATCATCTGCTGATGATGCTAACATGGTTAGCGAAACGCGCGTCCTGTTAAAAGTAAAAGTGTTTTGGTGTATTGTGATGATTTAGTGTTTTATTTTGCTGTGTAACACCAAAGGTTCCAACCCCCAACTGTAATCTATAAATGTATGTCCTAAAATGCTTAGTTTTGGAGATACAGGGTGTAGAAGATTCATTTTTATTTCGATTTTTTCCAAATCGTTTCTGAAGTAACGTCGATCTTTGGATAAAAATTGGTTGTCTGGGAGTTTTTTGACATGACAAAATTTGATTTTGATGTCAATATGACCCTTTTGGCGCCACCTACATAACTGCTTTGAAGAGTAATAACTTTTGGTTTGTACCTGTATAAAACTACAATATGAAAGAATATACATATAGGGAAATTGGAACGACTTTCGTTGCATGTCATCAATGACACCATGCGTCGTCTTATGGAGTTTGCGGGTGGTCGTAGTATGATGTGCAACGAAAGTGATTTTAATTTCCCTATATTTGTCATTGTTTACGTATAAAATGACTCTTGATAAAAATCGCTGCGAGTAACCGTTCTAAGATAATTGAAGTGTAAATTATCATTACATATCATCATTAACTTTTAGGATATAACTTTTTACGAACTTTTTTACTTATTTTTATCTGCAGAATACGCTGCCGAAGTTTCCCGAATTTCAGACCACATTTCGATATGATATGAACAACATTTCGGACCACCCTGTATGCTGTTCTGGGTCGTGTTTGTGAGATATTCGAAATTATTCATCTCCCCCTCAGTCATACTCTTAGTTCGCACCAAATTCATTATCTGTGGTTCTCACTCACGACAAAGTCGTCAAATATCATCCTATATTTGACGAGTTGTAGTTTAAAGCGTACCTTTCCTATCACCGGTAACTCGACTGATCCCCACGTATCTGCCGCCCAATGGACGAAACCGGAACAGAAGTCGGCAGTTACGATTCCAAAAAATGCAACAACGAGGACGAAACTGAGCCTTTCGATTCTAATATGGAAAAGTATAAAAACTAAATTAACAGCCATAAGGGTTAGACACATTGCCACGCATATACATTCTTGGATTCGCTTTCCTGCAAGAGAAAATAAACAATTAGAAATTGGAATTTGTAACAATAATATATGTAATTGTTTTTAATAATTATTGAAAACTGTAAGAAAATATAAACTTGAAAATTATAATAACGTCCATTACCTATTTCATTGATTAGCTTAATAATAATAGATATAATTAAAAATTTACTGATTAATTTTATTTGGACATATATCATAGTTAATATCGCGGTTATAGTACGGTTTTTATTATTCCGTGAAAAAGGAGAGCGGCAAATCAAGTAAAGTATCATTACAGAACTGCTCCCATAACTTTCTTTGGCTAGTTTCCATTATTTTATGTATGCTTTTCAGCCAAAACGTATATTAAATAAAAGAAGAAAAGGTTAAGTCCCTTAAATTCGCCGCAATGCTGCTTTATACAGAGTCTCATTTTCAGAGTTATAAAAAGTAGATAAAATTTCGGAATAATATTGATTTTCCATATTAAAAAAATAGATTAGAATTTAGAATAAGTGGGAGGGGGGTTAATCTCTGCGACCTTAGAGATCTATTGTGTCCCCCTTTCTTGAGTTATAACTCATCATACAGTCCCAGGACTTCCTACGGAGACCCGTGTCCTTCACAGTCGAGGAGCTACGACCCAGACCGGGTAGACGAAACGGTAGCTTGTGTCGCCTGTTGGGTTTAGAGGTAGGAGGTAGGCTCCCGACCCCTGGAGGAGGTGGTAGCTTGTATGCCACTTGCAGGATGGTCTCACGCAAGTGTCAGCCACCTCTCCTGTAGTTCTCTTAGGGTTTGGCTCCTTGGGACTTTCATTGTTACTGTTCCCAGTGTCGCTAGGGGGTTTCCCCACAGCTTCACCGGTGATGTTTTTATTACTATTATTACCAGATCTCATAGTGTTCCCATGAGTCGCTAGGGACAGTCGGTCCACTTCTACAGAGCCCCGCATGTAGAAGTAAGGGGTAAAATACAATGGGGTGGCCTCCGATGCCCCAAGGTTGAGGCTGTCCGTAGCCTCGCCCGGTATCGTTATATGTCTTGGTGCAATTCCCTGGCCACGACACTACAGTCAGGGACAAGACGATGAGTGAGATGCTTCTTAGACCAAGCCAAGTGCTAGGGGGGATTCCCCCAGCACCTGACCAGGAGCTTCCCCACCAACAACAAGGTCTGCCATCTCCTAGGGGAAGTAAAAAAATAGATACAAATAAAGAAACGAGATTTGGTATGTTAGTATATGACATAAATTAGGGATTGGTTGACGTATTCAATAGTTTTCCGTCACTTCCTGTTTGACCGGAAATGACTACAACTTTTAATTTTTAAACGGCGCGGCACCCCTCGCATTTTTTTACTTTATTCAATAGAAAATGACACTCTGAATCGAATGACATATCATATGTCAACTTTTGACATAATCGTTCAATAACAAATTATATTTTAAATTTGAATCTAGGCTGTGTTTAAAACATTAATTTTTAATCAAGGAGCCTTGGGAAAATAGATTTGATCGTCTCATGTTTTTAGTGTCTTGTCCTGGCCGATTAAAAGATGCCCAAATCGTATTTTTAATAATATCTCAATTCATCAATATATCAATTTTTTCAAATGGAACGAGGATGGCTCATTAGAATATTTGGAAAAAGCATTTTTTTACGAATAATTTGATACCACACACATTGTATTTCGAGTCAAATTGTCGTTATGAACCATAGTTTATGAACCGCATGTTACAATTTTTAAAATCGGAACTGGCCGAAAATAATTGACTATGTCAATCAATCCTAATCGGAAATCAAATCTCGTTGTTTTATCTGAAAAAATAAAAAAAGTATAGGGGTGAGCCACTTTTGAGATGCACCCGGTATATGAAATAACACAGGTATTATATGATTTTTTCATGTATGATATGATAATAACAGTTTTTGATCTTAAGGTAGCTAGAAATAATATACTGCACAAGATCGGTAACAGCTGGGGAGCAAACGCCAGGGAACTTAAAACAACTGCAATGGCCCTCGCATATTCGGTGGCAGAATATCGCTGCCCTGTCTGGTACATGGATCATACTCATCTTATTGATTCATTCTTCTTCACTCGTCTTAACAGCGCGATGAGAATTATAACGGGCAGTATCAGAAGCACTCCGATCCAGTGGCTCCCCCTATTATCAAATATTACTCCCCCTCATTTGAGAAGACAGGCGGCCCTAGTTTGGGCCAAGTTTTCTTGACCGTCCTGCAAGTGCTTGAAGGTTCCCTTCGATGTTCCTGTAGCCTGGAACCCAAAGCAGGTTTATGTCGTATTTATTTGCAATGTTCATCTTCCCACCCATGATGATTGCGAAAATTTCTTGAATCGCCTGAAGTCCAGAAAACCGCCATGGGTATTAGGGCAGCAGCTACTAAATTCCAACTTTCGGGCTGAAGACTGCTGGCGTGAATGGTCACAAAATAATCCTGACCTTCATCACTTGATAACTGACCCAGTACTCTGCCCTCCCGGATTCAATTTGCCAAGAAAAACGTGGACAACACTCAATCGGTTCAGAACTAACCATGGCAGAACCCGCTTCTGGACACACAAATGGGGACTAACCGACTGTCCTAACTGCGATTGCGGACATTCTGAACATACACCTTTTCATATCGCAACAGAGTGCCCATTAACAAAGGCGCAGTTCTCTTTAAATCGTCTTCATGAGGCTGACCTGGATGCTATAGAATGGATCGCAGAGCTAAATCTTGTAGTGTAAATTTACGAGCCCTAACAACTAAATGTTCGGACAAACAAAAATTTATTATTTTTTTTTACTTTCATTAACTGAATTATTTACATTTAAGAAATACTTTTAAAATATATTAAAATCCAACATTTCTAATGAGTATTTAAATAGTTTAGTTTCTATAAACATTAAAATAAACTGTAGGCCAATAAATAAACAAAAAGATTGCACAAAATCGTGACAACTAAATGTTCGGACACTGAAAAATAACTGTTCTAATATGGCGTTACATCGGCATGAACTTTTGCAACCACTGCAAGCCTGTTTGGCATTGTTTTTATTAATGGTTGACATACGCCAGAATAAAAATTTTGCCATAATCCACTTAATACCATCGTCAAATGGGCAATGGTTTCTTGGGGATGGTGGCACAATTTTTGTTTTGTTTTATGTCACATGTCTCGATAACATTAAGGTCCGGACTGTGCAAAGGCCATGAGGCAACCTTGATGTTCATGTCCCTAAACCATTTTTACTAGTTTTAGCTGTATGGCATGCCCCGCCATCCTGTTGAAATATAAAATTATTGTCCTGGTCTTTACCAGAACAAATGGTTACAAGGACCTTTGTCCTTTCCACTTGACACAAGAATATTTTTCAAAGTTTTTTTGATTTTTTGACGCATCAATTATGCTTTCTACCACCTTATACTTTTCTGGGCCTATTTTGGACATACACCTTCAAATCATAATGTCTTTAGGAAATTTCACTGTCCTTTTGAGGCAATCTTTATCAAATAGACACTCTAGCGGTGTTCGATTATATTTATTATATCGATATATTAAGGTGGCTCATGTGCACATGTAACCCGTGCACTTGCCATTTGCGATTGGAATTAACTGCAAATTCAACTCAAAAATGTTTTTTGTCCTGACATGTAATGCTTTACATTTTATTTTTTAATTTCAAATCGGTGAGTTTTATCAAAAAAATACAAGAGATAAAAAAGTTTCTAAATAAACTAAACTATCAAAAATATTTTTTTTGCATGTGTTTGATAAGATTTTTCTTTAAATTTCATTAACAAGAATGATAGGGGTAGTTTATTTCAACCCCTTCCACTCATTTTAAAAAAGTGAAAAAATTACCAGAAAGTGTATTTTCATAACAGTAATTCTTCCGTAAAATTTCATTAGTCTCTATCTCTTTTCGTTTTCAAGATAAAAAATAAAAACAATATTTTTCCGCCATCTTTGTACCGCGATATCTCCCTAATGGTTGACTTTTGACCCAACGTTTATAAAGCAAACTACCCTTTATTTTGAACAAGGAATCACCCCCTGAAGTTTTTCGCATTTGTTTGAAACACCCTGTATATCTTAAGGTGCTTTATAAACAGCATTGCAGATTGTTTACTACTAAAGACTTTAATAGAAAAAACCTTACAAAATGTACATATTGTTAGTCGCAGCTTTCTCCAAGTCGTAATCTGACCGAAATTTTTTGGTTTTTATGGATTAATTGTCTCTTAAGAAAAAAAGTTATTTTTTAACTGCGTCTAAATCGCGACCGAAATGTCGGAAACTATTATCAATATTTGTCCGCTAATAATAGTGCGGTCAGTCAACTTTTAACCGCACTATACAGGGTTAATCAATGATTGCTAAAAGTATATTTACGCGGACGCGGTAACGTAACAAACTGCGAATAAACCATTAAGGGAGTTTTGTAGAAGGGTTTAGAAAATAATAAAATAAGAGATGCACTAAACTTAAGAGAGAAGTTGTAGGAATAACGTGTTTTTCAGTAGTTAGTGAACCATTATAACCACTATGAGAGAGAGTTTACAGGGTGTCCCAATATTGCGACTTAGAATTACGTATTTTTGAAATCAAAATAAGTTCATTGGACACAATTTACCTCTATACAAAAGTGCTTCGTTTGGGCATCAAGTTTAAAAAAAAATAAACACATTTTTTTAGATATTTTAAAAACCGCTATTCCGATTTGAATGAGGTTTAGGGTGTCTATGCTTTGCTAAGTGCTTTAACATTTTTTGACTTTCACAAAAATCAAGAAAAAGTACGGGAAGGGTAAAAATTACTCCCACCTCCCACCCCTATATAAATTTTAGTATAAATATTTTAATATTTTCTATACCGCCGACAGATTTTCTTTTCGTAAAAAAAGGTCCCTCTAGTATTTACTACATTTTTTGTCTCTTGTATAAAAAGGCCCCATCGCATATTCTTCGCCATTTTTGGGGAACTTATTTTTCCAAAGCAGACTTATCAAAAATAATTTTCATAAGCTCTTTATGAAGCTTATTGTCAAATATAATTTGTGATACTAACATAAAATTCCATGTTTTTGCCAACTAGATTATTAAGGCATATAGAATTTATGCGCTTCTATAACCTGATGTGACAAAAACATTTTTTGGAAGTCAGCTCAATTTTTTTCCTCAAAAAGTATGCGCGGTAGCGTTTTTTTTACAAGAGACAAAAAATGTAGTAAATACTAGAAGGACCAATTTACGAAAAAAAAATTGGTGCGGGGAGGCAGGTATAGTCGCCCATACTAAACTATGTTAATAAAAAGTTGGTAGGCAGTTCTTTTAGTATCAAAGTAAAGGAATTTTTCCAATTTTTTTTATCTCAAAAACAGCGACTTTGACTGATTTTGATGTTATTACAAATATTGGTGCAAATATTATTTCTAATCTTAACCCCCTCCCATACCTCCTTACCAACCCCCCACCCCCACGTAAAACTAATGGCCAGATTCACAGGTGCCGCAGTATTTTTGTGCTAAATTTGGTTAAAATCGGTTTAGCGGTTTTTGAGATATCGTGTTACAGACGGACGGACGGACGGACAGGCGGACAGAGAGACAGACAGACAAACACCATGAAAATAATTTGTATTTAGGTCATTTATGACCCAAATAACTCATTTTGAGTGAAATTAAAAAAACTTTTTTTTTGCCGATCTTAATAGCCTACCATACCTGTTGGTATGGTCGGCTAAAAATGTGATTATTTTTTTAAAATTTGATGTCCTCTAGCGGACAAACGAAGTACTTCTGCATAGGGGAAACTTATGCCCAATGAACTTATTTTGATTCCAAAAGTAAGTACTGTAACGTTTATAGTACTAGTTCTATGTCCACGGAGTATTCGGACACCCTGTATAAAGTTATTCACCGTCAAGGGTCGTTTACATTGGTATAAAAAATGATAGTAGAACTATCTCACTATTAGAATATTGTAAAGAGCTGTGGTGCTAGTGACAGTATGGTACTATAGATAGTCTAGGGGAGAGTAGAGTAGGTAGCATGTGTGAAAAAGGGCAGATGACGTCCATACTAATCCATTTATTTCACTAAAAAGTTAACTATGGATAGATTTTTATATAAATCCTGTAAAACCTGGAAAATAAGTTGGTTATAATAATGGTTTTATAATTCGGAAACTCTCTATTTATTTATCTAGTAATGCTAAAACACTCTATTTTAAAGTCGATTAGAGAAAATAGTATGATTCATTGGCAAGTAATGTAAACATTTACGATTCGGTAAAATTGTGATGTAAGAGGAGGCTTGGCTTGCCTACGGCGGTTCAGTAGTAGACTGGCCAGCCGGCTGTTGTGTTGTGTTTGTCATAGAGCTGATATTTGAGGGTTGAGAGTCTTTTGACTATAAACGTTGCAAGTACTGTAAGGCAACGGGTCGTTTGACCGGAAGAAAACCTCTGGTGACGTCTTTCCTTCGAGGTTGGTCTTGAGAGTTTGAGGTCTCCCGATTGACACGATGCGGCGTTGGGGTAGAGAGACTAGTGAGGTACCCCAATTAGCTTATTCGATTGGGATGCGAATCTGTTTAGCGGCAGAGTTGCGTCCGGGGGAAGCCCCTATACTATTTCAGGTGACACTAGCTAGTTGTTGAAGATTATTAACCAATATATAACCGAATGATATTTGAATTAGATGGAAAATATGGAATGTGATATATTGAATAGAATATATCAGTGGCTAGGGGGCGGAGTATCCCCCGGTGAGTCTTACTATTTAGATCAGTAAATGTTTGTTTTGTTATTTTCATGTACAATGAGATAGTGCTTGCCAATGATCAACTAAATGGATATTTGAGGTGAATTTGCATTGTGAGACCCGGTTGAGTAAGCCCCAGAAATAAGCGATTTTACAATCCGTCATGCGTCGCGTCGTCTCTTGTTGTTTTTAACCAGTTTAATTAGTTTATTTAAAAAAATATTTTAAATATTAAAATTTTAATGATTTAATAACAAACTTTATAGAATAGTATTCAGTAAATTAAATAAAAAATATGCGTCAACAATATAACGATATAAACATAAACATATTAAATAACAATATTATTAAAAGTTATTATTTAAATTAGGTAATCAGATGGAACCCACGTGCAATTAATTAATGTGAAAATGTTTACTCATAGTGGCTAATAAACTTTACATACTGAGTGATTCTCTTGGAATACATTCAGTAAATCAATGATATTTGATTTCATAGTAAGGTAATAATTATACTGGGACACGTCGATATACTATTGTGATTTTTTTATTGCACTTTAGTGATATAAAAAAATGTTAGGTAGGTATTATAGTTTCTAAAAACTTGCTTTCAGAGCTGCAAGCTCACTTAAGTCTTTTTTTGATTTAAATCATTTTAATTACTTACTTAAGTCATTTGATTTTAAGCTATTGTCTGAAAGCTGACTTTTTTAGCATTTTGAAAATGACTTAAATATTCCAGTGATAGCCTATATGCACGTCCCTGGTGAATATATTGACACTTTTTAGCATTAAAATATGTCGCACTTATATTAACTTTTACCCTCAAAATTCTATTCGAATCGCTAAAACCACTTGGAAGAAAATTATAATAAATCGAAAAAAAATTAAGACTACTACTGTAAGAATTATTTAAATTTCGCGCCAAAACCTAGGTTGATAACTCCTTCCTGGAAGCATAGAATTATGGGTAGTTAGTTGTTATGGTGCTATCAGTTGTTATTATTGATAAATAAACAAAATTGGAGAATAAAGAACGAAAATTATTTAAAGTCGTTTTTATTGAAAAGACAATAAAAATTCTCTCTTTTATACTACGAAACAACGTAGAACATCATGGTCCAATGTTGATATAAAATTTAAAATTTATTTTTACGTGAGGAATCTCCCACGTACATGTTTTTTGAACCACCTTTTATACAGGGTGGCGCCTTTCATACACCGCGGAAGCTCCAAGAAGAACGGTAGTTTATATCGAAATGAAATTTTGGCAGCATATGCAGGTTAACCGAAAGCATTTTATAAAAATATATAGAATTATACAGAGTGTCTCCAAAAAAAGTTACACATCAAAGTTGTGTTTTTTTCTAATGGAACACCCTATATATTAATTGATTTTCGGGTTCTAGGAAAAAAATAAAGGTGAGTTTTATTAAAGAAGCATATACCTAAAATCTAAGGATTTTGACATATTTCACATTTTGTGAAAATGAAGAGTAAATTTTAAATTTTGATAATAGCTACCTACATTTTAGTCGACCTTGTGTAGCCTGATATTTAATTACAGGAACCATTGTATGTTAAACCAAATTGAAATTTGACCCGAAAAGTTATACAGGGTGAGACAAAATTGATATGGAACATTAGTCATTTTTAAAAGCAAGTTATTCCTTTGTTTTAAATACAACACCCAGTATATTTTTCCGGTATTCAATGGGGAATTTATATATCTTCAAAATATTATTAAGGTTGCCTACTCCTCAGACAAAGATTTTCCTAGATATTATAATTTTTATGATTTTGCGTCAGTAGATTTTTAGTATTTGATAAAATCTAGGTGGCTGTATGAACCTTTTGTTAATTTAACAAAAATTAAAGATTGTAGAGTTAAATTCTCAACGGTAATAAAAAGATACACGTTTAAAACATATTTTAATTATTACAGAATTAAAACTAGATATAAACCTATAATTATATATGTGACAAAAATTAGCTAGATGAAATCAAATGCTTAAAATGCTCCATTTCCTGTTAACTGCATAAAATGATTGTCTTTTCAAAACAAAAAACGAGATTTGGTATGTTAGTATATGACATAAATTAGGATTGATTGACGTATTCAATTGTTTTCGGTCACTTCCGGTTTCACCGGAAATGACTACAATTTTTAATTTTTAAATGACACCCCCGGTATTTTTTTACTTTATTCGATAGAAAATGTCACTCTGAATAGAATGACATATCATATGTTAACTTTTGACATTTTCGCATATGGTTTATTTGAAATTATAACTTCCGGTTCGTAACGAAAATTTGATTCGAAATACCAAGTGTGTGGTATCAAATTATTCGTAAAAAAATGCTTTTTCCAAATATGCTAATGATCCACCGTCGTTCCATTTGAAAAAATTGAAATATTATTAAAAATACGATTTGAGCATTTTCTAACTGGCCAGGACAAGACACTAAAACATTAGATCATCAAATCTATTTTTCCAAGGCTCCTTGATGAAGAATTAGTGTTTTTAGCATAGCCATGGCACCCTAGATTGAATTTTAAAATACAATTTTTTATTAAGCGGGAATGTCAAAAGTTGAAATATGTCATTTTCTATCGAATAAAGTAAAAAAACCGAGGGTGCCATTTAAAAATCAAATGTTGTAGTCATTTCCGGTGAAACAGGAAGTGACCAAAAAAAATTGAATACACCAATCAATCCCAATTTATGTCATATACTAACTTACCAAATCTCGTTTTTTTATCTGAAAAGGTAAAAAAGTTATAGGGGTGAGCCACTTTTGAGACGCACCCGGTATACTCACAAAATTTCATTTCAGCACAAACTGTCGTTCTCCTTGGAGCCTCCGCGGCGTATGAGAGGCGCCACCCTGTATGTATAGTTAATACAAATTTACAGGCTAAATAAAATCAAATAAGATCTGGAAAGAACCAAAATTCAGAATTGAGAATAAACTCAATACTGCTCGCGCGTGAAAAAAAAGAAATAGTGCTTATTTAAAAAAGGAGACAGACAAAAAATGGGGAATTAAATATCGAATACATCAAACAGGTATTTGTCTTCGAAAAGCCACAAGCGTACACGACTAAAGGGCCGTTTAGACGCTCAGATAATTTATTTCGTCTTGAAATTGAAATAAATTCATTATAGATATTATAATTTTATCGTCAAAATCCGTAGAGGAAGTTAAACATAAAAGCATTACCAATAAGGTATGAAAATTGATTGGTGCATAAAGTATCGTGAACACAATGGAAGAGACGCATACATTTTTTACAAGCGGTATTAGAGCAGCAGGACAGGAGGGGTATCGTTTCCATTAACCCGCGCCTTTTTCATGTCTATCGATTGAACTGGAAAAGATCGATATTGTGAAATCTTACTTAATAGGTATTTTATTGTTTTGTTTGCTACTGAAAATAGAACATGTAGGTATTGGGATATGCTTGTAAGAATATATAATTAGCAATTAATGTCTTTTTTTAATTAGCCACTTGTTTTTGGATTTTTTTTGAGTACCACTTCCGTTAAAATATCTTTGAATGGCATTATAGGATTATCGATCTCGTGTTTATACTTGTTGAGCACTATTTTTTTTTGTTTTAACATAAGAATTGTAATTTTTAGAAGGGGAAAATAAATGTTTAAGCATTTGTGAGCTGAGTATATACGAATTAAAACTACAAGCACACTGACTTCCGTTATGCTCTTCCTGATATCTTCAAGCTTTACGAAGCTGTAACCTCCGAAGAAAAGATTCCGGGTACTATAAAAAGCCGGACAGAGGTACAGGATATGCAGGACCGTTTCTAGTCTAAGAGCTAACAACGTTTTCGAGAAAGTATTTTAACAAAGCTGGCTCTAATATATCTTTTGCTATGCTCTCTGGAACAGCGTGCGAGTCGTCTGGCTGCCGATAGACGGTGCGTCCACTACCGCGCTAAAAGATCCTATAATTTTTTATTTAGTCCGTTAAATTCTAGTCTTAAATATAAATCTAACACGTCTCCATAGCGCGGCGCGAAAACGTTCCGCCTATAAAGCGAGAAGTTCCTAGTTCAACACCGGCTCGGGGAAAACTTTTTTTTTATTTTATTTTTGTTTATATTCTGATATCGCAGTAAAGTAATAAATAATTGTTTTTTTGATCACCAGAATTATTTAATACTTTACTATCAGAATATAAACAAAAATAAAATAAAGTTTTCCCCGAGCCGTTATTGAACTCGGGACTTCTCGCTTTATATGCGGAACGTTTTCGCGCCGCGCTATGGAGACTTGTTCGATTCATATTCAATACTAGAATTTAAAGGACTAAATAAAAATATAGGAACTGTCCGCTGTTGCAGAGAGCATAGTAAAAGATATATCAAAGAGCCAGCTTTCTTAAAGTACTTGTTTTCCAGACGTTGCTAGCTCTCATACTATTCGAGTCCTTGCAGCTTCGGCAAACTTCGTTAAAAGGGATGCCCATTCTCGCCGCATGTTCGCCAATTGGCCAGTTTCCCGTATATACCGCAATTATCCACGCGACTTAATTATCAGCTTTCTTAAGGTAGTATTTGGCCAAGTTTTCTTGGCTGTCCTGCAAGTGCTTAAAGGTTTCCATTTACTGTTCGCCATAGACAGAAAATGGAGGTAAATGTCTTTTTTATAGTTTGGGGGGAGTAAAATCTTCTTCTGATATATCAAGGCACGATTCTCACCTTGAAAGTTCATCACCGCGTTCGTTCCCTTCGATGTTCCTGTAGCCTGGAACCCGAAGCAAGTTTATGTCGTATCTATTTGCTATGTAGGATAACTTGTCGCATGTTTTTTTGACTATTTTGGAGGATATGGTAGATGTGGTAGTTCAGCGCCGACATGGCAACTGAGTTGTCAGTGATTATTGCAGTTTTGCGCCCATAAGGTGTCTCCTCGCTCAGCCAATCGCAGGCCTTCCAAATGGCAGGTATCTGCCCAGAAAACACTTGATCTGTCCGGAAGCCAATAAGACCTTGCGAGGTTAGGCGTAAGTGAAAAAAAAGCTACAGTTAATAGTTCCATACATAATACAAAAAATCGATAGGATAGGATGAACAGATACTCGTAAGTGGTGGTTTTTGTAATATCGCCCTTGTTGTGTGACATAAACTTTATAATCGTCAGGTCAATTTTAAGGTCAGGGGCTTGGAACAATCTCAAAAATAAAATTCCACTCCTCCAACTCCTAGTGGATGACATACCAAGAATTTACAACTTTGAAAAACACCTCACAGTAGTATTGAGCAATAAAAACGATTGGAAGGGCATGTACCTTTGCTCAGCATGTAAAAGACCATACAATAACAATGTATACTGATGCTTCCAAAACCAAAGCAGGAACAGGGATAGGAGTATTTGGGCCGAGAACTAAATACGGCGAACCAATAGGCACCTACCAAATAGCCATCTTATCCGGTAGTCAAGCAGCACTAAAAGCGATCAACTACGTAACCATCAATTCGAAGTTGGTCAAAGAATGAGTAGAGAACCTGAACAAATTAGGCAAAGAAAATAAAGTCCACTGCTATGAGTGCCCGCTCACCAAGGGATAGATGGCAATGAAAAAGCAAATGATCTAGCTAGAAAAGGAGCAAACACTCCGCTAACTAGACCAGAACCGTTCTGATTTCCAAGCGGACACCAACTTAAAGCAGAACTGAAGAACCTGACAGATTCCATCCGTAACCTGGAATAGGAATCCTCCAACGGCATCGGTCTAAAACACTCAAAAATGTTCCTTATAACTTACGACCGCGAAAAATCAAAGATTTTCCTTGATCTAGCTAAAAATAATCTTTGGATTGTCACGGGGTTTCTAACAGGACACTGTCTCCTCAACAAACACCTCAGTAGATAGAAGCTGAGAAACAACTGAGACTGTATGACTGTATGATGAATTATAAGTCGTTATAACTCAACAGAAAGGAAATTGCCATCCTATCCGATAGTCATGCAGCACTAAACGCGTTCAACTCAGTAACCATCAATTCGAAGTTGGTCAAAGAATGCCTAGAGAAGCTCAACAAGTTGGACAAAGAAAATAAAGTCCTCCTACTCTGGGTGCATGCTCACCAAGGGATAGAAGGCAATGAAAAAGCAAATGATCTAGCTAGGAAAGGAGCGAACACTCCACTAACTGGACCAGAACCGTTCTGTTTTCCAAGCGGAAACCAGCTGAAAGCGGAACTGAAGAATCTGGAAGACTCCAACCGCAACTTGGAATGGGTGTCCTCCAACGGTCTAAGACACGCGAAAATGTTCCTCAGAACCTACGACCGAGGAAAATCAAAGGTTTTCCATGATTTAAGTAAAAACAATCTTCGGATTGTCACGGGGTTCCTAACAGGACACTGTCTCAGTAGGCTGAAGCTGAGAAACAACGGCGAATGCAGATTCTGTGGGGAATATGGGGAAACACCAGAACACCTCATCACTGAGTGCGCCGAGATGACGACCATTCGTGCCATGAACTTTGGTACGACTGATGTCAAGGATGGAGAGCTGGCCTCTATGGAGCCGTCTCAGATACTGACTTTTGTTAAAGCCTTGAGACTGTATGATGAGTTATAACGGGTGATAGCTCAAGAAAGGGGAACACACAATAGATCTTTAAGGTCGCGGTGACTAACTCCCCTCCTAAACATTCTACATACTACAACTTAACGGAACACACACTAGATCTGTAAGGTCGCGGTGATTAACACGGGCCCTCCTCTTAAACATTCTATATTCTACTCCAACCATAAGAAGATGATTAAAACTTCAGTTTTAGCCACCTGAGGATATCATGGTTAGCAAAATGCACGTTCGTGGTTTAAAGTGTTACGGTATATTGTGGTCAACTAGTGTTATATTTTTCTAAAGACGATATATTTGTTTATTAAATGGAAGACAAATAAAATACTGACATTACATTTTTTTTGAATTAATTTTAAAGCTAATCAATAATGACCGATACAACATGTTTAACCTCTAAAGTGAAGAACTTTCTTTGTTACTAACTGAAACTGACCGAGATACTGGAAGGAAAATGTAAAAATGTCGTGTAGTGTGAGCTATTTCGGCTTTCTCTACGATGTTCCATAGCCAAAAGGTGTATTTTTAAATAGCCGTACCACGACCACTGACCGATTAGAGACCGTCTGTCGCCTAAATATGCACGTTTTATATTTTGGAGTAAAATTTAATTACCTACTAGGAAAACATAAAATATTTTGTGTAGAAGGTATATTACTACTTTATGGGGGTGTAGGTACGCAATTTTTAAATTCCTTATTTATGTTTACTACAATAAACATAAATTACGAGGATCTTTCAATGGTTTTAGTACAAATAGAAGGGGTGTTAAACTCTCGTCCACTATCTCCATTGTCATCGGATCCACAAGATTTGACCCCATTGACTCCGGCACATTTCCTGATTGGAAAACCATTGATCGCAGTTCCAGAAAAAAATGTTTCTAACATACTGGAAAATCGTTTGTCAAATTACCAACGCCAACAAAAAATAGTTCTACAGTTTCGGTGAAAACGTGAATGTATTTCAAATCTTCAAACACGAACTAAATCGTTTAGAGAGTTTCCAAATATTCTTAAGTTGGATACTTTGGTTGTAGTAACTAACTAAATAATTAATTAAAGAAGATAATATACCCCTATTCAAATGGAAACTTGGTCGAGTTATTGAACTTCCCCTGGCTGTATTGCCGTGGCCAGAGAATTGTGTCAAGACATATAATACGTCATACCAGGCATCATCTACTCTCTGTGGTCATGTCTCACGGGTAGAGGGTGTTGGGGAGTCTTGGCTTAACCGCCCGGACCATGAAGAGACAACCTCGCCAAAAACCTAAATCCTACGATGGCGGGATCAGGTCAAAGGAATGCGTGACTAGATAGAAGACTAGCTTTACCGGTCTTAACCTTGGGGCACCAGGGGGCACCCCATTTTATTTACCCCTTTCTTCTACATGCGAGGCTTTGTAAAAGTGGACCGATTATCCCTAGCCACTCGTGGGAACACTATGAGATCTAGTATTAAAAACACCACCGATGAAGTTGTGGGGAAACCCACTAGCGACACTGGGAACATTAACAATAAAAGTTCCAAGGGACCAAACCCAAAAGGAACTACAAGAAAGGCGGCTGATACTTGCGCCAGATAATCTTCCACAAGTGGCACATAAGCTACCACCTCCTCCAGTCCTCGACCAAAGGTCGGGAGCCTACCTCTAGACCCAATGCTACACAGGCTACCATTTCGTCTACACGGCTTGGATCAACCAGGCGGTCTAGACGATCCTCTGAGAGTAGGTCTTAGCGGAGCAGAAGCACGGGGATACCTCCGACTGCTCCACGAAGGACGTGGTCCAGAGGAAGCAAAAGCAAAAATACCCCTCGGAAAAAAGGAAAGTAAAGGAAATAAGAAACAGCCTGGCGCATTTCCACCAAAGGACAAAAGAGGGAGTGAGAACCTTTCACCTCTGCTCCCGGTAAGGAGAGAAAGAAGCCAGGATGGAACACAACGATCGCAAAACAACGATCTACAAAACGCAACACAACGATCTACAAAATGTGGACCAGCTGCGTTTTGCGGGGATACCTATACTTTCGGGTGGACATGATCTTCATTGATTGTGTATCTCAAGAATCGGCGGATTGGTTGGTGGAAATCGCACCTAAGCTTAAAAATTGGCAAGGACCGGGACTGGTTGCAGTGAAGGGAGAAAGTAGTGCTAGCCACATTGCCTTCCTTGTATACCGGACGGCTCTAGTATGGCAAGCTGTACCATGCTACTCCCAAGGCGTTAAACGCTATACACGGGAGCTATTATATTAGTATAAACTTATCGGCAAAAGCATTTTCGTAGTTCCAATTTTCGGAGTCGCGCATTAGTTAGGTTACTAGTTTGCGCACATAGCACGCCCACTTATGGCCTCTAAAATTATGCACAGCGCCTGACCGGCCTAGTCATTACGCTGTTTAAACGCGAGTTTATTTTTGCGCACAGGAAATTTTACTCGTTTGCTCAACCTCATAAAAAAACAATTTTCGTACCACGAATTAGGGACAAGATTTTTATCTGTATACATATAGTATACCTAATCTGTGGTCGCAGCATTAACCCCCCTCTCACTCATTCTATATTCTATATTGAACTTCATGAAGGTGTCGATAAAATTACGCGTGTTGTAACACTCAGATGTAGTGATGGTTCTTTGTGTGTAAACGTTCGGTTACAAAATTATGTGTTCTTCCCACAGGAGACTTTTTATTGATATAAATATTTCAAGGCCGGCGGTATGTTAGATGATAAGTATTTTTATCATTTATATGAAGATGCCAAAAATTACCGTTGTCATCGATACATGGTTATTATATAGATTTTTATTTTTTTGGTCTGTCAAGATAATTTTTTGAATTGTAAAAAGTACAAATATAATATGCCAATAACAAACGGACCCAAATCAATTTAGTTTACAGGGTGCGTCTCAAAAGTGACTCACCTCTAGAACGTTTTTATTTTTTCAGATAAATAAAAAACGAGATTTGGTATTTTAGTATATGACGTAAATAAGGATTGGTTGGGCGTATTCACTTCCTGTTTCACTGGAAATTACTACAACTTTTGATTTTTAAATGACACCCTTGGTATTTTTTTAATTTATTCGATAGAAAATTCTCTCTGAATAAAATGACATAGAATATGTCAATTTTTGACATTTTCGCCTGATGGTGGGAACTAAATCTTCCCTATTTAAGTTACGTTCTTTTTACCAGCTTTCAATATAAAATTGTCAGTGATCAGTCCCTTTGATATCGACTCCTCAGATTAAAAAAATATTTAAAATACTTTACTTTTCATATATCTAGTATTATTGTACGTATACCTTCGGAGTACGGATATGAGAGTACGACTATATATCTCTATTCGATGTTTTCCGTGCTACACTCGCTCTGAATGAAATTTTTGCCAGCTGACATAATATTTCGCGACACTCTAATTTTAGAAAGAGGGCACCAACACGTGTATCGTACGGTGATTTTCATCTTCACTGGATATACTTTCTAACGAAAAATTAATAGTTCGATCGATTTCACTTTTGTTTATGTATTATGATTGATTGAATGATTGATTAGCACGTGTCGCCATCAAATTATCTCTTTAATAGAAAACTAAAAATAATTAAAATTGTTTTCTAACATATTAAGTTTCTCGCCAACTCAATGTCATTCACATCATACTCACTTATTTATACAAAGTATCCCAATATTTCGTGGGCATAGAAGTACTGCATATTTTTGGAATCAATATTACTACCAGAGTATTATTAGAGTTATTAGAGTTTTAGAAAAGTGCAAATATTTTTAGGGGTAGTTATAGGGGTAGTAATACAACTCTCTGGGCACCGAATATAAACTGTGCTCTGGGTCTACACTTAATTTTTCCTCGAGTTTTCCTTCACTTAATTTTAAAAACACAAAACAAACGTAATAACACGAACCAAAATGCAAAAGCTAATAATGTTTATAATTTTCCAGGAAGCAGGTTAAAAAAGTCCTGAAAGGGTAAATTTCCCATTGATTATCCTTATAAATACAGTAATTTCAACAAATGACTAAAAAGCAGTGATGGGATAACTCGAGCGAAAATTCGCTTGAGTATTCGATTATTGAAATAACCGACATCGTTCGATTATGAACGAGCAGTGCAAGTGACGAGTTACGAACGACGAACGCAATCGATTCTAGAATTAAATAAATTGAAATCTGATTTTAATGTGACATACTCGATACAAAGCCGAGCGAATTTTCTACATACATTGCAGGTAGCAAATTTATACGACGTTATCCGCTGCGTATCTGAGTGACAAAAAAGACCCGCATCGACAATTCTTTAAACCAAACTAAATCAAGCGAACTACTTGTCGCTTGCTACTTGCCATTCATCACCGAAAGAATATGAGCTCTCCGCACGCAACTTACTGCTTGGCGTTAAAAGCGACGGGCGAAAAACCGTATTTTCAAATACGAGCAAAATTTCGCTCGAGCGATCGTTTAAAACTCGAGTACCTACTCGATTATTGAAGTTAATCGGTTTTTCCCATCACTACTAAAAAGGTAGGTCTTTTTTACGTAAAAAAGTTGCTCTTCGTTTAGTCAGAAACTGTGAACGGTTTTCAAGATATTTACGTTTAAATATTACGATGCGTCGATTTTAGCATTAGAAAATTGATAAAATGTAAATAAATTATCAATTAATTAATCTCACGATTTCGCTAATATGTACTTTGCTAATACTAAAATCGATGCATCATAATCTTTAAACGCAAATATCTTGAAAACCGTTCACTGTTTCGAATTAAATGAAGAGTCATTTCTTTGTATTCATTCTATTCATTCGTAAAAAAGTCCTAGCTTTTTATGTCATTTGTTGAAATTACTGTATCTATAAGGATAAAAGAAGTACCACAAGTAGTACCTTCTACCCTAATGGAAAGTACCCTTTCAGGGCTCTTAACGGAATTTTACTATTTACTATTTTTTTGACACCCTGTATATGTTGTAGATTAAATTTAGAACGAAAACAAAAACCCAGAAAAAATCCAGTGATTCTCAACATTTAAGTATTTTTTTAAAATTTTTCACAGTAACATAAGTTGATTATTTTAGACTTATTTGAACAACGGTAAAGAGAAAATATGTTTCTTTTATCGAGAATTACCAGCCCAGATAATATTTGCACTTATTTAGGACTCACGCTGTATATAATATAATCATATAATAATAGGCGAATTGGACACAATTTACTTCTATACAAAAGTTCTTCATTTCTCCGTTAAATGGTATCAATCAAAAATAAACCTAAAAGTTAATTAAGTCAAAAATTAGTAAGCTCATTGTCAAAGATCATTTGTGGCGCTGACATAATAATCTCTTTTGAAAGTTTAGAGATGGTTTAGAAGTAAGTTAGTTCTCTCTTGCCAACTGTTTTGTAAATTATATAAACTATGAAGATTGGTCTCATAGGTGATAACATAGTACAACTTAGCAGACTCTCTGACTAAACAAAACAACTACTATGAAAATGTGGTTTACTTACCACCACTATAAAGATTAGCCAACTCTTGAGCCCCTCGATGTTGGGGACCCCATCTGGGACCGGTCACCACCTCCTGAGGTTCTGCCACAGCACAATTCGCGTTCGGGTCATCCTCCAGCATAGAGTTCTCCAGAATGTCGCGTTCCGTCTTGACCGGTGCCAGCAGGTTCGTGGCCACAGCGTCCACCAAGGGACATTCTAGCACCTGGTTGACTTTCGGCGAACAACTGAGAGGTATCGTTGGTAACGCCATCCTGGAAAATATACGACACAAATTATTTCCAAAATATCAGGAGAATAACAATTTACCTGTCACTTAAAACGGGACATTTATGTCATTTTTGACTGTTGGCTGATATTTAAATTAACAATGAAAGGTATACATGGAAACATGGTAACTATGTCTAAATCTAGAATTCCATTATTATAATACAGATTTATCGTTCATAATTAAATAGATAGAACGACGTAATCTATACTAATATATAAAATCCTTAAGTGACTGACATACTGGTTAATCACGATCCCGCTCAAACCGCTCAACGTAAGAAGCTCAATTTTAGCATACAGGTTGATTCTAGGGTGTAGAGGTCCGATAAGAAAGGATTTCACTTCCAAGAGGGTGAAACCACCCCTCAAATATTACAATATTTTTTATTTAAAAAACAGTAAAGTTTCTGAAAAAACGCTTAAACAAGTATATTTTATTTTGTTTTTTTACATTTTTAAGATTTTTTAAAAATGTATACAGGGTGTCTCGAAAAATGTGGTCATTGATTAATCACGATCCTGCTTAAAGCGCTTGACGTAAAAAGCTGATTTTTTGAAAACAGATTGACTTTAGGGTGTAGAGGTTCGATAAGAAGGGATTTTTCGAAACTCGAATTCTAAGGGGGTGAAACTATCCCTCAAATATTAAAATATTTTTTATTTAAAAACCGGTGAGTTTTTCGAAAAAACTCTTAAACACGTATATTTTATTTTGTTGTTTTATATATTTTAAGATTTTTTTATAAATTTATACAGGGTGTTTAATAAAATACGCAACCATTGAGTAATCACGATTCTGCTTAAACTGCTTGACGTTTAAAGTTGATTTTTGGCAAACGGATTGACTGTGGGGTGTAGAGGTTCGATAAGGAGGGGCTTCTCGAATCTCAAATTCCAAGAGGGTGAAAACGTCCCCCAAATATTACAATATTTGTTATTTAAAAAACGGTTAGTCTTTCGGGAAAACGCTTGGACAAGCATAATTTATTTGGTTTTTTTACATATTTTGAATTTTTTTAAAAAATCATACAGGGTGTTCCAAAAAGTTGTGTAATTTCTTAACCACGATTCTGCTTAAACTGCTTGACGTAAAAAGCTTATTTTTGGCAAACAGATTTTTCCAAAGCCAAATTCCAACAAGATGAAACTACCCCTCAAATATTACCAAGTTATATAATAATATCGCCATATTATTTTTTCTCATGCTGACATAAATGTGAGAAAATTTTATCCAGTTTGTATGTTAATGGAAATTCTTGCTTTGCTTTATCATCACCGTTACAAATGATTAATTCGACGCGAACGAAGTCGCTGGTACACGCTAGTTAAATAGATATAGACGAACGAAATTTAAAATTAGATTTATCACCAGCAGCGTTCAAGCAATTAGATTTATCACCAGCACTCTACTAAAGTATGTCCCCGGATTGTTCTAACAAGAAGAAAAACTTTTTTATTATTGACATTTTGAGAAAAATCACCCATAAAAATTTTTGCTTCTTCTAAAATAAATCTTTTTTATACTTTTCCAAATTTCCATAGAGTTTTAGTTAAAATAAAAAAAAAATAAAAGTGTAATTGATTTTTTTTGAAGTCCTAAAAATTAAAACGTGTATCTATGGTAATATAATTCCGTTTTCATTCTTTCTGGGATACTTTAACAACAGCAAAAAATATCACATTAAACAAAATTAATAAAAACCATCTATCAAAGAACGAAATCTAATTTTTATTAACACAGAAAAGATTTTTAGGTCTTCAACCAGAGAATCTTCCATATTTTCATGTTCCTTTTTAATTTTTTCTAAAACAGTATGGAAATTTGGAAAAATATAAACGGGATTAAACCATTTTAGAACAAGCAAAAATTTTAGTGCAGAGTGCATATTTTTCGAAATGTCAATATTAAGAAATCTTTTCCTCTTGTAAAGACAATCCGGGGACTACTGTATACTGGGTGTTGTCAAAAATGGCTCACCACTATAACTTTTTTTTCGGTAGAAAATTACACTCTGAACAGAATGACATGTTCAAATTAAAAAAATAGCATTCATTCATTTTAAATTTCAGTTGAGGGTGCCATGGTCATAAATGTAACGGCAATTTGATTCGAAATATCAAATGTGTTTTGCCAAATTATTTCCAAAAAAATGCTTTTCCAAATATGCTGATGAGCTACTCTAGTTCCATTTGAAAAAATTTTAATTGAAAATGCAAATATCTATTAAAACATAACATAATAGATAAATATTATAGGACCTTAAACGAGAAAAGAGTTTGATTTCGACCGATAGAAAGTATCAAAAAACTTTTTCATATAACACAGGGTAGTAGTAAAAAATAATATTTTAATTATTGTTACCGAGTCCCGAACGAACAGGGAATTTATTTCGAGGCAAAAAGATCTGAACCCTATAATTGGTAGTATTAATTACAGTTTCCGGAACCGTACTAAAATATTTTCGTTCAGTGATTGTGGAGTGCGTCAATCAGCATGCAAGAATTGAAAATAATATCAAATTATTAAGTCATGAGAAAGTAAACATGAACACAAATGAACACAAGCGAAAAAAAAACGAAAACACATAAATAGCTTAAAAATTACTTCAAACAACATCATCCAACCTCGAAACCAACCTAACTAAATTTGAAAGAAAAACTTACATTTTCATTTAAAGATGCAAATACCTATAAAAACTTAACTCAAAAAATATATAATATAATACATTTAGCAATATTATACTAAATAATAAAATAACATTATTTAAACTTCAATAATTGCTAATAAACATTACAGAAACTTCAAAATAACTTCAGAAGTAAGAACAGTAAGAGATAGCATCACTACTTCTTTAGAAGAGTTTAATTTTTACAGTGGCGGATACAGGGGGGGGGGGCCCATGGAGCCCGGGCCCCCCCTAAAATCTGACAATTGGGTTAAATATTAGGCTTTTAGGTTAAAAATGGCGCCCTAAATGGCATATTTGGCATTATTTTTTATTTGGCCCCCCCCCTAAAATAAATTTTTTAATTATTATTTCCGAGTCCCGAAAGTACCAAAAGAACCGGGAATTAATAATTTTGTGTCCCGATTTTTTGATCTCTCAAAAGAGCCGGGATTCCCGGTACTTTCGGTAACGGGATTTCCCGGTTCTGAACACTAGTTCATTCCCATTATGTGGAATACCAAATAAATAATAAAAAAATCAGCCCCGATTCACAATGCAATTTAACGAAATATATTAACGTCGATGAAATCAAAATAAATTTTGCTTTCATTCATAAAATTGTAAATATATGAATCTATTAAAAGATATTGTAAAATCGGGCACTGATCCAACAATATATTTATAATATTAAGACGCTTCTTGTCCACACCTTTTATATTTAAGTTAAATAATCTCAAGAATCATCATATTTTAACTAAAAAATGACATTCCTTTAAATATGAATGACACAAATCGTAACATTTATTTAATTAAAGTCTGTCCACCATGACAGTAACAGTTGTTCAAAGAATATACTAAGTCAATGTCTGTCGTTTTAATTTTTTTGTGTATCAGAACTTAAATTATTGACACTGACACTATCCAACGCTTTAAGACACTCGAAAAAGTTCCTCAGAACTTACGACAGAGACAAATCAAGAATTTTCCTTGATTTAAGGTGATTTAAGCAAAAACAATCTTCGGTTTGTCAATATGACCCCTACTTGTAGAGGGCGCCACCTACGTATTTTTTGACTAGTTTGAAGAGTAATAACTTTTCGTTCGTAGTTGTATATAAAACTACTGAGTAAAAAATACATTTACGACGTTTTTTACGTATACAGGGTCTTTTGGTAAAAATCGCTACGATGTAATGATTCTCCAGATATTTGGAATCGAAATTATCAATACCTGCCATCAATGATAAATTAAACATATTGACTAAGTAGTTATTAGACTGAAATTATAAATTTGAAATGTTTTTGTGCTTGAACGGATTTGAAAAGTTCAAGGAAACTGTTTTAACATCATTTTTTCGAAGAAAAATATATGACTAATTTGAAAAAATAAAGACTTCCCAAATTTGTCATTTTATTTTTCAAATAACTATAGGTATACTCAACATGTTTATTTTTTGTCAATAATTACATGTATTGACTATTTCCATTCTAAATATCTTAAGAACGGTTGTTCGTAACGATTTTTACCAAGAGACATTTTTTACGTAAAAAAATCACGAAAATGTATATTTTTCCACTCAGTAATTTTATACAGGTACGGACGAAAAGTCTGGATTCAAGTTCAGTACGGACTGTACGAATAGTTAAAACACATGTAGGTGGCGCCCTCTGCAAATAGGAATCATATTGGCATCAAAATCAAATTTCTCGTGTGGAAAAACTCCTAGACACCAATTTTCATCCAAATATTGACGTTACTTCGGAAATTATTTGGAAAAAATCGAAATAAATATGAAAGTTATGTAATATGAACCCCATGTATTTCCGAAATTAAGCATTTTACGACATATACATTTATACGAAGTTTTTTACTTATTTTTATCTGCAGAATATTCTGCTGAAGTATCCATACAGTTCGGACCACCCTGTATATTTTTATAACAATTTTAATAACTACTAACATTTATTGTTAACTACAACGTAAAATGAAACAATAAATTGTTGAGTCATATTTGGGTCTGCCCTGTGTTATATTTTACATATTTTAAATAAAATTAGAACGGCACTCGTAAACCGAAATTTAAGTCAGCCATATTAGGTCCCTATCACCCTCACCCAATTTTTTTTTCTATGTCCCTTCTTTTTATTCAAAGATTAAACCTGTAAAAAAAAACAGACACCTGTTATTGCTGTTTATTTATCGATAGACAGACATTGTTCTTCAATTTGAGTAAAATCGCAAATAATACAAATAATATAAACTCGTAAATAATATGACATATCTTTCTCTAAATTTCAACACTAAATAAAAACTAATAGTAGATAAAAATTGTTGAATAAGCGATTCGTCGTTGTAAGGGTTGATTGCGGTCAACGTCAACTATATAAATGACTCCTACTACTGCTGAACTTGGCACGAAACAATGACCTTTTAATTTAATGAATTGCCACGCTGCAGTGTCACTGCCTACAAAATAAGACGGAGCTAAGCAGTGTAAAAATTATGCAGGTTTATTGCAACGTCTTGTTGGATTTTTCTAATAGCTGTATTCATTCAATAAAATTAGTTTTGTATTATTGGCCCCTGGCCTGGAAGTTGTAGACAACGATGAATTTTTTCTACCTTTTTTCTAATTTTGATATTTAAAGTGATGTTTTTCAATTAATCCTTTGACGTTTTGAAAAACTTTTATTATTGTCAACTTTTGTTATTTCGGCAAAACTGAAAAACCTTTCAACGGGTGCTGATGACGGTACGAAGGTGTTACCTATATCTTAAAAATAGTTCTGGTATAACAGGAAATCGATCTAATAATTTCAGGTCCATACTTTGATACTCTGCGTACTCTGCAAAATCTCAAGTTCAAATTTCCTTCTATTGCAACTTTGAAGAGTTTCCGGAGAGTCGGAATAGTCTAATTCAAAGATTTCACCGGTAGTGCAACTAAGGAATGGATCCTGAAGCTCTTTAATTATTGTCTTCAATTCAATAGGATCCCCAAAGTATGGAGGAAGAGCAAAGTCATCGCTATCCCCAAACCCGGGAAGAGTTTGCACGACCCCAAAAATTTTAGGCCCATCTCCTTACTGTGCACACTCTATAAACTGTTTGAGAGAATGTTATTAAATCGTATCAGCCCTAACATCGACGATCAGATAATACCGGAGCAAGCGGGATTCAGACCGGGAAAGACCTGTACCGCTCAAGTTTTGAACCTCACACAACATATTGAGAATGGCTTTCAAACAAAACTGGCTTCCGGAGCTGTCTTTGTTGACCTATCGTCAGCATATGACACAGTAAATCACAACCGTCTGATATATAAGATTTATCAAATGACGAAAGACTATCAACTTGAATTGGGTAGTGATCGAAGCCGCTGGCGGATTCAAAAGAATGGCTTACCACAGGGGAGTGTTTTGGCTCCAACTCTTTTCAATATCTACACAAATGACCAGCCGCTAAGTCAACACATCAGAAGCTTTATTTACGCAGATGATTTAGCAATAGTTAGCCAAGATAAGGATTTCTGTAAAATTGAAGATAATTTAACATTACACCTGATCGCGCTAACCCAATATTACAGAGAAAATAGCCTTAAACCAAACGCCTCGAAGATTGTCACTAGCTTGTTCCATCTAAATAACAGGGAAGTTAACAGAGCCATAAATATCAATTGGAACGACCAGCAACTGAGATTTTGCCCACGGCCAACTTATTTAGGTGTCAGATTAGACCGGACCCTGTATTTAAACATCATGTCGAGAAGACTAGGGCCAAAATTTCTACAAGAAACAACCTGTTTGGAAAGCTGGCAAGCTCCACCTGGGGGGCTAATCCGCACACACTAAGAACTACTGCTCTTGTACTCTGCTATTCTGTTGCCGAATATGCCGCACCAGTTTGGGAACGCTCCTGCCATGCCAAAAAGATAGACCCGATGCAGAACCAATCGTGCCGTCTAATCACCGGATGCCTAAAACCCACATTGGTCCAACAGCTACACCTCCTCAGCGGGATAGCTCCACCCTACATAAGGAGACAAGTTTCCAGCATGAAAGAGAAACAGCAAGCTCTTTCCGATACCCGGCACCCGCTCTTCGGACAATACGCCGCTGGACCCAGGTTGAAATCTCGAAAAAGTTTTCTTTCTGCCGTACAGCCACTTGATAGCAGCACGGCATTCGCAAAGAGACTAGAGTTGTGGTCAGCAACTTCAACAACTCCAAACGATTTTGCTCTAAAGCCAAAAGAGAGCCTACCACCTGGTGCGGAACAGGCATGGCCGGTGTGGAGGAGTCTGAACCGTTTGCGTACTCAGGTTGGCAGATGCAAGACAAACATGAACCAGTGGGGCTCCCTTGACGGACCTGTATCCTGTGAATGCGGAGAGGAACAAAATATAAGGCATCTTCTCGTATGCCCAAATCTCCCTAACATATGCAATAAGAGTGATCTGGCGGAGGGAAATACCAACGCTCTGGAGTGTACCAAGTACTGGATATCCTGTATATAACCGCTGTGTGCATATACATATATTTTTTGTAGTTTGTCTAATTCTGTACAAGTTTTGTTCCTATTTATGTTGATTGTTTGACTATGTTTTTTTAAATGTATGATGTACCTTTTTTATTAATTTGGCCGTTTTGTATATTTTATATGTAAAATGTTTTTGTATTTCTTGATTTTTTTTCATATACTGAGTTGGATACGAATAAATAACCGGTAGTGTGTATTATAATTTTGTTTTCAATGGATACACTTTTCGTTGCGTCTATTTTCCGGGCTGTCTCTACTACAAGTTTATGCGTATATATGAGTTGATATCGCCAAATTCACCTTCTCTGCAAACAGATTCGTTAGATATAAAATATCCATAAAAGGTATTTTTTCACATCGTAAACTGTCAATATTGAATTTGCTAAATGTTTCGAGATTCGGGCAGTAGTCAATTAAAGAAGCAATTTCAACATCTCTGAGCATCTGATTTTTAATACCCATCTTTTCGAATAGCTCTATTAAACAGTCTTATTCTTGAATAATTTATGTTAGAGCATAATACAGAGAATTCCAGCGTGTTGTCCCTCGATAACTTAATGTGTGGCTAAGGGTTCTTGAATAATTTCCGCGGCTTTGGTTCGACTTGCCATGTTACATCTTTCTGAATTATATTTTTTATATTGGTAGTCGCAATAAGATTCAACGTATGTGAAGTACATCGAATGCGTTTAGGTAATAAGATTGTGATATTTGATTCCATTCCTTCCAGATTTTTTGAGATATTTTTAAATTCTAAATCCCCATTTTCTTCATCTTCATATTCTTCATTCATATACCCAGTTGTAGTCCGAATATTCCGTTCTTAAAAGCATTCAGAAGTTGAATCCGTTATACGACACGGTAGCCAGTAGTTTTCCAGACCTCAAATTATGGAAATTTTTAAGGATAAAGGATTAAAATTTAAAATTTATTCTTCATTTTTAAAAAATTCTAAATATTTCAAAAACTTTACATTTTAGCCACATACTTTTCTAATGAAACTCACCTTTATTTTTTTCTGGAATCCGAAAATTAATTAATATATAGGGTGTTCCATTACAAAAAACACAACTTAGCTAAAATTACTGATTTCATTTGCCCCCCCCCCCCTAAAATAAATTCCTGTATAAGCATCTGACTAGTGGTATTGAGCATAGCTTTTTATTCTGTTGCTCGGCTGCCGCCTAACAGCTTAAAAAGAAATACTGCTTTTAAAAATGTATCATAAAATATATATATAAAAATCTGACTTAAGCATGTTTTTATAAGAAGACTTAAATCTTTTTAATGACTTAAGTCTTTTCTAAAAAGACTTAAATCTTTTTCTATTTCGGAATAAAGATTTAAATCTCAAATAAACTTCATAAAGACTTGAAAAATAACTCAAAATCAAATGCAAACTTAATGGCATTAAAATGATTTAAATCAAAAAAAGACTTAAGTTTTCTGTGAGCTTCTCTGCGTACATGAACGTATCAAATGGACGAGTCGGCGCTTATGGAGCTTGACTGTTATTTCTCGAATATTTTATTTGACGTAAAAACGGAAGTATTACTAACTAACTAATATAACATTATGTCATTGTTAAGTATATTTAATGGTAGTAATTAGATCAACGAAAAAAGACTAATACGTTTTAGCACTTCCTCATCATTGCTAGCGAGTTCATTTCCAGACAGTGGTAGCAACTGCTTCAATCCGCTGCAAATTAACACGGGGGCACCGTTCGGTCATGCTCTATTTAAAAGAGTCATAAAATCTGACTCATAAATAAATTGGTATTGTCGCCGTTTCGCATATGGGCTTGGATGTGAGCACCATTCTCTTTAAGTTAAATATTTAATTAGCGTTTTATTTCTATTCGGATTTTATTAAGGTGTTTATGATCTGATAATTTTCGTTAAAGGATCTAAATAAATTTATTATTAATTTGTTTCTACAATATTTAAGTTTTTGTGACTTATTCTAAAATCTCTTGTTGTTCGTCTAGGGTGTCCCATTTACGTGTGTTTTATGGGGTTTCTCGTTTATGAGTGAAAAAATAAAACAAAAAAATTATATACAGGGTGTCCTATTAAAAAAAAATAAGTCTGAGTTATATTTCGAAAGTGAAAAACTAGTTACGCACTGGATTCTACGTAAAAAACTCTACAGAAATCACTTTTAACCCTTTCGATAATTTATACGATGTAGAATGTAGAATGAGTGGGAGGTTGTTAATCACCGCGAGCTTACAGATCTATTGTGTCCCCTTTTCTTGATACATCATCAGAGGGCTTTGACAAAAGCCAGTATCTAGGACGGTTTAACAGAGGGTAGTTCTCCGTCTCCGATATTAGTCGTACCAAAGCAGTGTTTCCCCATTTTTCTCACAGAATCGGCATTCGCTATTTCGCCACTGAGGCGTTCGTTGAGGAGACAGTGTCCTAAAACCCCGTGACAATCCGAAGATTGGTCTTACTTAAAACAAGAAAACTCTTTGATTTTTCTTGGTCGTAAGTCCTCAGAAACTTCTTCTCGTTGCAATATTCCCATTCCAGATTACGGGTGGAGTCTTCCAAGTTCTTGAGTTCCGCTTTTAGTTGGTTTCCGCTTGGAAAGCAGACCAGCTCTGGTCCAGTTAGTGGAGTGTTCTCTAGATTCTCTAGCATTTTACCTAGATTATTTGCTTTGTCATTACCTTCTATCCCTTGGCGAGTTGACACGAAGAGTAGGAGGACTTTATTTTTTTTGCCTGATTCGTTCAGCTTTTCTGTGCAGTCTTTGACCAACTTCGAATTGATTGATACTAAGTTGATCGCTTTTAACGCTGCTTGACTATCATATAAGATGGATATTTCTTGTTTCCGATGGTTCCTACCTAAGATAAGTTGTACGGATCTTTCGACAGCGTAGATTTCTGCCTGCAGGATGCTAGGGTAGGCCCCCATTGGTTCGGAGTATTTAGTTCTCGTCCCAAATACTCCGATCCCTGTTTCTGAAGCATCTCTAACAAGAGTCCAAAAGTAGTCCACAAGCATGGAAGGATTACAATTTCCCTGGTACCTTTTCTCCATTCTTAACATGCCTTGATGAAAGCGAAAGCGTTCGCTGTGTTCATCACTTACAACTCCGCAGCTGTGGGAAAAAATGTCCAGGTGTGAGTGAAGAAAAAGAATCTTCAGAGACATATTGTAACCCATTTTTTGATATGATGACAGCGTATTTTTAAGCAGAGGAACGTAATAATCAGCTTTTTTATCTCACAAGGTAGTGACCACCAGGCGAAAATCAGTTTTTTTTTAATATCTGTTAAAGTGTTATTAAAATGTTCGTCTTTAAGGATATTTCGGATTTGTGGCCCAATAAAAATACCTTCTTTAATTAGTACTGAAAAGCTGGCCCATCTTTAGTTAGTGCTTTAGCAAAGATTTTCATTAGGTCCAATTTGATTTGGTTTTATACATTTATTTTGTTTGCACATTTATATTATTTTTGTACAAAATATACATAATAAACCATATTCGTTCTTGCCCCCCCAGTATATATTGTAGTATTAAAGAAAAACGCCGCAACTACAATTGAGATACAAGTATGTAACTAAAAAATTAAGGTACCTATATTTTCCAAGGAAATCAGAAAAATAAAATACCTTATTTTGCTTTATTTTGGGAGATATAATGAAATATATAACCCTAAAGTGTAAATCTGGCGGTTATATTTTACAATTAGAACGAAAAAAAGAACGGCGTCAGAGATGGCTGTGAAATGAAGATCACTGTCATTTTGTACGCAAAGTTATATGGGGAATGTCATCGATCGTCATTTCCAAGCCAACTTTTGTTTACAAAAAGAAAACAATTTAAATATTTGTAAAAGAATACACCGATTAAATTACACCATCATTATTTCCGCCCAAATATGAATTAATTACATACTTAATTGTGTCAGTTAATAAATTATTCTAAATAAATATGGATTTGAATCAGAAATCAATATAATAATAAGTTATGAATGTGATGTCTCTGTTGTTATAAATAAACATTCGTCAAAATGAAATAAGATTTATAAGGTGTTACTTTTTACCACACTGTGTAATACGTATACAAAATTCAGTTTTTTAAGTATTTCGAGCAATAATTATTAATCAACCCAAACAGTCATTTAATGTAGTTGGAATACTGAGATATTAATTGGTCCTCTTTAACAAACATTTAAGCAGTTTTTTTATTTTTTAATGAAATAACCGAACTATATCGACAATAAACTGTCGTATATACAGCTGCCGTATGCCATTCTGCCGAAACTGTGATACTGTTATAATGGGTTTTATATTGTGTATTATTATGTACCCTGTATATTATTACTATATCGACACTATATACAATATAATATGTGTTTTTTGTTACATCTTTAAAAATAATGCAAAAAATTATAAGGAAAATGCTTTTTCTATAAAAAAAGAGATAGGTAAAAAAATGGTATAATATAATTTGATAGACAATTAAATTGTGCCATCTGGTTCTTGTAGAATATATAGTGTGTTCTATTTAAAAATTGATTAATTTTCTAAAAATCTAATCGTGGGCCTACAATACTGTGTGTGAATAACCCTGTAGTAACAGTGTCGAATAACCCTGTATATCTTCTGTTGCAATATTATGATGGTAAACATATATTTTACCTAATATTACTGTCTATAGTATGTAATGTACATTTAATTAATTACTCTAAACTTACACACTTACCTCATCTCTGAGTAATACCTGCCAATCCCATTCGAAAATAATAAAATCAAATAGTAAAGTTTAAATTTACTAGAATCTAAAATGATCTTGTTTTACGGGTGATGACATCGTTATTATTTAAGTACGTTACGTTACTCCTAAACAAATCAAACTTGTCACTGTGTAGCATTTTACGATGTTTTGTGTTATAACAAATATTGTTGATGGTTTTTATTAACATTAGGATGCTATTTCACTTTTTCCGAGTTTAATTTTAGTTAATTGGTACATTAATTAACACTTTCCATTAACACTTTCCTTTTTTTCCTAACAGAGCTTATTTTAAATTTAAATACTCAAAAAACATAAAATTCACGATATCTTAAATGATTCCGCTGAAAAAATATCGCGTAAACACTGTCAGCGTAGGTTTGCGACTGAATGAATTAAAATTAAACGGTCTCAAATGATTTTACGAATGACGATATTGTCGCAAACATTTTACGATTCTGTTCAGACAGTCATGAATTGGCCTAGTCATAGACCTACCACAGCCTACCATAAGTTTCATCAAACGAAACTTTTTCTATTTTTTACCTACAGTGCGTCTGTCCGTTCTGTAGCTACGGGGTATCCGTGAGAGGGGAAATGATATTCTCTCGATGCTTTTCGTAAAAAAATTAGAGGACGCGTCCCATCAATAAAAATTCGACAAATTTTCAAGTAGCCAATAAAATGAATGGGTGGAGCGATTTGCGGTGACGTACTCGTCAAGTCGACGTATAAAATATATTGCTGTTTATTTAAATGTTTTTTGTCCGCATTCCTTTCATAGACACAGATCCCGCAGACGCACTTTATATGTATAGATTATACCATAGATATACTGAATGCGTCTGAAAAGTGGCTCACCCCTATAATCACGCCGACACTAGATGGGTTTCTAAAGCTAGAGCCGTTAAAGCTTTAAATATGCAACTGCCCCAAATCTGGTGCGTACTAAAGATTTTAACTACCAACGATTACAATGCAGAAACAATAGCTACAGCTGAAAGCATTATGGGTCTATAATAAACTATAAATTTATATGTACTCTGCCAATTTAGGATCAAGTTTTGGAGTATGTTGATAGGGTAAGCGTTGCTTTACAGTCGAAAACTCTTGCTATCGACAAAGCCTCTGAATTAAACAAGGAATTAACAAGGCAGATTCAGAATATTCGCGAGACTGTAGATAACGTTTTCGAAAAGGCAAAAAAAGTTTGTGAAGAATGTAAAATTGAAGACAATTTTCCGGAAAGACGTAAAAAGCAAGTAAAAAGACACTACCTAAGAGAAAGCTCAGATGCCGGCTACGATATTACACCACAGCAAAGTTTTAAAATTAATATACAGGGTGGTCCGAACTGTATTCCGGAAACTTCAGCAGCATATTCTGCACATAAAAATAAGTAAAAAAGTTCGTATAAATGTATGTCCGAAAATGCTTAGTTTCGGAGATACAGGGTATAGAAGTTTCATTTTTATTTCGATTTTTTCCAAATAATCTGTAAAGTAACGTCAATATTTGGATGAAAATTGGTGGATGGGTGTTTTTTGACATGATAAATTTGATTTTGATATCAATATGACTCCCTTTTGTAGGTGGCGCCACCTAAATGTGTTTTAACTGTTTTGAAGAATAATAACTTTTCGTCGGTACCTGTATAAAACTACTGAGTAAAAAAATATACATTTGCGATTTTTGTTGCATAAAAAAGGTCTCTTGGTAAAAATCGCTACGAGTAATGGTTCTCGAGATATTTGGAATCGAAATTATCAATACCTGTCATCATTGACATAAATTAAACATGTTGACTAAATAGTAATTAGACTGATCATAAATTTGAAATCTTTTTGTGTCAA
Organism: Sitophilus oryzae; assembly: GCF_002938485.1. Lineage (NCBI taxonomy): Eukaryota > Metazoa > Arthropoda > Insecta > Coleoptera > Curculionidae > Sitophilus > Sitophilus oryzae. The sequence goes on along the minus strand of NW_022147065.1, from coordinate 314,133 downwards.
AAGTTCAAAAGAAATGTGTTAATCATCATTTTTTCGCAGAAAAACTTATGATTAATTTAAAAAAATAAAAATTTATTATTTCAGTCAAATAACTATACATAACGTGTGCTTATTTTTTGTCAATAATGACATGTATTGAGTATTTCCATTTTAAATATCTTTGTGCTCAATCAACGTTGAAATTAAGCGTTGAAATCACTTTTGGTCGCTACATTAAATTATACCAGCAGAAAGAAAAATAAAGGTGTAAATAAAAATAAGATGTTTTCTCTCGGAAACGGGAAGTAGCTAAACGACCAGTAAATCCCCTATGGATAGGTTAGGTTAGGTTAGGCTAGTGAAGCTCTATATTCGCCTCGTTTAAACTGTGTTTTGAAAATGCACAGTTTCCAAGATATTTAATTTGGAAGATTTTGATTTTCGATCTTCTGAATACACTATTTTGAAAAAATCGAATTTTTTATTTATCAACTTTCTCCACTTTTCTCACCTGGTACAGTTAGAAGACGTTAATGAAAGAATTTGTAGTGGTTTTGCATGTTATTTGATTAAATTAATTAATTAATTAATCTGTTTGTATGATTGTTGAAAAATTGATTATTGTGATGTCTAGGTAGTTTTTCTTAGGTAGTTATATAGTCAGCCATGTTGTTCACAATGTTGTTGTTTCCTTGTTTTTTTGGCGGGATGGACCGCTTTCTTCGTAGCTACAGATTGGTTGCTTGTATGTTGCCAACTTAAGTTTTGTTTTGGCATGGTGTGTCACCACAAATTCTATATGCAATTTGAGCCGCTTTTTAGTTTATGTTGTATTTTAACAAAATTGCCGAAAAATAGTTATATTATTATAAAAAAAATCTGTTTTTATTTTTGTTCTCACCCTGTATGCACTTTTTTGACAATCTGTGGACACTAAAAAATTTAACTGATCAATCTGCATCGATTGTCACCCAAAAAATCTTTCAAATCAAAATGAAATTTTTTAGTATCCCACAGTTTGTTAAAAAGTATCTACATACAGGGTGAGAAAAAAAACACGTTTTTTTTCATTTTCGGCAATTTTTTTTAAATACAACGCAACCTAAAAAGGTGGTCAAATTGCATTTAGAATTCTTACATTATCGTTTTTTAACCGTAACAGGTGAGAAAAGTGGAAAAAGTTAATAAATAAATAATTCGATTTTTTTCAAGGGTTATATCCAGAAAGTCGACAATCGAAATCTTTCTAACTAAATATTTCAGAAACTGTGCGTTTTTGGAAACACAGTTTAAATGGGACAAATATAGAGCTTCACTAGCTCTCTCCGTAGATGCTTCACTGGGAGGTTTAGCTACTTACCATTAACGAGAGGAAACATCTTATTTTTATTTACATCTTTATCTTACACCTAGCTGGTATAATTTAACATAACGACCAAACGTCAAAATTTTCGAAGTGACTTCCACGCTTAATTTCAACATTAACACCTTAAAAATTATTTAGAATCATTAGAGATATTTTTTGTTTTTACTTAATATGTAATTACAAATAGGGTTCAAAATTAAAATTTAAATTTATTTAATTTTTTAAAATTGTTTATTAAATTAAATTATTAATGATTTTTGATTACTTTTTTTCCTTCCTCAAAATTTATTCTACTGCTTATGTCATATTATCAAGGTATTATGTTTTTTAACTAAAAATGAAAAAAAATGCAAAACATTTTCGAATAATAAAAAAAAACGTAGAAGCGTACCTGGAACGGTACTGGAACATATTATTCCTAAAAATATGTGCACCTCTTTAAAATTCATCCTGTATATGATTTTTAATTTTATTAATGTAGAAATATTTTTCAACTTTGGAAAAATAAATTTACTTAATTTTTATGTTGCGTCAGTAACGCGCGTTTTGAGTTAATATACTTTATATATATTATTCTTTCATTTTATTAAAGAAAAATCATTATTTTTGTTCTATTCTATGTAATTTAGATTAGAATATTCACCTGCACAAAATTTATGGTAATCACCATCCAAGGCACAACAAATGTTTCTTTTTCAACCCAAACATTATACTTCTAGCAAATAAACGTCTATTACACCGGTTGTTTAATTAAAATCTAGATATTTTTTGGTAATACATTATTACTTTTTAACTTTATTAATGAAGTAATCTTTTACAACCGGTAAAAATTTTATTTCTTATTTTCTTATGCTTCATCGAAAGCGCGCGTTTCGAATTTCAGCTTGTCCAGTCCACGATTGCGATCGCGCTGAAAAAATTGAGCCACCTGGCTGCTTTCGATGCCAGTTCGCGACTGAATTCCGAATAAACGATCTGAAATTGTTTCATGACAGGCGACAGGTCACCCACACTTTTATTCTATTGTCGATGGCCCCACGTTAAGCAGTAAAACATTTTTAACCCTTAAAGAATAATAATAATACATTTTTAATTTTGATTTCTATGATACAGTTTTCTATTTGGGTTATAGGTCAATAAAAGACACTTAGAAGTTCTTAATTTTATATTTTGTCAACGTTTCGATCAATGTGTGATATTTATCAGGACTATAAGGTTTTCAGAATTCTAGCGTTTATTCAATTCTGTTCTTTATAACATAGAATTTAAATTTTAGAAACATTATCGCAGGGATGTAGGTAGTAGTGGGAACTATCGAATGAATACTATCGAAACATTCGATAGTTGCAATTCATTCGAATAATTCGATAGCTAGTAAAAAAACATTCGTTGAAAACTATTCGAATAAAAATTATCGAATAGATGCGTCATCTGCCTTGAAATATTGTATTCTAGTAATTCGGCAGCAAAAACCATTCATTTATAAAATTCATTCATTTATGAAATTCATTTATTCTCAGGATCGATTATAATAAAATATTAACTGGATTTTAGTTGTCGCCCGGCGACGTAGGTTTCTTTCCGAGAAACCCGACAGCGGTCGGTGGCAATGCTATGAAAGAAGCCGGCATCTTTGATTTTTTGCGGAATCATATAAAGATAAGGACACATTATTTTTTTTATTGAGGTGCTAGTCGCTAGTATGTACACAGAAAATACATTATGAAGGGCGCTATTGCCATATATTGGTATTAGTTGGTATTAGCAAAGAATATTATTGTTTGGCTTTAGTTAGTTAGGGATAGTATGTCTATATATTTTGCATTTTTTTTATTAATATTCTGTTGTTACACTGCAATAATACTTGTTATTTTGGATGTAGGAAAATTATTTTTAATGTTTTTGAGCAAAGACTGGTTTAATAAAAATAATAATAACAGTAATAATTTGTTATACCTATTAACAACAAAATTTAAAATAATTTAATATAAACATTTTTTTTACGTAGTAGCAAAATATAAACAACAAATTAGATGTCAAAATTATTTATATTAGATCCTATTTAAAAATAATATATCTAGTCTTTAAATTTTTTGTGGCCAACGTTGGTTTATTAAATAATAATAATTACAGAACTAATTTGTTATATTAACAACAAACTTTAAAATCCTGAAATATAAACATTTATTAATTTTCTAAACATGCAGTGTAATGGAAGAAAAATATAAATAAAAAATTAGAAATCAAAATTATTTATATTAGGTACTTTATATTACTATTTAAAAATAATATTTACTTTTACTGGCATTTACTTTAAAAAATAAATGAAATATTTCTTCGCAAAAACTACATGTAAGAGAATTAGCATAAACAAAATACAAACATGGTTAACTTTTTTTAAATTGGCACGTGTAAAATTTTCAATTTAATTTTCTCACCCCATAGTTTGAGTTCGATAACCATTTACTTAACCACATTACTTAAATATGCTTATTAAGTTCAACTAATTCATATTATTAAAACATCTAAAATACAAATATGTATTTTTAAAATTAATTCTAAGTTCATCTCATCTCTCTTAAAAATTGCTACTTCTCAAAATTTCCCATTAAAAAATAGACCAGATATACCATATAAAATAAAATAATTGAAAGATCGGGCTACGGAAAATCACACAAATTTTCCGAAAGATTTTGACACCTGCACACACACAATCGTCAATTAAAAAAAACTACTATTTTAGTATTTTAAATATTTTAATAAACGCAAAAATAGAACAGTATTTATAAGGTGAAGTTATAAAAATTTAGAAGAACTAATAATGCCCTGACGCACACAAAAATCAAACGAATACTAAATTTCATTTATCAAAAGCATTCGATAGTCATGGCTCAACGATAACCATTTAGTCGCACAGCGAGGTTGTCACATATGCTTTAGTATACAAATGAATGAAACCTAGATAGTTGAAATCATTCATTCAGTAACCATTCGATAGTCTAATTCATTCGATAGTTCCCATCGCTAGATGTAGGACGTAGAATGAGTAGGAGGGGGTTAATCACCGCGACCTTAAAAATCTATTGAATCCCCATTTCTTAAGTTATAACTTATCGTTCTTTCTTAAGTTATAACATCATACTGTCATGAAAATTTTACTGTTGTCGAGGGGACAGGACAAGCGCGCTTTTAGGGGAGGAGTAATGGAGGTAATTACCCCCCAGACCCTAGACCGATCAAACTTCAAAAAAATAATTTAGTAAATTTTACATTAACTTGAATGTAGGTGTACCTATCTCAAAACGTCATTTTTTACGCTTGAAAGAGAACTGTGTATTCGACGCAACACTCCCTATGACTCCGACTTCCGACTCCACAGGGCGTCACGTGAACGTCTATCCGTTTCGACGATCACTCCTCGCATCCGCTTGTTTAGTGATTGTCGTGAGGCAAATGAGTTTTCTCATTTGTCTCACGAACAGTCGAAGGGTCCCAATAACCACTGCTTTCTATATACCGGGTGCGTCTCAAAAGTGGCTCACCCCTATAACTTTTTTATTTTTTCAGATAAAAAAACGAGATTTGGTATGTTAGTATATGACATAAATTAGAATTGATTGACGTATTCAATTGTTTTTGGTCACTGTCTCACCGGAAATGATTACAACTTTTGATTTTTAAATGGTGCCCTCGGTATTTTTCTACTTTATTCGATAGAGAATGACATTCTGAATAGAATGACATATCATATGTCAACTTTTGACATTCTCGCTTAATACAAAATCGTATTTTAAAATTCAATCTAGAGTACCATGGCTATGTTAAAAACACTAATTCTTAATCAAGGAGCCTTGGAAAAATAGATTTGATCGTCTGATGTTTTAGTGTCTTGTCCTGGCCAGTTAGAAAATGCTCAAATCGTATTTTTAATCATATCTCAATTTTTTCAAATGGAACGAAGGTAGCTCATTAGCATATTTGGAAAAAGCATTTTTTTACGAATAATTTGATACCACACACTTGGTATTTCGAGTCAAATTTTCTTAACAAACCGCAAGGTATATTTTCAAATAAACCATATGCAAAAATGTCAAAATTGACATATGATATGTCATTCTATTCAGAATGTCATTTTCTATCGAATAAAGTAAAAAAATACCGAGGGTGCCATTTAAAAATCAAAATTTGTAGTCATTTCCGGTGAAACAGGAAATGACCAAAAACAATTGAATACGTCAATCAGTCCCAATTTATGTCATATACTAACATACCAAATCTCGTTTTTTTAACTGAAAAAATAAAAAAATTATAGGGGTGAGCCACTTTTGAGACGCACCCGGTATACTTTTCTACTATTTTGAAAATCAAATTTCTCATGTCAAAAAGTTCCCAGACACCAATTTTCATCCAAATATTGACGTTACATCAGTAATTATTTTTAAAAAATCGAAATAAAAATAAAATTTCTAAACCCTGTATCTCCGAAACTAAGCATTTTAGCACATACATTTATACAAACTTTTTTACTTCTTTATATCTGCAGAATATGTTGCCGAAGTTTCCGGAATACAGTTCAGACCACCCTGTATATATCCGCTGTTTTTTACGTAAAAAATGTCTCTTGGAAAAAATCGCTATGGATATTCTCAAGATATTTGGAATCATGGATATTGGTTCTCAAGATATTTCAAATTGAAGTAATCAATACATGTCATCATTGACAAGAATTAATATGTTGACTAGATAGTTGTTAGATTACAGTTGAGGGTTGGAACCTTTGGTGTTACACAGCAAAATAAAAACACTAAATCACCACAATACACCAAAACAATTTTACTTTTACACTGGACGCGCGTTTCGCTAACCATGTTAGCATCATCTGCTGATGATGCTAACATGGTTAGCGAAACGCGCGTCCAGTGTAAAAGTAAAAGTGTTTTGGTGTATTGTGGTGATTTAGTGTTTTTATTTAGTTGTTAGGCTCAAATAATAAATTTGGAAATGTTTTTGTGCCAAAGGTTCAACAGAAACTGTTTTATAAATTATGACAATATTGATTTGATTTTTGATAAATGATTTTCTAGAAAAAGTTATGATTAATTTAAAAAAATAAAAAGTGCCACTAAATAACTGTCTAGTCAACATAGTCAACATGATTCGTCTGTAATTCGTCTATGATGACATATTTTAATAAATTCCATTCCAAATATCGTGAGAAGAGTTGCTCGTAGCAATTTTTACCATACTCGTACTTTTTTTACGTCAAAATAGCGGAAATGTAAACAGGGGATACGCCGCGCGCCGCGGAAGCTCCAAGGAGAACGTTAGTTTATATCGAACTTAAATTTTGGCAGCATATGCAGGTTAACTGAAAGCATTTTTTAAAAATATATAGAATTATACAGGGTATCCCCAAAAAAAGTTATACATCAAAGTTGTGTCTTTTCTAACGGAACACCCTATATATTAATTGATTTTCGGATTCTAGGAAAAAATAAAGGTGAGTTTTATTAAAGAAGCATACACCTAAAACCTAAGGATTTTTATATATTTCACATTTTGTAAAAATGAAGAGTGCATTTTAAATTTCGATAACAGCTACCTAAATTTTAGTTGACCTTGTATAGCCTGATATTTAATTATAGTAACCATTGTATATTAAACCAAATTGAAATTCGACCCGAAAAGTTATACAGGGTGAGACAAAATTAATATAAAACATTAGTTACTTTTAAAATCAAGTTACTCCTTTATTTTAAATGGCCTAGTATATTTTTCCGGTGTTCAGTAGGGAATTTATATATCTTCAAAATATTATTAAGGTTGTCTACCCCTTAGACAAAGATTTTCCTAGATATTTTATTTTTTATGATTTTGCGTCAGTAGATCTTTAGGTATTATTTGAAAAAATCTAGAGTGACTGTGATACAACACTGTCTTTAACATATCCCCATAAAAAAAACAGACTAGATAAAATCAGAAGCATTTAAGTATTCTATTAATTGGTGGATGCACACTGCATTTACCAACTAATAGAATCATATTAATTCTCTCTGATGTAGGATAAGTTTGCATTTTCAGCAAATTTCTGAGAATTTTTTTTGTTTTAACTGTTTTTAAGTTGTTACTCTTCAAAACAGTTAAAAAACATTTAGGTGACACTCCCTACTAGTAGGAGTCATATTAATATTGAAGTCAAATTTCTCACGTCAAAAACACAATCAATTATCAAAAAACCGATAGATCTCGTTGTAAAAGATCGCCCATCTTGATATTAAGTAAAAAACAGAAAGAAAATAACTTAAAATCTCGGCATAGTAACTGGTAAAAATAACTCAAATCTTCTTCTGCTTTTAACTTATGGACCGTTTCTTTAAGATAATGGAAGTCTTTTTTAGATATTGTAGTTCTCTGGAAACTTTTAATGCACACTCAGCCTGGGACACCCTGTATTATTATTATTATAATTCTTTTTGTGTTTGGAAAAAGTTAAACGATAATCAATTTAGCTCGAATTAAGAATAGTTTTATCATATATTAAATTCATATAGGTTTTAATTTGATATCTAAATCTTTTTACAAGAAAATATTATAATTATCTAAATGTGACCTAATTGCAGATATTATACTAAACCTGAAAAAATACATTAATTTATTTGTGAATCATTATTTCATTGGTAGGTTCTATAAACATTTTCTTGCGAGTATAGTATATAAACTATACACAGAGTCAACAGAGTCGCCTGTCTGCTTGTTTGAAATTCTTGCAAAGTAAATTAACGGCCTTGTTTCTTACCAGTGTGTCTATATCCTTAATTTATTATTTAACAGCAGTTACAAATCGATAATATGAATGATTGATAGTAATGATACTTTACATAAAAGAGAATATTTAGGTTATTGTATTTCTTTCAATTATAGTTTCCTTGTGTGGGAATATTAGTAGGTGCTTAAACAATGGAAATATTTCTTTACTAAACCAAATATTGAAAAATAATGAAAAAAATAGTAATTTATTTAAACAAACGCATATTTACTAGATAAATAGCATATACTACGATATAATATTAGGAATAATTTTAATGTAGTATGTGTTTAGAAAAACACGTTACAATGGATATTTTTGTGTAGATTTCGTTTTTTCAACATTTCACATATAAAATGAGATGAATTTTTATAATGGAGAAACACCAAACATCTCATCACTAAGTGCGCCGAGAAGACAACTCCGTACCAGACATTAATGTCTGGTTCTTAGGATTGGCAAGCTAGGAAATTCGTCTTTGTCCTGGGTTTCTTTTTCCCTCAATTTTTCGTATTGTAAAAGTTGTGAAATTTTATAAATTGTAAAAAATTATTGCGCAAAAATGTTCTCGGCTTAATTCCATTTTTCGACTGACTCATAAATTTCAAAAATTCAGTTTAGGTACAGCTTTAAACGAAGCCGTCTAAAACTTTGGCGTTAAGTTAACTAAAAATGACAGATAATTTTGACATTTGATATATGTTGACAGGCGCCTACTACGTGTAAATTCGTGTGCAAAAAAAATAATATTTTTAGGGTTTAATAAATGATCAAGAGTTTGACCCATTCATTTATTTCTATTGGTTTTTAAACGCTTTTGAAAGGTCAAAAGGCATACAAAAGGCAGTAAAAAAGTAGATCAACTAGTAAAAAATTGCGTTATATTATGGCTTTGCGTGTGTTGTTTTTTACGATTTCATTATGATAGAGACACAACGGCGCCAAACTCGCCAACTTAACGTTCAATTAAAAAAACTATCTATGTATTATATTGTGTAAGTTTTATAGTTATGGAATTGATATAACTTCGAAAACACTTAAAAGTTTAAATTAGGTTTATGTTTGATAAGTATTTTACGAGCTCTAGACATTTTATATAATCTATCTAAAATTTATTAAGTTTAAATGATATACTTAACCATGGAGTGCTGAAGTAATAAAAATTTTTTTTTTGGGAAGAAAGTAATTACTACATTTTATAATTTTCATCGCAAACTATATGAATATTTTGTTAGTAACCCCAAAAGAGTAAAGTTGTTTTTTATTGATTTTAGGTCAAATAAAACTCAGATTTTTAGTTTTGTATTTGGACGTTTCAATATTGTCTTCTACTTCTTAAGGACGAACATATGATTCGATGATATTGATAGGTCCATATACAGGGTGAGTTTTCTACGATGTTCTCTATGAGTATCTCGGAAACTACTGGAGATAGAGGGTGCGTCTCAAAAGTGGTTCACCCCTATAACTTTTTTATTTTTTCAGATAAAAAAACGAGATTTGGTATGTTAGTATATGACATAAATTGGGACTGATTGACGTATTCAATTGTTTTTGGTCACTTCCTGTTTCACCGGAAATGACTACTACTTTTGATTTTTAAATGGCACCCCGGTATATTTTTACTTTATTCGATAGAAAATGATATTCTGAATACAATGACGTATCATATGTCAAGTTTTGACATTCACGCTTAATAAAAAATCGTATTTTCAATTTCAATCTAGAATGCCATGACTATGTTAAAAACACTAATTATTAATCAAGGAGCCTTGGAAAAATAGATTTGATCGTCTAATGTTTTTAGTGTCTTGTCCTGGTCAGTTAAAAAATGCCCAAATCGTATTTTTAATCATATCTCAATTTTTTCAAATGGAACGAGGGTGGCTCATTAGCATATTTGGAGAAGGCATTTTTTTACGAATAATTTCATACCACACACTTGGTATTTCAAGTCAAATTTTCGTTAGGAACCGCAAGCTATAATTTCAAATAAACCCTATGCGAAAATGTCAAAAGTTGACATGTGATATGTCATTCTATTCAGAGTGTTATTTTCTATCGAATAAAGTAAAAAAAATACCGAGGGTGCCATTTAAAAATCAAAAATTGTAGTCATTTCCGGTGAAACAGGAAGTGACCGAAAACAATTCAATACGTCAGTTAATCCCAATTTATGTCATATACTAACATACCAAATCTCGTTTTTTATCTGAAAAAATAAAAACGTTATAGGGGGTGAGCCACTTTTGAGACGCACCCGATATATGTCCAAGTTTACAGAATAATAATATTTATTCTGTAAACTATGACAGTAGTGACTGTAAGTAGAGGGAGATGGCCGATTCACCATCCTCCTCAAATGTGCAGAAAGCGACGTCATGTGACGTGAATCAGCTGAAAACATGCAAAATACGCTAATAAACAATAATAAAAAGTTTTAAACAGGAAACGCTTTAAAACAGAAATATACGAGTTTGAACAAAAAATTAACAGGTCTTTTGTTGTTAAGCTAAAAAGCTGTTCACAGCAGTTCGAAATCTGCACATTGAGGAGAATGGTGATTCGGCCATCTTCTTCTACTACCGTAGTACTTCGTCTGATCGGCACTTAGTAAAGGCTGATTCATGGTACACCGTGACGGGCCGGGGCCGTGCGACGGTGAAGGCACGGCCAAACATTGTCAAATGTTATTTATACTTATGCATTCATGCTAAGCCGAGCACGGGCCGAGCTTCGCCGGAACGCGTCCGTGCCCCGTCCGAGAAATGTCGGTGTACATTTTTCCTCGGATCCGCTACGGTCCGGCCCCGTTGCGGCAAACATAATGAGTCGCCCGGGCTAAATACTTCGTTCGTCTACGGGCCTATAGCGACTGTTTACCAGCAGTGTTGCCGCACCCAACTTTTAGCGCGTACCACATAAACTAAAAATGTACCACTTTGGTACAATTTTTTAAAGCACAACAAAATACATCTGCAAATGACTTTAACCGTTTTGGTCGCTGTGAATTTCTTCATAAATTTCTACATAAAAAAAACTTCCTTGAGAAAGACACAAATCGAGACGAAAAACATGAAATAGAAATTCAGAAAACCCAATTATAAGTATGTATAGGTTGAAGAAATCTAAGTAATTCTAATACTACACACAATACTTGGAAAACTTAAATTTTATTAAAAAAAACGCAAATATAGAAGCATGTTAGAAACAGTAAATTTTCAAGTTTTTTCTTCGGGTTATTTAATATAGGCAACGCTATGGACATTACAACGTTTATAATACGTCGTTAATTAATGCGGATTATCTCCGAATGGTATCGGTAAGCGCGTTTAATGCAATATCAACGACAATAATTATTAAATATCTATTCATTTTCGGTGCGCGTGGGAAATAATTATTCTACCAAATTATCCTGGATTTGAAAATGTAGTACCACTGTACCAAATAGAATTAAAAGTATCAAATTTGGTACAAATGTACCACTGCGGCAATACTGTTTTCTAGAATATAATCGGCACGGACATAATCCCAGTTGTCCACTCGGTGTAGCATATATTGAAGGCCCGGACGTGGCCCGGTGTCTACTGCACGGAACGTGCCCGGCTCGGGTACGGCCCGGTGTACCATGAATCAGCCTTAACGCGGAGTGACTGCACTAAACTTACTCTGTCTCTTGCCGTCGAAATCTGATCATTATTGCTGTTCCAAGTCTCTTTGCATTTATTTTTTATTTATTTTTATACTATCATAATCCCCAGTTACTGAATAAAATGGCTTAATATTGTTTTCTTAAAATATTTATCTAGTTACAAAAATCAAATACAATCCAAGAATAACATAATATAGTAAAGCAAAGTAATTTTAAATAGCAATTTTCGTTGACAAATATTGCTAGTGTGTAGAATAGCTACAATCTAGTGATATTTTGATAGACAATGGCAAATGTATGTATCTAAACTAAGCGCTGACCACATCCGTTCACAGCGCAGAAATTGTGTTTACATTACATTTATAGTATTAAAGGTAAGAATCGATTTCATAATAAATTTAATGGGGCTAAATGGCTAAATATAGAGGTACGTGGGAATTCGCATGCTAACTATCAGTATACGTGTATTCGTCTTACTGTATTATGTATAGAGTGTTTAAAGAAATACATTTATGGTACAAAGAATTAGGCATTTATCACAAACACTACATAACAAACTAGTAAGAAGGTGTGTAGGGTACCGGCTTCTGTAAACTGGAGCTAGCTGCTGGCTGGAGCATATCCATCGGAGCAGCGGCATTTTTATTCCCAAATAAAAATTCAAAGCCGCGATACACGAGTTAGCGTGACGCAAAGGTCGCCAAGCGTCACAAAAATGGTAACGATCTTGGAGCGTCTTAACTCTTGTTCTATGAGAGCTAGGGGGCTGAAACTCGGAGTGTAGATCTTTTCATATTCATATATATTATCAATTTTTATATATATTATCAATGGCGAAAAAATCGTCCGATTTAATCGGTCTTTGAAGCGTCCTAACTTGGGCCCTATGTGAGCTAGGGGGTTGAAAGTCGGAATGTAAATGTGGGTCAAAGAGTCCAATCTTTTCATGATATTCTGACGACGTTTAGTGCACTACGAAACTCCATCATCAATGAATCAAATCAAAATATCGTCCGATTTAAATCAAATTTGGTACGTCGATAGATTGAACCAAGGCCGACTTGACCATGTACGACACGTGTCACTATGACAGTAAGTTTTTACGTAAGAAACCTTAAAAGTTGATATGGTCCGATCGCGACCAAATTTGGTGGATGGCTATGTGAGCGACGGTGCACACGGTCCCACCCTGCAAAGTTAGATACGACGTTTCGTTTACATTGTCATCAGATTGGGACTAAGGATTTGATATTGAAGAAACATGTGGATCGATTTCGGCATAATTGGGGACGGGCTACAGGATGCCGCCCTCGACGTTTCAATCCTATATAGCCTCTAAATGGACGAAATTATCAGGATTTTTCTTAATTATGGCTCAATTGAAATCAAACTCGGCACGTGGATAGAGGTATACCCGAATAGAGTCCTGAGACGGACAGACTGACAGACGGGCAGACGGACAGACAGATAGAGAGAAGTAAGAAGTTTTACTTCAAATATGCGCACATAGTGCACACACATTTTTTTTATGTAAATTGTGTGATATAATAACCGACAGGCAATGAAAAGCCTTTAACGTAATCAATTTGTACCACTTCTAAATAGATGCTACTAAAAAGAAAGGCATTTTACCAGAATTTCATGTGACCGACAGAGATAACGTTGAAGGATGTTGAAGGAACATCGCCGCGAACATCGATGTTGACCTTATAGACCAAAGATTTTAAATAATTCGCATATTATTAATTTTATGGAATCAATCAATTAACGAATTTATGGGAAAACTATAAAATAATAACTTTATTTGTTTCAATAAATTGAGTTTAACCTAACCACCTCTAGGAGTCTAACTTAATCTCGTATCTTGAGTTTTGATGATCGGTGGATATATACTTTCGATATTTAAGAACTTAGAAAAACAAGTTTTTTAGAAGCTTGTGAAACTTCTAGAAGTGCCTTTGAATTTTGATTTAACTTAATTTTTGTAATAACTCATCTTTGACAAAAGCTATTATGTGTTTGGTTTGGTTTAAATTTAGTTCTCTATCTCCGATATCAGTCGTACCAAAATTTATGGCACAAATGGTTGTTGACTCAGCGCACTCAATGACGAGGTGGAATTTCTTCCCCACAGGAACTGCATTCGCCTTTGTTTCTTAATTTCACTTTACTGCGGTGTTCATTGAAGAGGCAGTGTCCTATTAAAAACACCGTGACAATCCGAAGATTGTTCTTACTTAATTAACAAAAAAAATTTTTGGTTTTTCTAAATATCTTCGAATTGGGGGACCCCATCGGTGTGTTACTCACTGTCGAATGAATTGTGTGAAAAAAAGTGAAACAAGGGCAGAGACAAGCGAATAAGTTCATACTAGAACATTCGCAAAAATTCATGGCAGAGTTGATAAGCAAAGACAGAAAGACAGTCAAAGCTGTAGTACTGGTTAACAAGGCATTGTAAGCTGAATAGGCATCTAAAGCTAATGTGATTGACGGACAAAGCCATGTGCAGGTTCTGTTAACCTGAAGAAGAAACGACAGAACACATTTTATACCGGTGACAAATGTGCGATTCTCGGTAATGGGCTAAGATACGATAAGCCATAGGCCACTGACAGAGAGTATCTATGTGGTATCTATAAGGGGGGTTCAGTCTCCAGGTTGCTAGAATTTGTGAAAAAGATAGGACTGGAGAATGTAACCTAAGAATCAGGAGAAGACCACAATAGATCTGAAAATAAAAAATAATTTCAAGTCTTTAAAAAGCTTTTTACAGTACAAACTACAAAAAACACGAATTTTAGGAGCCAGACAAATCACAAAATTTGATATTGGCCGTAGAGGTTGATTACGCGTCCCCTCTCTTTCCTTGTTTAAGGTCGAAATTATAGAATTTTTATTATCGATAATTCATAAACAATGAAAAGGATGGTACGGCTGTACTCGACTTGGCGATTAGCTACTTTACTACTTTTTGGTGTAATATTTATTTTTCTATATCCGTTCGTGTTTAAAAATCATCAACAAATCATATAAAAATGTACTTTTAAGAAAAATGGGTAAACTTACTGGTGAGTCACATCTTGATAGTTCTCTTGCGTGCAGAGGTGCACCGTTTTTCTGCGACGTCGAAAAGACGCACCGATTGCAGTTCGTGATTTGCTCCCCCTAGAACCCATCAAAAACTTAAATTCTCTCTAATAACTAACGTCTCTATTACTAACATATTTTACAATAATTGTAAAATTTGGCATTAATTGCATTAATTAATTATTAATGCCATTATAAATTATAAAGAAATTACTAAATCGATGATGACATTGTTTGAAATTAACGTTCAATTTGTTATTCCCTGTTTGTATTTTCCTAAATAAATGATTCAAATCAATCGACAGTTGAAAGAATAATCGTTAGATTTCAGCCAATAGAAATGTTACCAGTATTATAAATTATGAAGATATTTGTGACATGGTATTTTGATAATTTATTTAAATGGTTATTAATTAAAACATTTTTTATATATTTAGTTAAAGAGTAATACTTTTCGTCTTTTCGTACGTTAGTAACAATATAGTAACTAATAAGGACGTATTAATTTTTGATATCGCAAAACAACATAAGAATTCTGATGCCTGCTTTGTTTAATATTGATTTAAGAAATAGTAAATATTTTTATATCTTTTTGTCTTAAAAGTTCTGTTGGGGGGGATTGCACTTTACATTCATTCATGATGCATTCAGCAGGCTATGGACTAGCCTTAACATGATGGAATTTAACCATATAGAATTTCTCGAGGCAGTATTAAAAACATGAAGACAGCGAGACTTCGGCGAGGATTGTCTGACCACCTTAAGTTTTTCTGATGATAGTAGATGAAGAAAATATATCAGAATGGTGATTGGAAATTAAATTAGAAAAAAAGCAAATTTTAAGTGTTTATAAATGCCAAAAAATCTGAAACATAAGTTAAAACGTATAAATGTTTATTTAAAGAAGGACTCAATATCGAAGGTAGAAAGCAAAGCAATTGATTGGATCACTGAAGTTAATATGGTGGGATAAAAATATTTCCATAAGACCGGGCCTCTCACCTCTCGCGGGATAATCTCAACTCTGCTCCGGCAAGGAGAAAACAAAGCCTGGATGGAAAGTCATCCAGCACCAGCACCGAGAGGCAAGCAGTGACGTATCACCAGTTTTACCGCTATTGCTGAACAAATGAAAATGGCGGTGCTGCCAAAAGATTACCCAGAGATTGCACCGACCACCGATCAGCAAACGGTTCTACAAGAGGCAATACTGAACGAAGCAGCAGCTTTGGTTGTCTTGACTTGAGGGTAATTATATTGATTTAAGTAATTTTACTGACTTAACTTACAGATCATCATGATTTAAGTCGAAAATATAGACTTAAGTCATAAAAAAGACTTATATAACGTTATATTGATTTATGTCTTTACAAAAATGACTTGACAAAAAAGACTTAATACTTAAATCATTTGAACTTTATGGTGAATTTGACTTAAAACTTAAATCATTTTGATTTTAGAAATGACTTAAGACTTAAAACTTAAGTCTTTTTAAAATTGACTTGTTGCAGCTCTGTCTATAACAAAGATAAAGTTAACTTCTTTATCTTTGTTATGGTGTATGTTTTTGTTTTGTTTTTGGTGTATTAAATACTTTGCTCGTCTCTGTTTAGAAATCTTACATGATTACTATGATTATTAATATTAAAAAGGATAGTATAAGCATAAAAATATTAGTAACTTACTGGTGCATCATATCTTGATCGTTTTCTTGTGTGCAAAGGTGAATGGTTTTTCTGCGACGAAATGACACACCGATTGCAAGTCGCGATTTGCTTCCTTTCGAACCCATCAAAGAAAGCTGAAGGCTGAAGCCTCTATTACGACTCGTATTTCTTAGCGTTATTGTCATTATTAATTATTAAGAAATGTTAAAATCGATGCGACCGGAAATTAGCGCTCAATTTGCTATTTCCCATTTGGATTTTCTCAAATAAATAATTCAAGTCAATCGATAGAAGAATAGTCGTTAGATATTAACCAATAAAAAAATGTTAGCAATATTATAGAGATTTTTTGTGAAATTAATTTTAAATCGTGATATTATTTTTTTAGAAATACCTGTCAGAAAAGTTTTTTTTTCAATTTTAAGGATTTTACAAATTTTGAATGGCACAAACATAATCCACAGGTCTGACTTGCTCGTTAGTGTATAAACGGGCACCTTAAAATTTTTGATGTATTACATCCGCCTCACGGGTACCTCAGCCGAAGACAAGCTCCTCGACTCTGAAAGGCACGGAGCCGGAAAGCCAAATATTGGCCACACCCCAAACGTGAAAGGCGAGTAAAATAAAACAGAAAAAATATTATCAAAAACGTATTAAGTTCAATATATTTTTTTCAGTGGGTCGATTTTAATGTTTTTTTTTTAAATATAACTAACTTATTTGACTTTTTAGTGTCTCTTTCTAAATTAAAAAAGAAAGTTCCCATCTGTCAATTAATACGAGGGAAAACAAAATCTCGATATTTTGATTTTTGAAACACCTTATGGAATATCTTAAGACAGCAGGGAATTTAAAAATACCGACCTTTCTTGATAATTTGTATTTTTTTGGTTCATCTCAATAGCTTTATTTTTGTTGGAGATATTCGCTTTTGAAGAAGACGCTAATATTTCTTCGTAATTTTTACATCAAAACCGTGCCTTTACTTTTGGGCTCGATTAAGTTGGCCCCCCACCAAAATTTTCGTACCTTTTTTATGCCATAATTTTGCACATATTTTGCACAATTTTGCACAGGTGTTTTCAATTTTAACAGGTTGCACAGGTGTTTTCAGTTATTAACATGTGTTAGTGGGGGTCCAATTTAACGCTAGCCCCCCCCCCCAATTTTTTCAAAACTTTCATTATGTTAATTCGAAGCATGATTTTTGCAACTTGCAAACTCCCATTTAGAAGATATAGAGCTTAGAGAAAATGGTGATAGCCCCCCCACCCCCCCACTAATTTTTCATTAACTTTTAATACGCCAATCGAAAGCTTGATTTTTGCACAATTTTGCACACACAATTCCAATTATTGCACAGCTACCCTAAAAGAGATAAGACGATTTGAAAAAATGTCGGTAGCTCCCCACTAAACTTTTTGCAACTTTTAATATACCAATCGAAAGCGTGATTTTTGCAAAATTTTGCACAACCAATTCCAATTTTTGCACATTTACTCTAAAAGATATAATGCGATTAGAAAAAACGTCGGTAGCCCCCCCACCTAACTTTTTGCAACTTTCAATATGCCAATCGAAAGCATGGTTTTTGCACAATTTTGCACAACCAATTCCAATTTTTGCACAGCTATCCTAAAAGAGATAAGACGATTTAAAAAAATGTCGGTTGCCCCCCCACCAAGCTTTTTTGCAACTTTTAATACGCCAATCGAAAGCTTGATTTTTGCACAATTTTGCACACACAATTCCAATTATTGCACAGCTACCCTAAAAGAAATAAGACGATTTGAAAAAACGTATTAAATGTCGGTAGCCCCCCCCCCTCAACTAAACTTTTTGCAACTTTTAATATACCAATCGAAAGCGTGATTCTTGCACAACTTTGCACAACCAATTCCAATTTTTGCACAGTTACTCTAAAAGATATAATGCGATTAGAAAAAACGTCGGTAGCCCTCCCACCAAACTTTTTGCAACTTTCAATATGCCAATTGAAAACATGATTTTTGCACAATTTTGCACAACCAATTCCAATTTTTGCACAGCTATCCTAAAAGAGATAAGACGATTTGAAAAAATGTCAGTTGCCCCCCCCCCTACTAAGCTTTTTGCAACTTTTAATACGCCAATCGAAAGCTTGATTTTTGCACAATTTTGCACACACAATTCCAATTATTGCACAGCTACCCTAAAAGAAATAAGACGATTTGAAAAAATGTATTAAATGTCGGTAGCCCCCCCCAAATAAACTTTTTGCAACTTTTAATATACCAATCGAAAGCGTTATTTTTGTACAATTTTGCACAACCAATTCCAATTTTTGCACATCTACCCTAAAAGAGATAATGCGATTAGAAAAAACGTCGGTAGCCCCCCCACCAAACTTTTTGCAACTTTCAATACGCCAATCGAAAGCGTGAATTTTGCACAATTTTGCACAACCAATGCCAATTTTTGTACAACTATCCTAAAAGACATAAGGCGATTTTTAGTTTTTTTTATGTTTTTATAATATTAAACTATAAAAGACATGTTAACTACGACACCGAACGTATTCTTATAGGATTTGCTGTTGGCACAATGTTTAATTTTTTTTATTATTTTATTTTTTTATGATGTTATATAAATACTTTATAATGTTTTATTATTTTTAATTTATTTTTATTACTTTTTTAATATTGTTACATGAAAGGTTTACATTTTATAGGTAATGTTTATTTTTTATGTTTTTATAATGTTAAAATGAAATAAAGTTTTATGTGTTACGCACTGTAGTATTTATATGGTTTCACTTAATTTTGCAGACATGTTAAAACTATGACACCGAGAGTAGGTATTCTTATAGGATTTGCTAGTGGCACAATAATATAATAAAAATTGTAACCCTCTGGCCCGGCTTTTTCAAATCGCCTTATCTCTTTTAGGGTAGCTGTGCAAAAATTGGAATTGGTTGTGCAAAAATCACGCTTTCGAATGTCATATTAAAAGTTGCAAAAACTTTAGTGGGGGGGGGGGGGTTACCGACATTTTTTTCTAACCGCATTATCTCTTTTAGCGCAGCTGTGCAAAAATTGGAATTGTGTGTGTAAAATTGTGCAAAAATCAAGCTTTCGATTGGCATATTGAAAGTTGCAAAAAGTTTGGTGGGGGCTCTATCTTCTAAATGGGAGTTGTGCAAAAATTGGCATAGGCTGTGCAAAATTGTGCAAAAGTCATGCTTCGAATTAACATAATGAAAGTTTTGAAAAAAATAGGGGGGCTAGCGTTAAGTTGGCAAAAATTGAAAATGCCTATGCAAAATTGTGCAAAATATGTGAAAAATTATGACATAAAAAAAGTACGAAAATTTTGGTGCGGGGGGGGTGCAACTTAATCGGGCCTTACTTTTGATCCTAGTTAATAGACCTAATAAGTTGCGGTCCCGAAGCACGTCTTCTTGACATAAGATTTGCTTCGTTTAATCTTCTTCTTGTCTGTTCATTTACATACAAGGTGACAATTTGAAAACGAACAGTATTTAATATTACCTCTACCGATGATAGTATGAAAATTTGGAGAAATACGTCAATTTACATATGAAGGGGGACAATTTTTGAGGCATATGTTGTGTTATTTTCAACCCTTTGACCCCCAGGGCACCTACCACTCAAAAATTTGAATGGCAACCCCTATTTCTTTTACCATTTTTGTGTTCCTTATAAAATTCTCAAAAAAATAATGCAGTTTATGTAGAATTCTATAAGAAACACAAAAATGGTAAAAGAAATAGGGGTTGCTATTTAAAATTTTAGGGGTAGGTGCCCTGGGGGTCAAGGGGTTGAAAGTAACACGACAACAAAGGCCTCAAAAATTGTCCCTCTTGATATGTAAATTGACGTGTTTCGCCAAATTTTCATACTATCATCGGTAGAGGCAATATTAAATACTGTTCGTTTTCAAAATTGTCACCCTGTATACGGCCCTTAGGTGTAATTCGTTACAAAGTTGAACAGCTGACAAACGGCGGTTTCTTAGCGATAAACTTACAATAAACCAATCGTCTTTATTCGAAGTTCTCATACGAAGGTGCCTGGACGTCTAGCATATGAACTTGTCTCGAGGAAGCGACTGCATTGTACTTGGTGCACACCTAATTCTATTAGCGACATAATATTGATCTCTATCATCTTCAATTAAAGCAATTATAGCGATACAATTTCTGGACGTAAGACTATCTCTGCTAGAGTAGCTAAAATTTTTCGATAACAGCGACATTACATTAATCATAAACACTATTTCAAAAGTCTGTTGACTGTGAACTGTGACCAAAAGCAAACATGGTGTTAATATAAAAATTACGAAAAAGCATTTTTCTCAAAATGTCAGTAATAAAGAAGTTTTTCCTCTTGTAAAGACAATCCGGGGACATACTGTGTATACTAATAATAAGTTAATATATCTAAAAAGTGTAGATTCAATTAAATAATATGGGTGTAATACCTGTGTTCTCCCATGTTCAAGACATCTTAATATGATTATTATTGAAAGCAATTTGGTATTAAAAATGTAGAGCACTTTCAACAACAATACCGTATTAAATAAAAAAATTAAATTTGTTTTAATTTGCCTTAAAAAGGATATACTGCAAATTGGTACCAGTGAGAATCCTGTTCAAACGGGATCAGTTTGGAGGGGTCTAGTCGATGATGGAAACAAATCTAGTAGCCACAGTTCCAACTGCTACTTTGTCGTTGTTTTACATTATATTATGTATAGGTATTGTTTGAACAATATTGTTAGAAGCTAATTGTTACTCATGAATGCCAATTTTATTTAGTATATGAAGGCTTCAACAGACTCTCAATTATTGATTGACTATTGAGATGTCTGCACTTAAAAGGCCTTCTGTTCGACAATTTATGTATTTATTTATTTGCTTTTTTTTTGGTAACACATATGTATTGTATTAATATTTTGTTACTATAAACTAATATTATTAGTAGTACTACTTATTGAATAAACTCTAGTTAAAGAATTTTACCCATCAGTTTCAGCTTATTCAACCATTTCCAATTATGGTGTAGCCTCCCTCACATATTTAGAAACTCTGTTTGTAGTTGAGCCCAATGTTGTCTATTACTGGCTATGCAGACCCAAATTATCCGTGCTAATTTCCTAATATCAAGGTCCCATCTCAAGTTCGGTCTTCTTCTAAGTCTTTGAATTCCTAGTTGGTACTATGTTGTAATAATTTCTGTAGTCTATCTGTTGTCCGTCCTTCTTGTCAGGTGTCCTGCTCATTGCTACTTAAGAGATTTGAGTCTGTGGATGACATCTATTACTATTACCTGGGTCTTTTGTCGTATCCACTCTATTCTTTTGCGGTCTCTATATTAGCTATTCCTATAATATGGCATATTTCGTTTCATTGAGCGTTGTGCGACCTGCAGTTTCCTTATGACATCCCTTTTAAGTGTCCAAGTTTCGTATACATAGGTCATGACAGGTAGTATGCATTGGTCGAATATTTTGTTCTTTAGATAAAGTGGCATTTAAAAAAAAATCGCAATTTATTAATGAAATAAACAGTGGCGGCTTGTGGGTAAAAAATTAGGTGAAGAGTTAATTTTTTTAAATTGTGCCGCATTTTTTTAAATTGTGCAACATTTTTTAAAATGTTATTTGAAAAATTTTTGCTGCATTCACCATTTTGTCAACTTTTTTTTTGTTATTATTTATACACTAATATCTATCATATTTTCGTTTTAGTTTGGGCTAAAACGCATTAAGTAAAAAGAGATACAACCAGTTTTCGATCAACACATTATTTTGCATTCCAGTGAAAATGTAATTAAATTTAAATTAAATATAATAAACATTATATACAGTGTCCACCATAAAGTTGGATTCATATATGGACGTTTTTTTTATATTATTATAGTTTTAAAAAATCTTTTTGTGGCAATCATTTCTGCTTTGAAAACAACTTAAAATGCACCAAGCTAAAGTTGACAGCTAACATCTGGGAGCTGTCAAATACAAAATATTTAAAGTAAAATTTTTAAAAAATGGTTAAATTATTATTATTTTAAAAAAAGTGACTAACAAAATTATGTTTCAACTTTGACTTGGTGCATTTTAAGTTGTTTTTAAAGCAGAATTGATAGCCACAAAAAGTTTTTTTTAAAACTCTAATACAAAAAAAAAACGTCCATATGGATCCAACTTTATGGCGAACACTGTAATTATTGAATGGCTTCCCCGAAAAATATTTTGTAACCGACATTTTTCTCAAAATAGAGATTTCAGTGAAATAAGGTTGTAATTTTCATAGGTATAGCGTTTTTCACTGAAATTTCGATATTGAAAATAATTTTTGTACCTAAATCAGCTCAATTTTTCTGTTCTTTCATTTAATTAATTAATTATATTCACATTAAAGCCTATTTAAACGAATATTTTCATTAAAATTAAGCTTATAGAGTCTAACCAAAGATATTTAAAACAACCTAACCGAGTTTAAATCTTTTATCTTTGAGTCTAACGTTTTTTTTTCTAAAGCATCGGCTATTGTATTTTATTTTTTTTTAATTTTTTAGCATTAACTGATATTTTAAATGTTCTGCAGAATCCCCGTGTTTATGCAAAGATCTTAGTACGAGAGCTAGCAACGTCGGAAAAACAAGTATTTTAGGACGTCTGGCTCTTTGATATATCTTTTACTATGCTCTCTAGAACAGCATGCGGCCCGTCTGGGTGCTGGTAAACGTTGCGTTCCCTACTGCGCATTGAAAGAAGATCCTATATTTTTATTAGTCCTTTAAATTCTAGTATTGAATATAAATCGAACATGTCTCCATAGCGCAGTGCGTAGAGTATCTGACCACGAACCGATGATTCAGAGTTCGAATCCGGGTCAGGAGAAAGACTTTTTTATTTTATTTTCGTTTATATTCTAATAGTAAAGTATTAAATATTTGGTTTTTTTTAATTACCAGAATTATTTAATACTTTACTATCAGAATATAAACGAAAATAAAATAAAAAAGTTTTTGACCTGACCCGGATTCGAACCCTGAATCATCGGTTCGTGGTCGGAAACTCTACGCCACTACGCTATTATATATATACGTCAATTTCACGCATGATTCTCAACTGTCATCAGATTTATACTACAGCGTCGTGGAGTGACGGGACGACAGATAAAATTGACAGAACGACGTTAAATACATTATACACCTTAAGGTGAGTTTATATGCATCATTTATATTCACCTTAAGACTCTTAAGAGCGCTTGCACATACACTGGCAAAATATGTGCCGGTGCCGGAGTCGATTGCAATATAAATAAATTGGCTCCTTCACATATACTCCGATCCGAAAAATTAGTCTGTCTGGCAGTATAGGCTGAACTAAAGATAAAACCAACTTACTAAAAGCCATTTGCGTCATCACCGCAAGACAGCGCGGAAAGTTCTATCAACTTCAACCGGTTTATATCTACCGGAACCGGAGTGAGATAGATATAATGACGGTCTCTTTCGCCTATGACGCTCCTGGCTTTTAGTCAGTTGGTTTTATCTTTACTATAGAATTAAATACAACTGTAGGAAGGTGTGAAAAAAATGAAAAAACCGGCGCCGATTTTGCCGGTGTGTGTGCAACTGTCATGTGTCGTCCGTTGTCGTTTTTAAGCAATTCCATTGGTTTATTTTAAAAATGACAGGTCGTATTTCATCGTGGTTGGAGAAGCCGACCGACGCGATGGCGAAGCGTCGGACGACGACGCTTACGGATGCATATAAACTCATACTTAATTATGGAGTGACGGAACGACGGATACACATGACAGATGCATTTATCATGCATCTGTCATGAGTTTATAGGTACTCAAAGGGTACTCACCTTAATAAAAAATTACCTACACCTTTTTTAACTGTCAAAATCAAAGCCAACTTCAAAAATATTCCGAGTGTTTTGCACATATGATAAAACTAAATTAAATATACATATCGACGGTCACAGTGCAGTACTTCGTATCATTTTTGATACGATTTTCCAGGAAATCCAGAAAACACCTAATTTTTCGTTAAAATATTACTTTTTCCCAAATGAATTATTATCTTCTATTAGCTGAAATATCAATACTATATTGCCAAATAAAATATTTTGAATTATTTTTGTGAAAATATTGCAAAAAATAAACAATATAATTTTATTAAAAAAAATCATACTCCTGCATCTCCCGCACTGTGACCCTCGATATATGTATATATGTATTAAAAAAAATACTAGTGCTCGGTAGTAAAAATGGCTTATTTTATTTTCACAATTTGTATATAACATGTAATGAGCATGTATTCACATTTCACAGTCCTATATATTGTACAAAAAATAAATTAAAAAATTATAATAAAAATAATAAATTATTAACTCAGGAGTATAATCAAGTTTTTGACGTTTTTTAATAAAGTCTTTGGTAAAATAAAAAAATTAAAGATCAGCTTCTTTTGTACTAAACTAAGTACCACATCACATAAATAATATGCACTTACCAAAACTATAAAATATTATAAAAATGAATTATTTTACAGAGGTTTAAGTTTTTAAGTCACCAGCCATTTTTGGAATGCAACTGTTCATTCATTTTTTTTTAATATACAGGGTGAGTAATGATTGACTAAAGTGGATTATCATTAATAGCACTGACATCTGACATATACAAACACAATTATCAGATGATTCTTCAATTGCAACACTTAATTTAAATACAGGATTTTTGTTCAACCCGTTTATTAATAAATTTCAGTTAAAGTTTTTTGGCCATGTTTTCGGTTAAACAATAGTCAAACATTTCTTATTTCATTAATATAATTCAACATACATATTTTGTAAAATATAGAGGGTCTCGCAACAATGCGTCGGAGTTCTATAGCTTTTATAATAAAAAAAACTTACAGATTTCGCCTAAGTGCAGACCCAAAATAGAATGTAGAATGAGTCAGAGGGATGGGGGGTTAATCACTGCGACCTGAAAGATATATTGTGCCCCCCTTCCTTGAGTTATAACTCATCACACAGTCTATAACCCATCACATGTATTTTCCTGTTGTAGGTGAGACAGGGTATTTCCCATCCTCTTCTAACAGCTGTTTTTTCTCCAAGGGTATACACTCTTCCACGACTGGAATTGGCCCTCCGCAATGAACGCCTCGACTGTGAAGGGCTTCACAGTCGAGGAGCTTGCCTCCGGCTGAGGTACCAGTGAAGGAGCTGGAGAATCTGTCTCCATTTTCTCCACCTCTTTAACTTGGTCTCTCCTTAGACCTGATACCAGTGTTGTCCCGAATCTATAATAGAGGATATATCCCTCTTTCTCTGTTGCCTCCTTGGATTTGAGGTCAATTCCTATTGGGCCATGACCCTCCTCCCTCGAGTTGATGACTCGCCAACTCGATGTCCATTGGAGTTCTGAGCATAGATAAGACTCAGGTACTAGTACGTATTTCAGGAAAATATATTCAATGTACAGGCTATCTCAAAAATAAGTGAGTGGTGTTATGGGTTATTATTAGATCTGCAATTAAATTAATTTTCTACATGTTATTATGTTATCAGTAAATATGATGTAGTGTATTTACTAAAAGTGGGTTCCAGGTGGAACCCTCCAATGCCGCTGCATGGGCCTATTCGAACTATGATATAGTGTTTACAATGAAGTATGTCAATACTAATCAAATGCAGGGTTTTAAAAAAATAAAACCATTATATTTTTTTCATACTAGGCAGCTGACTTTAAATAGGAGTATTTATAACAACTTTTTTGAATACCTTTTTAGGCAATTTGAGAAATTCTACCACTTTATTCTTGAGCAAATATATTCGAAATGAAATACTTGAATATTGACTAGAACATTTCGACCAGGATTGCAGAGATTTCTATAAAAAAAAACACTGTATATACCAGTTCATAAATCAAGAAATGTTTAAAAACTGTAATCTATTAGTTATAACTAGGGTTTCCAATTTTCAGGGATCTCGTTTTGAAATCCCGGGATTAGAACTTATAATTCTGGGATTCCGGGATTGACTATTAGAATGAGAAATTTAATATAAAGAAATACTTAAATAATAATGCAGCTACATAATATATGAAAAAGAAAATGAGCAAAGAGCTTTACTAAAATAGACAAATACTTTGTTTTCCGCATACATTCATATTTAGTGATTAAAAAAATCAATTCTTGTTGAAAAAAAAATATAGCAAATAGGAAAATGTAACTTTTAGATATTGACGTTCTGCTTAGTATAAATAAAATATAATCTTTGAAAGACTAAAGTGTATAAAGTCGAATAATTTTAAATTGGACATTTAAATTTTTCCAGGAGATTTAATATCGGGATTTTGGGATTAAACAACAATTTTGGGATTTTGGAAAACCTAGTTATAACGATCTGAATAAAAATAAATCACTTTTAAGTTGAATCCAGAAGTATATCAAACAATTATCAAATAATCTCAAAAATAAATTTACACAGTTCTTTTGTCATAATTTTCTGGAAAGCCCTGTACATTTCAAATTATATGTGTTTTAACCAGATTTCAATTTAATCTACTTTATATCATCATTACTTTACCCTGCATATAGAAGTTTTATCACAAATACGAGCTTTTGAAGCATAAACAATAAAAAGGAAAATTAACAGCTACTATTGTTACCTACTAGTGCTATTCTGGAAGTACACTCTGCATAAAATATTACAGATTAGTTAAATTATAGTTATCTAGTGAGAAAAAAACAGATAAATAAATATGCTGCCTAATTGCACTAGCAAAAAATATTTTTTTCTTAATCAGGTGTTGCTTAAGAACTAAATAAATAATGTTACTTCATAATATCACTAATAAAAATAAATCTATGATAAGCCTCACATTACATATTCCCTCAATATTACAATCAG
This sequence comes from Sitophilus oryzae, assembly GCF_002938485.1. Classification (NCBI taxonomy): domain Eukaryota; kingdom Metazoa; phylum Arthropoda; class Insecta; order Coleoptera; family Curculionidae; genus Sitophilus; species Sitophilus oryzae. Next base: position 286,627 of record NW_022147065.1, on the reverse strand, counting down.
TTTTAGTTTCTATACCTGTAAAGGTAGAGAACAAAAATACATAATCCCGAATTCGGAAACATTTCTTAATTGTTGCATTTTTTAGTCGGGTAATTCTAAAAAAGCAATAAGAAAAGTTGAACCTTTGTAAAAAAGGGCCAGCAGCTGAAATTTAACCCACATCAATAAACTAAATCTTATTCAGATATAGTTAGTTCTTTTTCAGATTCACCTTCGTTAAGTAATTGTTGGAGTAGTTCGTGTAGAGGTTCGAAGGCCTTCTTGCTTCCGGCGTTAGTGAGGAGCAGATAATCATGCATGTCATGGTGACTTATAGTCCCTACAGATCATAAAAAAGAGATTAATAACTTTTAATGTAAATTGTTTATATCTCAAGTATGAAATTAAAACCTTCCTTGTCTTAGAACAATTGTCCTTTCAGGAAAGTTTTCCCGCACAATAAATGTCTGTTCAAATTCAAATATAACTTGTTATTAGATTGTTATGTTATGACACTTTAAGCTGATACAGATACAACTGTTATAATAAGCCTGTCTGGATTATAAATATCTAGGACATATATTTTTATCACACTATAATTCTGTATTTTTGATTATATTATAATTATTCATATGTTTTTGAGAATATAGTCTTTATAACCTTAAAAGTAATTAGAATCATTGTAATAAGAACATGATTTAGCTAAAAGGGGATATTGCAATTAAATATATGTACCTATATCTTAACTCTACACTCTACATATACATGATGTCAAAAATAGTGTATCTGACTGTGGTGAGTGATTCTACACATAAAAATAAATCAAAAAGTTCCTATGAACATATGCCCTAAAATGCTTCCCGAAGAATAAAAGTAAGAAACAACCAGTTCTATTTTGTTTATTTTTAGAACATCGATAAACCGTTTTTCCTGAAATTTGCTACTCTTACACACATTTTAATGCCAAAGCAAATGGCAATTGTGTAAAATTCTGTAACAGCCCTGAAACAGTACTTTCCATTAGGGTGGAGGTGGTACTTCTTTTATCCTTATAGATACAGTAATTTCAATAAATGAAAATTAAAGCTAGGACTTTTTTATGTAAAAAAGGTGCTCTTTGGTTAATTCAAAACGGTGATTGGTTTTCAAGATATTTGCGTTTAAAGGTTCCGATGCATCGATTTTAGTATTAGTGAATGGTAAAATGTAAAGACATTTTAAATGAATTAATCTCCTGATTTCTCTAATGCTAAAATTGATGCATTGGAACCTTTATTAATAATAATAATATAAATAATTAATTTATTAATTACATTATTTTTAGTTAATTGTAGTTACTTTTATACCTACATCAGAACGTAGTGGTAGGTGGATCTCTATATGAACTATTTTTATATTATATGGAAATATAATTTTAGAGAAATTTGATACCTATATTTGCAAATTCTAATAATTTATCTACAATTATTTACTTCTTACCATCTGGTTGAACAAATCCTTTATCAATAACAACCAGTTCTATTTTTGGTAATTGCTCTAAACTGGTTTTAAGAAGTTCATTTACTTGCTGAAGCTTTTCTCTTAATGGATTTGGATTTTGTCCTCTCGGTAAAAGAGTCTAAAAATACATATCTCAATATATATCTAAATTTTGTTTACACTTTAACAACTTACAGGGACAACAATATACACATCAGGATGTTTTTCTCTTATTAAATGGACTATTTCTAGAATTCCATCCCTAATTTCTTCAGGGGTATTATTATAGTTATTAGTCCCAGTATGAACAACTATTACCTAAAAAAGTTATGTTAGTAAATTAAAAATCCAGGAGAATTTTATTTCCAAGTTGCCATAAGCAGGAAAATTACCTTTGGTTTAATGTTATCTAATTCTCCATTCTGTACCCTCCACAAAACATTTTCCACCCTATCACGATGTATTCCAAAATTTAAACAATGCAAAGGAACAAACAATTCACTCCAGACATCAGTATGTTGCAAAGCTTGTATTATAGAGTCTCCAATAAAAATTACTTCTGCATCTTTTTCCCTAGTTTCCGATAAAAACCTATTGTGCTGCATATAAATAAAGACCAGAATTAATGAAAAGCTAACCCAACTTCAATATAAATTTTAGTTTAAAAGAAACTTACGATACTTAACCAGCGGTTATCACCATCTCCGTCTTCGACTGGTATTGGAACTTTACATATGTTCATATTTAATTATAGAAAAAATTAAGAAATTAAGAAACTTAATTAAAAATTGTTTTTTCTCAAATATTTTAACGTACAGAAGTTAGCATAGCATATTGCTGTCAAATGTCAGAAAAAATGGCCTTTAAGCACTAAATTGAGCTGCTACTGACTCATCAAAAAAGAAAAGGAAGAAATCTAGCGATAAGTTCAGGATTATTTTACGTCAGAGGTCAGAGCCGTATTAAAGAATATTTTAATACTCGAATAATTCGAATAATAATTATAATATTCTTTGGCCGTGCCGTATCTAGATTGTAGATTTTCATGGGTGAACATTATGATAAAAACACTAAATCACCACAATACACCAAAACACTTTTACTTTTACACTGGACGCGCGTTTCGCTATTTTGATTTTGGTGTGTGGAAAAGAAAACTTTTTCAATACGTAACAGAAAAGAGAACAGAGGATTGGGATCAGATCAGATAATCAAAAAGAGGACTGTCCTGTGGGATAGAGGACGGTTGACAACCCTACGCTCACCCTATGTCCAGTGTGAACACCATGAACGATGCATGCGATGCAATTAAAATGCCAATTTTTATTTAATTCTGCATTTTTTATATTAACTCTCTGGCACGGCACTGTTTGAATACAAATGGTAACAATTTGGCCAATGGATTTAACTAATTAATAATAATAATCCGTAAATCTACTGATTAATCAGTCAGTAGTTCTGGCAACACTGTCTCGGTCCACCACTCTGTCGACTGAAAGGAGAACTACGATCTGTTACGGTACAGTATCTTTTATCAGTTGCGCCATAAACGAATATCAGCGCGCAGCGGCGCACAGCTAAACTAAATCTCGGACAGGCTGACGGTAACGCCAACTACATCTCGGACAGGTTTTGTGCCGTAAAATCGTCCATAAGGTTACGCATCTTCTTATTTCTTCAATCAACGATCATACTGTATACAGGGTGCTACGAAGTCGAGGTACGAACATTGGTATCTTGGTAACCGTAATAGATACGAACATAGTTAAATTGGGGCAAAGTTGCGCTTTCGGGTTGTTCACCAAGATGCCACCAAAAAAAAATTAAAAATTTTAAGGATTGCTGAGTTTTTTGGAAAAAACGGAATTTTTTGAAAATTAATTTTATTTTTTCCTGTCGTTACTTTTAAGAAAATCAAAAAACTAATTATTGCACATTCTCATAGCCACTTTATTAGAGCTGTCTGATTATTTTTAAATTTTCAAATTAGCTGATAATTTGTGAGATACAGAGGCCAACTTATTTTTTTAAATACGGACCTGCATTTTTTATTTCCGGATTTGAAAGAACTCGGTCTCCTGAATACAATAATATGCCACACTTTATACTTTTTTTGTTTTGGGTACCTTAATAACAACAAATCTATAAATTTATTATTTAAAATAATTTCAAGTCCGACTCTGGTTTTTCAAATTATTTAATCTGATTATATCCTTCAAGGATTATATTCATCCCAACAATATTGATCAGAGCTAATTAACATTGAATAAGGAAAATCGAGCCAATTGGAAGATTCAAATAAATTATATCCAGTTCAGCAATTTAAAGATATTATTTTTAACTTTTTTTATTGTGACTTTGAAATCTCAGTGTGCGATCTAATAATATTCGTAATATTAATCGTAGTTATTATAAATAAATCAACTTCTACAAACTAGTTTCTAATGCTCTACATGTTAGAAAGGGTTACCACCCTGCCTATTGCACAAATTTATTTTTCGTTCAATTTTATTTATAGCTCTTTGAACTTTCTTCTTATATGTGTATGTCCGAATGCATTTTGTACTCTTTATTGTAAATGTTGAGATGTATTGATTTCACTTTTACAAATGACGTGAAGTAATGTATTCGTTTGTATATTATTTTTTATTATTTTATTGCGTTTGATTTTCCATATTCAATGTTTTACCCCACATCATTGTTAAGTTTAAAAGCTTATCAATATTGTAATAATGAATATATTAAATATTTAAAAAAAAAACAGAGCCGGACTTGAAATTAGTTTAAATAAATTGTGTTCAAATGGCCCAAACAAAAAAAAAATAATTGTGGCATATTTCAGGAGACCGAGTTCGGTATACCCCGAGTTCTTTCAAAATCTGAAATAAAAAATGCAGGTCCGTATTTAAAAAAACTAAGTTGGCCTCTGTATCTCACAAATTATCAGCTAATTTGAAAATCTAAAAATACTATCAGATAGCCCATATAAAGTGGCTATGAGAATGTGCAATTAGTTTTTTGATTTTCTTAAAACTAACGACAGCACTGATATCAGCACCCTGTATAAGCCATAACACCAGATAAGAAATTAGAGGAAGTTTTTGAGTATAATCATTGTTGGAATAAAAATTATATAAATGAAAGAATAATAAAGTTTAAATTAGATTTTATTCTCGAGAAAAGGCATTAAATGTGGTTGTTCACGTGCACATGTGCATTTACTGAGCATCCATTTTATTACATGATTCATATTATGATAAATTATTGATAAAGTTAGAGTGAATTAAAAGTCAATTTCGATATTCACAAAATTTATTTTTTTAAATTTCTAATATTTAAAAAAATAGGCATATGCTTAGAAAATAAAGTTAATATATATTGATAAATCACATAGGTAAACAAAATTAATATTATACATTTTCAATCACTATAAATATTAATCTTAATCTTTTACAATAATACAATAATTATAAATCACATTAAATTTTGTCGAATTAATCATACTTGCCCTCCAAAAACATATACAATACACAAAATTATTTTACATTTCTTGTTAAATAATTTTGGCAGAGAACAGTAATTAAGGCTTCATATTGTCTTTGGGATATTAAGTATTTATATTTCTATGAAAAATGTCTAAAAACTATTATTTTATCTACATAAATAAAAATAAATTAACCCAAATTAATTTAAAAGTTTGTTTATGGTATTAATACTTTTTGACATTTTATGTATTTTATATAAAATTGTGATGAGGAATAATGTTAATATTTTACTTTTTTTACGTAAAATACAATCATTTCTATTCAACATAATAAGAGCTAATTCTTTCATTGCTAATACATTTTATTACATATAAATAAGTTCATGCTAATTTCAAAAATATTTAAAAAATATACAAGATACTAGTAGATAAGATAATAAATACAATTAAAGTAATTTCAATGTAATAATTTTAATTTGCGGCTCGACTACAATTTTAGCCCAATACAAAACAAATAAATAACTAGCTAACCACTAAAATAGTATCAAACAATAAATAAAAGTTCACAACTTAATTGTAAGTAGAAAAATAAAAAAACACAGACTTGTAAACTTAAAAAATTAAATGTCGTACCAGTCGAATTATTAATAAAAATACTGCATACAGTGTTGTGACATCGTGTAGACGCAGAACGTTTTGGAAGACTTTTGAACCTGATTATTAGAAATGAAATGGCTTTAAGCCACTACCAGGCTGTCGAAGCTTCGTTCTGATGTCAGTCTTGGTCTCTGAGATGATTGAGTGACGCAATATCTTTTCGGTGGTAGTTCGCGACATAACCTTAGCCAAAAAGATTCGTCGCTAGATCTCTGCCATTGGATGACGTTCATAGACCTTGCCAGAGAAGCGAGAGTCTCTCCCACGGAGTTCTTGGATTCGTTTTGACTAAATGGAAGTTCTTTCAAAGCTACGCATATGAGTTTAGCTGCATCGAGAGTTTGTAGTTGTTTGAGGGCTTGGTACAGATTCGACGATATCCACGAATCGTTGACAGTGGCCGGTGAAATTAGCGTTATTACTCTGCGACATACGTGGATTTGACCAGATAATTCCGTGCTCCCTGAAATAAATAAATATGTTAACGTAAAATTATTTCAAAACAATACAAATGTACAAATGTAAGATTTGACAACAATATAGGATTTTTTTAAACTTTAAAAATTTTTAGATTGAAGCATACCACAACCGAGAAGTGTAAAAAGAAAAACTAAAGATTCTGTTTAGTTCATTCCACGTATGATCGAAAAAATGGCACTCGGTTGGCCTGGAAATGACGATCTATGATATTCAAAGTACAAGGTGAGTCCCAAAAGTGGCTCATCTCTATAACTTTTTTATTTTTTCAGATAAACCCACGGTTATTAAGGGTAAGAATTCGAACTAGGCGTCGTGTTGTGTTGACAATTTTAAATGTTAATAAAATTGCTAAAAAAATGTTGTAAAGGAGAGCGTAATTCAGGCGTTGTTGGTTGCAATAACATTCAAAACCGGTGATTAAAACTATGCTCGCTACCCCGTAGTTGAATTTATCTAAAAAGTTTTTTTAAGTGGAATAATAAAGTATAATACAAGTTAGACCTCCTGAAGATATCACAATATTTATTTTTTTATTTTTATTTTTAGAATTTTCACAAATTATACTTCCTAACACTTTTAGAATAACTAAATAATACATTTTTCGTATTCTCGCTATTTAAACCCGTGTTATGTGTAAGTACTACTACGATATTCTTTCCGATGGTGGCAGCACCGGTGGAGAATGTACTAAGCCTATTCGCCACTACCAACCAACCAACCCAGTAGCGAGATATTGATCGGAAGTGATCGAGGACTATAATTAATCGTTTATATACTTACAATTCGTTATATCAGCACTGAGTTCTCTGGTAGTACAGCGATATCCTCGACCTTCCAATGTGGGCACCAAAACGCCTAAAGCTAATTCGGAATCTTTGGGGGCGTAAGCAACCATCACGTCATGTGTTTTGCCATCGTTATCTTCAACTGTACTGAATCGGTCCTTCATATAGACTTGAAAAGCCAAGCCGTATTGGTTGATTAGGACAATGAATGTGGTGAGAATGAGAACGATGATGATGGAGCAGAGTACCATTTCCTTCAGCGGGAATGGATTGGGATTGATGTAATTTAGAACTCTGCCTGAAATTGAACAAGATAATTAAATAATTAGTATTATACAGGGTGGTTAGGTTAGGTTGTAAAAAGTTCGTATAAATGTATGTCCTAAAATGCTTAGTTTCGGAGATACAGGGTGTAGAAGTTTCATTTTTATTTCGATTTTTTTCAAATAATTTCTGAAATAAAATCATAATCGTGTTTCTGTGGTCGCAATATACTCGTAACATCATTAAAAATATTTGCACTTATTTAAGACTAGCCCTATATATCAGTATATAGAATATAATTAGGTATTCCTGATTGAAACTTTAAAAGTTGATAATTTGCTATAACGGTTTCTACCAAATCTCTAGAGTTACTAAAAGCATAATTTAGTAAGCAATTTATTTTCACAAACACTCACTCTTCTCATCTAGAACAACATCCCTGAAGATAGATGTGCCCGGCTTCTCAATCTGGCACCTGTACACACCATAGTCATCTTTTCGCACTTTAGGGATCACTAAGTACGTCCCGTACGTTTGTCCGTCCTCCCTGAAACAGAAAATGAAAATAAAAATTCACAATATAAACCAGCCTGGCCTTAAATTGTTGGTTTGTACAGGGTGTCCCATTTTCGTGTGTTTTATGGGGTTTCTCGTTTATGGGTAGTAATACAAATAGATGCGGTTTTCACATCACACTACTTTTTGAATTTGAAGGTGATACATACAGATTTGTTCTAGACTCATTGTTTTCTGAAATATAGGGCGAATTTGAAAATTTTGCATTTTCGATCCCCATTATCGCTGGCCATTATACTGTTCGACCATTTCCAATCCATCTTCCGGGGAAATTATTTGATTGTTTAAATTACATTATATTTATATTTTATTGCATTTGATTTTCCGTATTCAATGTTTTACCCCACGTCATTGTTAAGTTTGAAAGCTTATCAATATTGTAACATTGAATAAATTAAATATTTAAAAAAAACAGAGCCGGACTTGAAATTAGTTTAAATAAATTGTGTTCAAATTTCCGAAACAAAGAACTCGGACAAACAAAGAACGAAACAAACTGCTCAGGAAACCAAGTTCTTTTAAAACCGCAAATAAAAAATGCAGGTCAGTATTTAAAAAAAAATAAGTTGGCCTCTGTATCTCGCAAATTATCAGCTAATTTAAAAATATAAAAATTCTGTCAGATAGCCCTAACAAAGTGGCTATGAGAATGTGCAATTGGTTTTTTTTTATTTTCTCAAAAATAACGACAGGAAAAAATGAAATTAATTTTCAGAAAAAAAGACGTTTTTTCCAAAAAGTCAGCGATCCTTGAAATTTTTAAAACTTTTTTGATGGCATCTTTTTAACACCCTGTAGGTGCAGCAGCTGTAGTAGCTATTGCTATAAATCCGTTTTCGCCTATGTCGCCTTGATTATTTACACATAAAACTTTCTGCCTGCGAAGCATTTTTCCGAGACGTTCGTTTTAAAGCAGCGTATCTCCAATACAGAGATAATGTGATTAAAAAAATGCTCACAAAAGATGAGGCTACAATGTGATTTGATTTAACAATAGCTGCACAAGTGCTGCACCCTACAGGGTGATACAAAGTTCGGGCAAAAAACTTCGTCTTATTGCTGTGCCCTGTATATGCTCAAAATAAATTCGGAATAAAAATTTCTGACGTAGAATCCGTTAAGGAGTTAATTTACAATTAAAAAAAAATCATCAAAATCTAATGAGTGGTTCGCGAGAAATCCAACTTTGAAATTGGGAGTAGGTAGTCTATAGTGGCCGGTTTTTTTTGCCGATGAGTTTATTACGGTTACCGAGATGCCAATGCTTGTACCCCGAATTTGTAGCACCCTGTATTTAGCATACGTAGTCCTTTAAAAAACCTATTTACCACTTTGTAAGGGTACGTTTAAGTTGGAGCTGCGATAAACGATAAAAGCAGTGAATTAGCGCTGCTCTTATCGTTGCTCAACTGCTAACCGTGTCTCGACGCGTTGCTCCAATATAAACACCTACATATAAATTAATATAATAATATTCGTTTCTTCGCTACTACCGCTGCTCTTATCGTTTATCGCGGCTCCAACATAAACGCACCCTAAGACCCTAAGAGCACCCTATATTTGGTCAGTTCAAAATTTGCATGTGATTGAGGAAGTGTAGTACTTATTACTTATTTACAGTACGATTACAAACAAAGTGTAGTTAAGTTCTATAAGTAAGATTCACGGAGCTCAAAGTACGTACTCGTATATGCGCGTTCTCCCCGTAACAGAAAACGTGACTGAAAATACATAATAAACGAAGTTGGCGTATCGGCCGATCCGTCACGAGAGTCGAGCAGTACCGCGAGTGGCGATCCGGTCCGCCGCAAAAGTACCGGAAATAATGGCGGAGGGGTCGCCCGATCACGGGCGGCTTTGTCTCGCAGAGTCGCCCCGGATAATTAGCCGTAATTGGTGTCGAAGAGCGGTATACGCGCTCGCTCTTAAGCCGCGGCGGTACCGGGGAGAGAAAAAACGAGGGGCATACGACACCGGTCCGACCGGTGTGTGTATGTGTCTTTAAATGACAGTGGCAGTGGAAAAGGATCTTTTGTACAAAGCCAGTATATGATGCAGGATTTCCTTTGGAATTATTCAATCTGAACTAGTGATGGGAAAAATCGATTAATTTCAATAATCGAGTACTCGAGTTTCAAGCGATTGCAATAACCGAGTGATCGCTCGAGCGAAATATCGCTCGTATTTAGAAGTACGGGTTTTCGTCCGTCATTGTTAAGTACTCGTTAACGCCAAGCGTCAAGCAGTAAGTTACGTGCGCAGGACACATATCCTTTCGGTAATGAATAGCAAGTAGCAAGCGACGAGCGGTTCGCTTGATCGCTTGATTTAGTTTATTTCAATCATTGTCGATGTAGGTCGTAAAATGTTGTCCCTCGGATACGTAACGGATAGATATACCTATATACGGCGTCGTATAAATTTGCTACCTGCAATATATGTAGAAAATTCACTCGGCTTTTTATCGAGTATGTCACATTAAAATCGGATTTCAATTTATTTTATTCTAGGATCGCTTGCGTTCGTCGCTCGTTCATAATCGAGCGATGTTGGTTATTTCAATAATACTCGAAGCGAATTTTCGCTAGAGTTATCCCATCACTAATCTTAACCCTATAGAACAACTTTAAGAAACACCTCACTGTAGTATTGAGCAACAAAAAGGATTGGAAGAGAGAAACGTTTTCTCAGCATGTAAAAGACCAGACTATACCGTAGTATAATGATGCTTCCAAAACCATAGCAGAGCACCTACCCTAGCATCCTTCAGTCAGAAATCTACGTTTTCGAAAGACGCGTACAATTTATCTTAGATAGGAACTATCGAAAACGAAGAAATAGCCATCTTGTCCGATAGTCAAGTAGCACTAAAAGCGATCAATTTAGTAACCATCAGTTCGAAGTTGGTCAAAGAATGCCTAGAGAAGCTGGACAAATTAGGCAAAGAAAATAAAGTCCTCCTACTCTGGGTGCCCGCTCACTGAAAGGTACGCGCACACTGACCAGCGCCGCACTCGCCGCACGTGCTCACGATTCGCACTTTTTTTTCTTGTCGCGCACACTGAGCCGTACCGAACGCGCCGCACGCGCCGCATTATTCGGTATTTTGTTTCTTTTTGCCCCTACCACACCCGTATTTGCCAATCGAATTTCATCAGTCACTTCCAGAGTCCTGTCTGCGGTGATAAGCGTGTTTTTTTTAATATTTCTCGACAGTGAATGACAACGAACAAGAAATAATTATAAGCTTCTTGCTAACAGAAGAAGAAGAAATCACGAGAAAGAATCGAAAGTTATAGGTTCACAATATTTGCAAAAATCCACATTATTTCTATATTTAATTGAGGATGAACTAAAAATTTTTCAATATGAGCCATGAAAAATTTGCGAACTTCTTTAGCATATTGAATTTCTAAATCTCTTCTTCGGCTACCTTCGTAGAGTGGAAGGAAAGGACCAAGGCGACAAAAAGAAAACACGACTTTGAGACAAAAACAAGACAAACTTGTCACAAAAGATGGATACTTCTGAGAAGACAAACTTGAGACAAATTGTCCACACCGCAATGACAAAAATACAACAAAGTCAAAAGTTTAGTTGTTGCGAATGAGTTTTATTAACCGTGTGTGATTTCACTGGTCTCCTACTGTTGGCAGCACACGCCATCCACACTGCGCCGACAACTTGTCGCAAAATATACGAACAAAACATAGACACTTTGATCTTTACCGATGGATTGAAAAGTCTCCGAATTTTGAAACAAAACAAAAAGTAGTTTAGGACATTTATTTATAAAAACTTTTTTACTTATTTTTATCTGCAGAATATGCTGCCAAAGTTTCCGGAATACAGTTCGAACCACCCTGTATACAGGGTTGTATGTCCTGGAATGCGTAGTTTCGGAGATGCAGGTTTCATTTTTATTTCGATTTTTTTCAAATAATTTCTGAAGTCACGTCAATATTTGGATGAAAATTGGTGTCTGGGAGTTTTTTGACGTGAGAAATTTGATTTTGATTGGATTTGATGACACCTATATGTGTTTTAACTGTTTTGAAGAGTAATAACTTTTTGTCCGTACCTGTATAAAACTACTGAGTGAAAAAATATACATTTCTGTGACTTTCTACGTACTTAAAATGTCTCTTGGTAAAAATCGCTACGATCAACCGTTCTCATGATATTTAGAATGGAAATAGTCAATACATGTCATTATTCACAAAAAATAAACATGTTGAGTAGATAGTTATTTGACTGAAATTATAAATTTGGAAAATTTTTATTTATTTAAATTAATAATTAACTTTTCTGCGAAAAAATGATGATAAAGAACTTTTGGCTCAAAAATATCAAATTTATGGTTTCAGTCTAATAACTATTTAGTCAAAATGTTTGATTTATGTAGATGATGACAGGTATTTATAATTTCGATTCTAAATATCTGGCGAATCATTACTTGTAGCGATTTTTACCAAGAGGCTTTTTTACGTAAAAACCGTCGTAAATGTATATTTTTTTACTCAGTAGTTTTATACAGGTACGGACGAAAAGTTACTACTCTTCAAACCAATTAAAAATATGTAGGTGGCGCCCTCTACAAGTAGGAGTCATATTGACATCAAAATCAAATTTTTCATGTCAAAAAAAAACCAGACACCAATTTTTATTCGAATATTGACGTTACTTCATAAATTATTTGAAAAAAATCGAAATCAAAATTAAACTTCTACACCCTGTATCTCCGAAACAAAGCATTTTAGGACAAACATTTATATGAACTTTTTTACTTATTTTTATCTGCAGAATATGCTGCCTAAGTTTCCAGAATACAGTTCGGACCACCCTGTATATAGCTGCATTTTATTAAGTATTTCTTTAGATTAAATGTCTCATTAGATAGTCAGTCCCAGGATTCCGGGATTATAGGTTCTTATCCCGGGATTTCAAAACGGAATCCCGATCTCGAAAATGGAAAACCCTAATCAAGTTATATCAAGTGGACATTTGGTCTGTTGTAAAAAAGGGTTACTCATCGCTGATCTAGATGTCCATTTAAGCATACCACTTGACTAGTCATGTATTAACTACAATCCTCAAATATATATAATAAAAAACGCACATATGGTTTCGTGTTTTGTGCACTTCCGCAACCAGACGGTCGTACTTTGACGCCACTGGTCACCCGTGAGAACTGTCGCCGTTCTCATTGTCTCCGTTTTTGCTTTTTTTCTTCATTCCCGTTGTCTTTAATGTCGTCGAAGAAGACGATGTCGAAGACGGCAATTAGAGCTCAAGTGGAACGTCTGGTACTGTACGGGTCTCTCTCTCTCTCTCTCTCTCTCTCTCTCTCTCTCTCTCTCTCTCTCTCTCTCTCTTTTCAGTCCTTCAGTCCTTCATCCTATTGTTTATCGCTCCCTTTTAGTGTCCAAGTTTCAGAGCCATACATATCTATGAAGAAAATAATGGAGGTCGCAATGCACAGTTTAGTGTTTTGTGTAATTGCTATAGCTTTCCATATTTTAGTCAGCTTTGTTGTTGCATTTCTCCCCATTGCCACTCTGCGCCTGATTTCAGCATTGCATCCTCCAGAGTTTGTTATCATGAAACCTAAGTAATTGAACTGGCCACGGTTCGGACATCAGGCTGGTGTTGAAAAGGCGGTCCACGATGATCGTCTTGGGTTTTCGTTTGATTAGTTCCAAGTATATGGTTTGGAACTTCCAAACCATATTCTTCACTAATAGAGTACAGTGCAGCCATGACTTCCTGCAACTCTTCTTTGGTGGCGGCTAATCACGATATCATCACTTCAGTTTTTTTAGCAGATAAACGTCATACATAAACCGTTGACCATCTATTTTATATAGTCATTTTAACAGAACGTCAAAGGTTCATAATAGATGTATCTGCTAAAAAATGTATTTTTGAACCGTTGCACTTAGTTTTTTCTTTTTCTTTTGCTTTTGACGACGGGAGGAAATATACCTCTTGAAACGTTAAGCATTTTTTGTAAAATACCACTGACAAATTGGTCTTCGTTGGAACAACACAGTGGTGTTTACAAAAATTTACTTTTTCATTTTGCAGATTTTCTTCTAGTGGCGAAATTAGAGTCTATTTAATAATCAGAAATATTACATACCTATCTATGAAAATAAGTTCAATTAACTTTTTTTTCTTTTAAAACATACATGCAGGTAAAATATTAATGGAATCAACCTTATAGTTTTCTCCCATATCACGATTAAAATTATATTAGATAGACCCATGACTAGGAAGATTACTTTGTTTATCGGAATGGGCTTACATCATCTCTCAAACGTCCCATCAAATCAGGTAATTTTCTTGTGTGTATTATTCGGTCTTGATGAAATCCTTGCCTGTATCATTGCACAATTACATCATAATAAAGTGATCTTTTTCTAAATGCTTGTTAAATTAAATATGGAGTATAAATAATTTTTATTCTTTTTTAGAGGGTTAATTTTTGCAAATCTTGATATATCGCCACTAAAATTGAACACTTAAAATGTTAATGACTTTAAAGTGATTAAAATTTATTAATTTTTATTTAGTTCTATCAGAACGTATTTGTGTGTAAATAGACGATCTGTGTGTTTTAATCTAGTACGTTTGAAGCTTGACTTCAAAATATAAATCTTAGTTCAATAAATCACATTTCCCACGAACAAAATATGAACATCCTTCAAAGAGGACAATTTAAAATGACATCCTGCATTTTATTCATATTTATACCGGGTGCGTCTCAAAAGTTGCTCACTCCTATAACATTTTTTTCCGGTTTGGTTTGGTTTCACCGGAAATGACTGAAAACAACTGAATATATCCAATCAATCCTAATTTATATTATATACTAACATACCAAATCTCGTTACATCATATATTATTTTTGAAGTGGCATCGCAGAGGGGTTAATTAAAAAAAAATCAATATAACCCAATTTTTAACGTACGTACCAGCAATCAAACCGTTCTTTGAAATATGTGCTAAAGCAGTTCTTTTGTAGATTATTCAGTTAGCGGTCTAAATAAATAATTATTACGACATAAAAGCAACTTAAGTTCTAGTTTAGAATGTCAAAAATAATCTTCAATTTTCTTAATAAGTAGCTTATGAAATAATGATCTAATTCAGTTAACAAATCCTTACCTGATTACTTTCTTTTGATTAAATCTATCGGAAAGTTCAACAAGTGTGCCGTTTTCGAGTTTCTTATACCATATGGCTTCACTATTTTGATCTGGAAGATCTACCACACCTGAAAATTTAATAAAAATTTAGCAACTTAATGGTACCTTATATATTTAAGTTAGAGTATTTTTATTCTTTTTTGTTATCTTGTTATATTTTTTAATTCCTTTTCTATAATAATATAGAAAAAACGGTTATCTACTTAATGTCAAGCTATTCTAATTAACCGGAGCTTACTTAAAGGATGAATGTTTATAATTTTAGAATATATTTGAAGAAATGAAAAAACAGAAGTTTTTAAGCAAAATTGCATTTAAAGGAAGAATTTTTAAAATTAGTATTAGTTAATAGTTAAAACAAGTAATGTCATTTTTTTAACTAAAACTAACTTATCTAAAAGTTGTTTTAATAATGATTGGAGATTAAGTTCTAAATAGACTGCCATATTTAAAAAATCATATAAGTGTATTAAAAAAAATCTAAAAATATATAATAATTATATTCTTTGATATATTTGAATTTTTATAGGCATTGAAAGTTACGTCATTTTATTAATTAAAAATACTCTCTTTTGAATAGCTAGCTACTAAATTATATAATTAGAAAGTAGGGGATATTTTGGTTAGAATCAAACTCGGAACCAAATATCATCAAGAAATTCTAAGAAAGAGTTAAAAAATACTACTAACCAGCGAATGCTTCACAGAAGAGTCTCACGTTTTCTCCAACATA
Organism: Sitophilus oryzae; assembly: GCF_002938485.1. Classification (NCBI taxonomy): domain Eukaryota; kingdom Metazoa; phylum Arthropoda; class Insecta; order Coleoptera; family Curculionidae; genus Sitophilus; species Sitophilus oryzae. The sequence goes on along the minus strand of NW_022147065.1, from coordinate 270,979 downwards.
AGCCTGCTTGTTTTGTGAAACGTAGGTCATTTGAAGTTGGTCAGGGATTTGATCTGAAAAAAAATAATGGCATTAGTACTTCGGTTAGTCAATCAAAAAGGTTACTAATACATTTAATTTATATTATTTTACATTTTACATCATTGATAGACCAGGGTACAATATTATTCTAGAATAATATTTCAAATGTAAAATAACTTTACTAAAATTACTACTAACATAATCTGAAAGAATTAAATATAATGAAAAATTTTGATAACACATTCTACATTTAATTGAACTACAATGAACTGAACGTCTAAACATTCCTATTTCATTTCTATATTCCAATATTCGATATAAACCAATATATTTTATCGTTTGAATTATCTATTTTAAATTTGGGGTTTTGCATAGAAATTTTTAAATAGAATTTTTGTTGGACTGGTCACGTTACCAGAATATCTAAGAAGATTTTTAATAATCGCTGGACTTGCTAGACCGAAATGTAGAGTGGCGATCGTGTAGCCAGAAAATAAGCAGAAATATTAGAAGACTAGTAGTTAGTACTAGATTAGTCAAATATAAAAGGTATAATCAGCACCAGCTAGAGACGAAAAGTACCAAATTAATAAAACGGGAGCAGACTAAATCCAAATATGGATTGATTGCTAGCTACGATGATAATAACGACTTCGGTTTTTAGTAATAACTAGCGTGTACCCGCGACTTCGTTCGCGTCGAATTAATTATTTGTAATGGTGATGATAAAGCAAAACAAGAATTTTCATTAACATACAAACTGGATAAAATTTTCTCACATTTATGTCAGCATGAGAAAAAATAATATGGCGATAATATTATATAACTTGGTGTGTAATATTTGAGGGGTAGTTTCATCTCGTTGGAATTTGACTTTCGAAAAATCCTTTTGCCAAAAATAAGATTTTTACGTCAAGCAGTTTAAGCAGAATCGTGGTTAATCAATTACCCAACTTTTTGGAACACCCTGTATGATTTTTTAAAAAAAATTCAAAATATGTAAAAAAAAACAAAATAAATTATGCGTGTCCAAGCGTTTTCCCGAAAAACTAACCGTTTTTTTAATAACAAATATTGTAATATTTGAGGGACGTTTTCACCCTCTTGGAATTTGAGATTCGAGAAACCCCTCATTGTCGAACCTCTACACCCCAAAGTCAATACGTTTGCCAAAAATCAGCTTTAAACGTCAAGCAGTTTAAGCAGAATCGTGATTACTCAGTGGTCATATTTTATGACAACCTGTATTCAATTTTCTTAATAAGTAGCTTATGAAATAATGATCTAATTCAGTTAACAAATCCTTACCTGATTACTTTCTTTTGATTAAATCTATCGGAAAGTTCAACAAGTGTGCCGTTTTCGAGTTTCTTATACCATATGGCTTCACTATTTTGATCTGGAAGATCTACCACACCTGAAAATTTAATAAAAAATTAGCAACTTAATGGTACCTTATATATTTAAGTTAGAGTATATTTAAGTTAGAGTATTTTTATTCTTTTTTGTTACCTTGTTATATTTTTTAATTCCTTTTCTATAATAATATAGAAAAAACGGTTATCTACTTAATGTCAAGCTATTTTAATTAACCAGAGCTTACTTAAAGAATGAATGTTTATAATTTTAGAATATATTTGAAAAAATGAAAAAATAACAGAAGTTTTTAGGCAAAATTGCATTTAAAGGAAGAATTTTTAAAATTAGTACTTAATAGTTAAAACAAGTAATGTAATTCTTTTAACTAAAACTAACCTATCTAAAAGTTGTTTTAATAATGATTGGAGATTAAGTTCTAAATAGATTGCCATAATATTTAAAAAATCATATAAGTGTATTAAAAAATCTAAAAATATATAATAATTATATTCTTTGATATATTTGAATTTTTATTGGCATTGAAAGTTACGTCATTTTATTAATTAAAAATCCTCTTTTGAATAGCTAGCTACTAAATTATGTAATTAGAAAGTAGGGGATATTTTGGTTAGAACCAAACTCGGAACCAAATATCATCAAGAAATTCTGAAAGTTTCTGAGTTAAAAAATACTACTAACCAGCGAATGCTTCACAGAACAGTCTCACGTTTTCTCCAACATAAGCCTGCTTGTTTTGTGAAACGTAGGTCATTTGAAGTTGGTCAGGGATTTGATCTGAAAAAAAATAATGGCATTAGTACTTCGGTTAGTCAATCAAAAAGGTTACTGATACATTTAATTTATATTATTTTACATTCTACATCATTGATAGACCAGGGTACAATATTATTCTAGAATAATATTTCAAATGTAAAATAACTTTACTAAAATTACTACTAACATAATCTGAAAGAATTAAATATATTGCAAAATTTTCATAACGCATTCTACATTTAATTGAACTACAATGAACTGAACGTCTAAACATTCCTATTTCATTTCTATATTCCAATATTCGATATAAACCAATATATTTTATCGTTTGAATTATCTATTTTAAATTTGGGGTTTTGCATAGAAATTTTCAAATAGAATTTTTGTTGGACTGGCCACGTTACCAGAATATCTAAGAAGATTTTTAATAAAGGCTGGACTAGCCGAAATCTAGAGTGGCGATCGTGTAGCAAGAAGAGAAGCAGAAATATTAGAAGACTAGTAGTTAGTACTAGATTAGTCAAACATAAAAAATATAATCAGCACCAGCTAGAGACGAAAAGTACAAAATTAATAAAACGGGAGCAGACTAAATCCAAATATGGATTGATTGCTAGCTACGATGATAATAACGACTTAGGTTCTCAGTATTAACTAGCGTGTACCCGCGACTTCGTTCGCGTCGAATTAATTATTTGTAATGGTGATGATAAAGCAAAGCAAGAATTTCCATTAACATACAAACTGGATAAAATTTTCTCACATTTATGTCAACATGAGAAAAAATAATATGGCGATAATATTATATAACTTGGTGTGTAATATTTGAGGGGTAGTTTCATCTCGTTGGAATTTGACTTTCGAAAAATCCTTTTGCCAAAAAGATTTTTACGTCAAGCAGTTTAAGCAGAATCGTGGTTAATCAATTACCCAACTTTTTGGAACACCCTGTATGATTTTTTAAAAAAAATTCAAAATATGCAAAAAAAAACAAAATAAATTATGCGTGTCCAAGCGTTTTCCCGAAAAACTAACCGTTTTTTAATAACAAATATTGTAATATTTGAGGGGCGTTTTCACCCTCTTGGAATTTGAGATTCGAGAAACCCCTCCTTGTCGAACCTCTACACCCCACAGTCAATACGTTTGCCAAAAATCAGCTTTAAACGTCAAGCAGTTTAAGCAGAATCGTGATTACTCAGTGGTCATATTTTATGAAACAACCTGTATAAATTTTTAAAAAATCTTAAAATATGTAAAACAACACAATAAACTATACGTGTTTAAGAGTTTTTCTGAAAAACTCACCGGTTTTTAAATAAAAGTATTCTAATATTTGTCCAAAAATCAGCTTTTTACGTCAAGCGCTTTAAGAGGATCGTGATTAATCAATGAGCAGATTTTTCAAAACACCCTGTATACATTTTTAAAAAATCTTAAAATATGTAAAAAACAAAATAAAATACACGTGTTTAACCGTTTTTCGGAAACTTGACCGTTTTTTAAATAAAAAATATTGTAATATTTGGGGGGTGGCTTCACCCTCTTGGAACTAGAATTTCGAAAAATTCCTTCTTATCGAACCTCTACACCCTAGAATCAACCTGTATGCCAAAATTGAGCTTCTTACGTAGAGTGGTTTGAGCAGGATCGTGATTAATCAGTGAGTCACTTAAGGATTTTATATATTATAGATATACAAAATTACAGTAGAAGCTTGGAACCTTTGATGTTACAACAGCAAGAAAAAACACTAATTTATTCTACTTTACTTTTAACACTGGACACGCGTTTCGCTAACCATAACCATGTTCACATTATCAGCAGATGATTAAAACTAGTAGGTAGGTACTGGGTACTGATTAAACTTAATGTGTTTATTTCTTTAAAGTTTGGTGCCCTCTAGTGGACAAACGAAGCACTTTTGTATAGAGGGAAACTGTGTTCAAATGAACTTATTTTGATTCCAAAAATACGCAATAGTTCTATGTCCACGGAATATTGGGACATCCTGTAGGTGAGGGAGGCTACACCATAATTGAAAATGGTTGAATGAGCTGAAAATGATGATGATGATATAGAATAAAATAGTAATATTCGATTACTGAGTCTGTATAGAAAATTTTAGATATTTATTGTCCCTAATATCGACTGTAATCCACGAAGATACTGCGATACTTTTACGCGAAATCAAGAGCCCCAACTATTTCCCAATTTTTCTTATTATTAATTATTACCTCCTAATTTCTTTAAGCTGTGTGTGATTTTTCTTGCAAAAGAGAAATCGCTTGGTACCACTATTATTACGCTCACCGGTCGTGGGCTGAAAGGTCGATTTCCATAAAATCTATCTCAAATTTCGACTTAGGTGGACAAGACGGGGTACTGGTACGCCTTCGTACCGATCGGATTGATCCCATTAAAAAGCGGAGCCTACGGTTCCGCAGCCACGCTGTCTTTGCCCGCCAGAAAAATGACGGACTGGTGCACGCCGGGTGATTGTATGGTAATGAAATGGAGCGTGTCCCACGCGACGACGGCGAACGTACGAGAAAATATATGTCCACCTATGCGGACGAAAACGACGGAAATAGGTGGGCCGAACGTGTGACATATCGATATTTTTCGATAGTTTAGATCATGTACGAGGGTAGACTCAAAAGTTTCCGACATCGTCATGTTCAGGGTCCGGCAATAGTGCGTCTGGCATCTGTAGCTCCTAGAATAAAAAACTTGAGAATTTTGTTTAAGTATAAACCTAAAGTATGTATGAGGATGTATTTCCGGAAAATATTTTAACTTCTATAGGGTGGCTCAAAAAGTGTGAGTGGATCTGGATGATTTTTTTTTAATGGAACACCCTGTATATTATTGCATTTTTGGCTTCCTTTCACATCACTTTACATAATCCTAAGATACGAGTAAATCTATTTCGATAGTTTCAGAGATATTAAAAAATAAATCAAAAATATATTTTTTCAACACTTCTTAAAAAAAAATATTAAAAATACAAGAACTGTTCTGAAATCAAAACTATATTAGATATTTACTTTAGAGGGTCTGCTCTTACTTTGCTATAAATATGGTAATCGTAAATCATACAGGATGTTCAATATTTTACGCCAAACTTTCAAAAATATAAAATAATTTTTGTTCGTTTTTTTAAATGGAAGACCCTGTATATTCTTTTTTTATTTGATAGAGAATTAAAAAATGAACATTTTTTGTATTTAAAGTATTTCAACAATTTTAATAGTTTTCCGGATACACGCAGTATTATTTCATATGGCGCTTTCAATGGTAAAATACGAGAGAAAAATCACTGGGTGGCTTTGATAAAAATTTACTGTGGAAAATGCCGTATGAAATACAAAACCGGGAATATCTGCGAAATTGTTAAAAAATTTGAAATACTCTAAATGCAAAAAATGTTCATTTTTTAATTCTCCATCTATTGAAAAAATAATATACAGGGTGTTCCATTAAAAAAAAACAAAGAAAAATTATTTTATATTTTAGAAAGTTTGGCGTAGAATTTTGAACATCCTATATGATTTACGATTTCCATATTTATAGCAAAGTAAGTACAGACCATCTAAAGTAAATATATAATATAGTTTTGATTTCAGGACAGTTCTTGTATTATTAATAATTTTTTTAAGAAAGGCTAAAAAATATATAATTTTTATTTATTTATTAATATCTCTGAAATTATCGAAATATATTTACTCATGTCTTAGGATTATGTAAAGTGATCTAACAGGAAGCCAAAAATGCAATAATATACAGGGTGTTCCATTAAAAAAAAATCATGCCGATCCACTCTCACTTTCTTGAGCCACCCTATAGAAGTTAAAATATTTTCCTGAAATACATTCTAGTACATACTTTAGGTTTGCACTTAAACAAAATTTCCAAGTTTTTTGCAAGTATAAAATTTAATGCATGAATGATATTTTTACTTAAAATAAATAATATTTTTATTTAAATCATTTTAATGACTTACGTCATTTGATTTTAAGTCATATTATTTCGAAAGCTAACTTAAGACATAAAGTTAAGTCATTTTCAAAATGAATTCTGACTTGTCTTTATTCGGAAATTTAAAAAAAAAATCTATTACGCTGTACAGTGTATCCCATTTTGGTTGAAATCATAGGGTATCTCCCTTATTAGTGAAGATAGAAGGGTTCGGTTTGCACAAACCTGTCCCACTTTTTCGTCAAACGGAAGATGCTGCAAACAAAATTTTCATAGCCCTCTTAGTTTCTGAGCTGCAGGGTCTTTTCGAAAATTTTGCGAGAAGGCGAAAACTGCTTATTGTAGAACTTTTTACGTGGAATACAGTGGCGTAGTCTGTTTTTCTACCAAAAAAATATTTTTGAAAATATGAACTAAAGTTATGTTTTTTCAAATGAAACACCCTGTATATTTATAAATCATATGATCTGTCTTGCTATGAGCTTCTCAAAAATATATATCACTCTGTATTTATTTTTACTATTTACTGCAATATTTAAAATATATCATTTTCTTATTAGTAGGCCGTGATAAATAACAAAAAATCAAAATGGTATTTACTATCATACATATATTAAAATTAATTTGGGATTGATATATTTTACTTTTGAAATAGCTGTTACCACTGAAACTGTGAATATATTTTTCTTTTTTTTTATAACGGAATGGGTTTGCAGATATCTAAAAGCTTGAATTATTAAAGCATTTTTCAGGTGTTCGACATTGTTGTAGCTTGTAGTGCCCACGATATATTTCGTATTTCAAAAATCCCCAAAATCAGAAATCGAGAACGGCGAAATCCGGGAATCGAGGAGGCTGTCAATAGGTGTTCATTGGTTCCAATTCATTGATTTGAAAAATAATAATTTAACAGTATTCTAGTATTTTCATAGTTATGAGGGGGAATGTTCCCCATCTTGCTGAAAGTATATTTCACGTAAATTGGTCATATTTGGACATACTTGTTATTGTTACGTCTGTTTGATCAGGACAGCATTATTTTAAATTTTCGCTTTTAGTATTTTTGTATCTCACATAACTCAAAAACGAATTCGTATAAACCATTCAAAATGGGCATTTTTTTTTCATTTTAAGGTATTTTTTAAGGTGAGTTTCAAATATTTTTTTTTAAATAAAATGGGAAAAACTTATTCATAATTTTTAAAATTTACATGGGATTTCCTATGTCCAGGTCGGCGATGCAACACACGATATGCTAAAAATAGTACATGACTTTTTGTTGCTGTTGAGGCTATACCCTCCCTCCTTCAGAACACACGAGCCGCCACTGCTTACTGCAATCCTAGACTCAACTTTTACGTTAGATTATCATCGATAAAAATTTATCTACATGCACGATAAAATTATACCCGCTGATTCATTTAATATGCAATTTGTCACATAACTATGTATGAAGAAATACTATGTACTAAGAGAAATACAGCTATACATTATTTAAATAGTAAAAATGCGTTGTTTAAATAGGCGCAACGAAACCATTGGAGCTCATTATATAGTTTGATTTTCTTAGTAACAACATAACAAGTCGTTACGTATCTGGGTTTTCTTTGGTATTATTCCATTTTTCAAATTGTAAATATTTTCTAGAATAGATAATTTAATAACTTGCGATATTTACAGTGCATAACGTGTAGGTTGGTAGAATTTAAAATAGAAATGTTAATTTAAAAGAGTAGCAATAAGAATACAAATATAGATCATATAACATAATATACCTATAACATATAAAATATATAATGATCATAGTACAGACTTAGGCACTATGAAATTAGGTGACCACCTTACGGAGAAACAATGTTAAACACTTGTAGCAATTCTATATATTCGGTCATAAACTGCTTATCTTAATAAATAATAAATTAAGTTAAATCAAAGAAGATTTGAGTAAGTACTTATAGAAGTAACTCAATCATATTCAAATCTAGAATGCCACTCTATCTAAAGAAGAAATCATTCGACCAATGTGTACTACCAGTCATGACCTATGCATGCGAAACCTGGACACTTAAAACGGACATCATAAGGAAACGGCAGATCCCACAACATTCAATGGAACGAAATGTGCTGGGAATAAGCAAGAGACCTAACCGTAAAAGAATAAATTGGATACGACAAAAGACCCAGGTAATAGATGTCATCCACAGAGTTAAATTCCTAAATGACAATAGGCAGGACACCTGGCAAGAAGAACGGACAATAGATGAACCACAAAAATTACAGCATGGTACCGAGGAATTAAGAGACCTAGAAGAAGACCGAACCTGAAATGGGACCACGATATTTGGAAATTAGCGGAGATAACTTGAGCCCGCATAGCGAACAATAGACAATAATGGGCCCAGCTACAAAGAGAGTATGTGAGGGAGGCTACACTATAATTGGAAATGGTTGAATAAGCTGAAAATGATGATGATAGTGATGATGAAATTAAAGAATATTAAATTTCCTTAATTTTGACGCAAACTTTTATAAACAGCTGTTTCTTAAACATTCTCAACTTTCTTCCATTGAACGAGTTTTTAACAACCACTCTTTGTATATATATTATTTTTATATATATAATACTTTGTATAGTATTTTATGAATAAAAATTAGCTTTAGCCTATATAAGTTGCACTGTAGTATAATTGGACCACTGACTGTGGGCTTAGATGTATACACATCATGTAATGAACTGGTGCGGCGGGAGATACTGGGTGCTAATTCTGATTGATTTCAAATAAAGAAAATATGGAGCAATATGGATAGGGTTGCCAACCGTCCTCTATTCCAGAGGACAGTCCTCTTTTCTATCACGTATTGAAAAAGTCCTCTTTACACAACAAACTCAAAATCTAAAAAATATGCCACTATCGCCCTACAACGCTTAAAAAAAATGTTATATATTGTGAAAAGAAATTTTAATATTTATGTACAAGAAATAAATATTTGTAGAAGCGATAAACATGTTTAACTTTTTTTGATTACTTTTTGTTAGCTTACGTTTTCAAATAAAAAGTTTTGTGGAAAATCGTTTGTTTTATTTTAAAAAGTTTTGAGTATTTTAAAATCTTTGAAAAAGTAAGCCCATCAACCGCAACGTTTACATATTACAACATATATTTACAACTTTTGTGTAAATTCTTGACAACATTCGGGCTAGCTTTCAAAAAATCTTTGGCAACCCTACATGAATCTCCCAGAGAGATCTGATTGGTACACATAGTCGGGCTAAGAACAAGACAGAATTTGAACTGTTCAGTAGAACAGGAATAAATTTAACGGAGCCAGGCGAGATAACAACATTTGATATATCCAGGGGAAAACATTATAAGCTCCATTTTACTAATTTTAGAGGAGAGCACCGGACGGCTAGTGGTTATGAGGTTCTTTCCAGGTATTCTATTGTCCTGCAGAGTCATACATATTGTAGGGTCAGTTATACCTACTATAATATTGTAAAATCCTAAAATTAAGAAATTAGCAGTTATCAAGTTATTCCCCTGGACCGTTCAATTAATATTTTAGGAACTTCTTTTTACCAACATGTAAAATACCATACAAATCGGTAGCTTTGAAGAGTCTAGCTAAATATGCTTTTGAAGGATGTTGTATCTACTTCTCCACCTACTATTCTATTTTAATATGATAATGGATTTAAGGCAAAGCATTGCAATTTTGTTACAGTTCTATGCCAATCAAGACCAGTGGTATTGTTGTGTCAATCTCTGGGTTGCACTTTCTCTTTGACCCACTCATTTGATTTATTTTCATTTTTGAAAAATGGAATTAGGTGGGATACCTGACTAGGATATTGCCTCGAGATAACTTCCCTCGAGTTTGTTTATTTGCCGTTATTTCGCGTATCTCAATACTCAAATAATTTCATTAATTAAGGGTGGATTACAATTTTCAGAGCATATTTTTCTTTGTTTTTAATAATTTTTGATTTTTTAGTCCCGGTTAAAATTCCAGCGTTCTTGCAGATATTTTCGAAAATCCACTGCCTTGCAGTTGAGTTATTTCAATGCTCAGTCTTCATTTTTTGCTGTTACACTATCTTCTTTTCTAGACAATATCGTTATATTTGAAGAATACACCGAAATCTATACGAAGATATATTATTTGACTATTTGAAATTGTGTGCACTATGTGAGCATATTTGAAGTGAAACTTCTTACTTTCATCTGTCTATCTATCTGTCTGTCTGAGCACTCCATTCGGGTACCTCTAGTTGGGTTCCAATCGACCCATAATTAAGAAAAATCCTGATAATTTCGTCCATTTAGAGGCTAGGTTCGAAACGTCGGCGTCGAGGGCGTTATCCTGTAGCCTGTCCCCAATTATGCCGAAATCGACCCACATTTTTCTTCAATATCAAATCGTTATTTCCACCCTGGTGAAGATGTAAATGAAATGTCGTATCCAACTTTGCAGGGTGGGACCGTGTGCACCGTTGCTCAGGTAGCCTACCCATCAAATTTAGTCGCAATCGGACGACATCAACTTTTGACGTTTCTTATGTCAAAATTAACTGTCACAGTGACACGTGTCGTACACGGTCAAGTTGGCCTTGGTTCAATCTATCGACATACCAAATTTCATTTAAATCATTCATTGATGATGGGATTTCGTAGTGGACGAAACGCCATCAACAAGTCACCAAACCACCGTACATTGTACGGTGGCCAAACTATCATGAAAAAATGGGGCTCTTCGGAAATCACTATTTTAGAGCTAGTCTTTCTTTATCAAATAATGTTCAGTGTTGGTCTAGTTGAGTTGATACATTTTAAAAGACTTAGATACTTGTGTGAATGAGTCTAAAACAAAAACCTAATACAAAATAAAAAAGAAATATTTATATCAATTAATAAAAAAAGATGGCAGATTTGTTTACATTTTATGTTCAACGATATAAAAGATTGATTGACAAGTTAACTATATACCAGCCTTAAAGAATTCTGTAAAAAAAACTAATAAATTATATATCGAGCACCTGTTGTACCATTACAAAATGTAAATGAATTCCGCTAATATACTTATTACTACTGTAGATTTACGCTGTTTATGTGACAATATTATGTATTTACGCCGAATTCCATCAATAAGTATTTTCTAAGATTTTTATTTATAGGAAACAAAGCAATGCCACTAAATCTGTGAGAATTTTCGCGGAAATGGAAACAGCGCTGGCCAACTGACCGCACACCTGGCCGAATACAACGTTGTCACAATGTAAACTTTATTTTGGTTTCAAAGAAAATTACGAAAATTACTGTAGAGGGAAAAATAAAAGGAGAGAAAATTACAAAATTTTAATTAAGGAATCATTTTTTTTAAAGGAATTATTTTTTTGGTAAATTATAAATTTTTATCAGCAACTTAAAAAAAACAGCTGTTTATTATTTGATATTAATTTTATATATGTCAAATTAAGCAAATTGTTAATGATATTAAACTGTTAACGACATTTTCTCGATTGGATCTTCCTGTCAGGCGTCAATATAATACTATATAATATATACCGTATTATCGAAAAAACAAACCGGCGTCAAAGAGGGCTGGGGAATGGCAATCTATAATAATTTTGGCGAAGTCAATCTCTAAACGTCATTTACTGATTGAAAAAAAACTAATACTAATTATATAAAGATTAAAAAAGGACATAACGTTTCCAGACACAAATCTATTTAAACATAAATTTTACTCAATATAAAAATAACTACAATCTTTTTAAGACCAACTGCCAGGAAGCGCCATTAAAAAATGAAGAAGAGTACGGGCCTAGCAAACGACGTCTAGCGCTTGACCTCGCCAAAATTATCATCGATTATCATTCCCCAGTCGTCTTTGAAGACGTTTTTTTTTCGATCGTATGGTATTATTGTGCATATAAAATATGGAAAATTGAAAAAAATATAGTGAAATATTATGATCTAAAAAATGGCAACTGAAAAGTCCAGAACGATTTATTTGTCATTACAATTAATACTTTAACATAAGTAGGTTAGTCCCTCATAAAGACACCTGTATTACATTTACGTTATAGTACATTTTGAAGTAGAAAAGCTTTGAAGAGGAGGTCACAATCATTTCCTGGAGTTACTTAAAGAAAACGTAAATTATCCCAAATGAATAAAATCACTGTAAGATATAATAAGAGAAGCATGGAAGAAGCAAAAGGAAAAATCGGAAAAAATCAACAAAAAGTCGATAGAGTAAAGGTAAAATAGCAGAGTTTTATGTAATATATGATATACATATGTACTATATGATTTTTATACTACTTATTTATAATCATAAAATAATTCAAAGAATTTCTTTAGAAATGAATTAGAAACAATCAAAAACATAATTACAAGAAATATTTCTATTTACTGTGGTAATAGCAAAAACATTTTAAAAAGAACATGTTCAATGAAAATTTCCATTCGAAACTTTGCAAGATATAAAAGTAACAATAACCAGCAATGCACATTTCCTAGAAGTATAAAGGCGAGTGACATGCAGGAGACAAAACATATACAGGACCTAAATAGATTAGCGAGAAAAATTTGAAGAGGTGGTTGCTTTTTGAAAAATGAATGAGGTTTGAAATAAAACTGTTTTGTCAAACATCCGCAAGTGGGATTGTGCTGCAAGAACTTTTGCATTAGTTTTCCTTAAAAAAAATCAAAACCGACATTGATACTTCAATACTTGACTTAGGGTTGTCATCTTTAAAGATTAAAAATAGAGGACAAGAGAGTAAAGAAGCACCTCAAGCGAAACATTTTCTGACATCTCGTTCAAAAGTTGTGAAGAATTTACCCGAAAGTTATGTCAACGTTGGTCTTTCTTACTTTCTTAAAAATATTATACTAAAAACTTGTTGAAATAAAACAAACGATTTTCTACAAAATCGTTTGTTTTATTTCATTTTTAATTCAAAACATAAGCTCACTGTAAGTAAACATAAAAAAGCTAAACATGCATGGCTTCCACATATTATATTATATTTTTGTACATAAATATTTTACTTCTGTGCGAACGAGTGTGAGTAGCGAAAGACACGTTTTTGCCCCAAATTAACAATTTTATTAAGCACTTATAGCGTAAAAAAAGAGGACTTTTCGAATACGCGAGATAAAAGAGGACACGATCAAAACCAGGACTGTCCCCTATAAATAAAATACAATAAAAAGAATAAAGGACGGTTGGCAACTCTAACTTGGTTGGCTAAAACATATCAGGGGTTTGAATAAAAACAGTCTCCCTTCTTATGGCATTCCCTTCACTGGCGTTCTACTTCGATTTATGTATATCAATTTTTCCTAGTTTCCCCTTTTTTGGATTTATTGCTTGAAACAGGCCCAATCCACTGTAATACCGCTATTAACTTGATGTCGTTGGACTAAACCTACGCATCTATGGTCTTCCTTTAGGTCTGTTATACATATAAATGTAGGGTCTCCAGGTAAGTATTATACCCTTCTCTCCATCTCGGTCTTGTTTTCTTTCTTTTTACGTCTGTCACTTTAGTGGTTTGCCTAATCCGTTCTCTGTAGTAAAGCTGAACAAATTAGGCAAAGAAAACAAAGTCCTCCTACCGTCGGTGCCAGCACTGCTAGCCCACCAAAGGATAGAAAGTAATGAAAAAGCAAACAATCTAGCTAGAAAAGGAGCGAACACCCTACTAACTGGACCAAAACCGTTCTGTTTCCCAAGTGGAAACCAACTTAAAGCGGAACTCAAGAACCTAGAATGGGAATTCTCCAACGGTCTAAGACACTCGAATAAATTTCCTAGGATTTCCGATCGAGAAAAATTAAAATTAACTTAATTGAAACAAGAACAATCTTCGGATAATCACGGGGTTTTTAACAGGACAGTGTCCCTTCAAAGAACGCCTCAGTAGATTGAACCTAAGAGACAACGGCGAATGAAGATTTTGTGGTGAAAATGGAAAAACACCAGATGTGATGGAAAACTAACCTCTTAAAAACGATAAAATCATCTCAGATACTGGCTTTTACCAAAGCCCTGAGACTGTATAATGAATTCTAATTAAAAAAAGGGAGACATAATAAATTTATATAAGGTCGCAGTTAATCCCCCCCCCCTTTCCATATTCATTATATTCCATATAATCTCCATCTACAATCTGTTCGCTGATTTTATGGTGTCAAAGATATTCCCAACATAGGTACACCTTTCCAACGCTCCTTGCGTGATTCTGTTTTGTTTAAATATTTATGAGTTAAGGTGGATTCTCAGTATACCTTCCATATCAGCTCCCTTCCGTTTCCCTTCCGTTTAAATAAATTAGTATATCATGAAAATGAATAGGACAATGCACACTATCCGTTCCGTTTCCCTTCCGTTCCATATCCTTTCCTTCCATACATTTTTTTGGCGGATGGACTGAAGCGTTGTCAAGTTCTTACTTTTGTACCAGCTACTTACATTTGTACCAGCTCTGTTAACATTTTGCTGATATTTATTTATTCATTCATCTCTTAAAATCTCTTTAAATAGATTACCTTTTTCAAAAGATACAAATTTTTAAAATAAAACTTTCGTAATGACATAAATTGTACAATAAAAAGTACGGAACTGATACGGAAAGGAAGCTTACGTACAACGTCAATATAATAAAAAATACGGAACGGATATGGAATGGAAACGGAAGGTATAGTGAGAATCAATCTTTATTATCACATTTCCCATATGTCAAATACCTTTCTTTTGTGATGCATTGCGATGTTTTTATTTTATATTTTAACTTCCGTAAATTATGTTTTTTTTTATTAATTTCTAATATTTTTATCAACATTTTTCTTATTTCCTTTATTCCATTTCCTCTGCTAATAATGGTAATTATTTTTGGTTAGAAATTTAATTGTTTTTTCTTTTTTTTAAGATTTAAAAGTAAAAAATTGCCTTTTTTTGGTCCTGGTCCCCTACTTTCGATTTTATAAACTAATTACCGTCTAACGGAAATATTGATCAATAAGCCCAATATGGACTGGAGTAGTGAAGTTATATTATTTTAAGTTACTGGCAACGCCGTTGCGATGCGATTTTGCTTAATTTATTTCAAAATGAGTAACCGAGGAGGGAATCTATGAGCACTGAATCGGGCGCGTAGTACGGCCATGGCACCGTTCCACGCAAAATAACTCTTGTTTTATTTGCGGTACGTGTTGCATTCACCTTGTCATCAGACGAAATGCCAACTATGTGACATGTTTTAATCATATAGGGCGACAAAGACTAGAGAGTGACTTCAAAATCAGAATACCATAAGGTGAAGAAGAGATGAATTGCATAAAACGCGGTTTATGATTATTTCTTATAGCAATACCACAGCCCATTCATAACAAGCCTACGATCTTAACTACGATTTGTATGGAACTTTGGGTACCTACTTAGATATTCGCTTATCTTATATTATACTACCTTCCGTATCCGCTACTTTCCGTCTCCTTTCCGTTTACGTAAAATATTATATCATGTAAATACTCGTAAATAGGAAAACGCACACTATCGTTCCGTTTCCGAAGCGTTTCCGTACCGTTTCTATGGTTACGTTTAATAGGGTGAATATATTCTATTCACTGCCTCTATTCAATTTCCTATATACTTCCGTTCCATATCCGTTCAGTATACGTATGTTAGTAACGCAAGTTAGTAACGTTCTGTATACATCCGACGTACAAAGTTTTATTCTCTCACTAAACCTTCCATCCATTCCATATCCATGCTTTTCCGTATTTTTTATTTAGGACGCTATACGTAAGCTTCCGTTCCATACTTTTTATTGTACGATTTATTATATTACAAAAGTTTTATTTTAAAAATTTGAATCTCTTGAAAAAGGTAATAGATTTAATTAAGAGTTAAAAGAATAAATAAATATCAGCAAACTTTTAACAGAGCTGGTACAAATGTAAGAACATGACAACACTGTTTCCCATACGCTTCAGTCCGTCCGCCAAAAAAACATATGGCAGGAAAGGATATGGAACGGAAGGGAAACGGAACGGATAGTGTGCATTGTCCTATCCATTTACATTCATACAATATTTTATGTAAACGGAAGGGAGCTGATACGGAAGGTATAGTAAGAATCAACCTTAATTTGACTCTATTCACAGTTCCTATACACTTCCGTTCCATATCCGTAACCACAGAAACGGTACGTAAACAGAACGGATAGTGTGCATTGTCCTGCTGATTTACAGGATATAATATTTTACGTAAACGGAAAGGAAACGGAAATTAGCGGATACGAAACGTATAATGAGAATCAAGCTTTATACGTCCAATGTCTTTTGTCAAATGAAAAATATTTTGTGTTTTCGGCCCATTCTGTGCTTTTGTATTGTCATTTTTCAGTGCCAAGCATTTATTTACTGAATCTTCTTTGAAATTTCTTGAATCTTACCCTTTATGACCACAACTGACCATAACTTTGTTCCATTACAAAACTTGGTTAAAATAGAATACATATTGAAGAATTAAATATTTTTTTAAGATAAAATACTTCATATCTAAATCAGGATAATTTTAATCATGGATTTAAATTAAAAATTAAATAATTAAATAAAAAAATCAACCTGTTTAAAAACCTATAATAACTCGAAAAATACCTGTAAAAGTTATAAAAAAATTTCTATAAAGCTATAAAAAGCTATTCCTATAACAATTATATCCTAATTTACCAAATAAAGAGTTAAACTTACTCTTGTAGCGTTTAAATACTTTTAATAAATGGAAAAATAATTGTAAAAGATATAACACATCTACCTACTTAATATCTATTCATCTATTAAAAGTTGGACCGATTTTTGAAGTAATTTCTTGTGAATCCATTAAACTTTTAAACGGCAGATATTCAGGGTTGTTCACCACATACGACACGGAGTATTGTAGCTAAACGATTAGATTTTTACAAATTGCAAGTTTTGGGTTCGTTGAAGGACTATTAGAGCTACAATTTAAAAATATTTTTACAAGATACAGAGTGTCCCAAATAAATAAAAAATATCAAACTTGTATTTTTTTAAATGGAACACCCTGTATATTATTACATTTTTAGTTTCTACGATTAAAATAACGGTAAATTTGATTAAGATTTATTATACTTAAACCTTACCGTTTTTGAAATATTTTCAATTTTGTGAAATTGCAGTAAAAATTTTAAGGCTTCATTTCTCCAAGGGTATAACTTGAAGGGATAGGTAAAAAGTGGTATAATACAATTTGATAGACAATTAAATTATGCATCTGATTCTCCTAAAATATACAGGGCGTTCTATTTAAATTAAACAAGTTATTGCCGTTTAAAGCTAGTAATTATTTAAAAAAAAAATTTAGACACTCTGTATAAGGTAGTATAATGTTTATTATTGCAACACAATAACTGATCAATAACTAAACTTCAGTAAATATTTAGTATTAAAAACTTTAATACCCTTGGAGAAATGAAGCCTAAAAATTTTTACTGCAATTTCACAAAATTGAAAATATTTCAAAAACGGTAAGGTTTAAGTGTGATAAACCTTAATAAAATTTACCTTTATTTCAATCGTAGAATCTAAAAATGTAATAATATATAGGGTGTTCCATTTAAAAAAATACAACTATAGCATTTTTTACTTATTTGGGACACTCTGTATCTTGTAAAATTATTTCTAAATTGTAGCTCTAATAGTCCTTCAACGAACCCAAAACTTAAAATTTGTAAAAATCTAATCGTTTAGCTATAATACTCCGTGTCGTATGTGGTGAACAACCCTGTTTATTTCGAAATGAAGAACTGATGGAAATCCGGTATTCGAATACATTTCATTCGCAAACTCTAGTGCAGAACTAGTTTCTTCTGATGTTAGGTTATATTCTTATTCCAGAGTATCTATAATCAATGTCAAAAAATATGCTGGTATCAAGCCTGTTTTATATCCTTTTTGAAACAACTATATGTTGATGAAGATAACTTCTGCCTTCTCCAATTTATCCTTTAGTTCTTTTCAAATCATCATTTCATCATCAAAGTTTACAGAATGAAAATAAAATGTCGGTGACCGATGTGCAAAAACAACACGCGGCGTAGCAATGTTAATATTTATCGACATTGGGCAGAGTTGCGAAGATTTTGCCATTTAGGAAAGAACTTTAATGGAAGACGAGTCGTTAATTAGTTGGAAATCCAATTTAAATAGAAAATTGATTAAAACAAAAAAAAAGCCGAATAAAATAAAAAAAATATCGTTTTTTTTTAAAAATCATGATTTTTTTGCACCCTTATCCAAATACTGATCATCATAAAATGGATATAATACCATGAAATTGATATAATATTATTTACCATCTGCTCTTCCAATCATTCAGTACATATTATTAAGCTATCATTAAATTATCATTATTTACTTACCAAACACCTTCAAATTGATGGTATGACTGTGCATGACAGTGTCGTTTCGCAGAACGCAGGTGTAGTTACCCTCGTCATCTGGTCGAATAGCATACGTGTATATCGTTTGGTTTGCATTTTCGGGGTAAATAATCATCCTGGATAAATCCAATTCCCAAGGGTATATTTTTCCATCTTTGTACCTATAACAAAAAAATATCATTAGTATTGGCACACAAAGAAACTACAGTTTAATTAATTGGTTCATAAAAAGTCTACTTCTGAAGTATTCAGTAAGTATTGATTTTGGGTATATGCTGATCTGTTTAGTAGAGATGAAGTGAATTTTATAGTGGGATTAATACTAATAATGTGCGAAAGATGCCTCCATCTTGTCCGGATCGGGGCTATTTGTACTTAAACCAAGGTATTTTTGTTACCATTTTGTAAACAACTTGTTTTTAAAAATACAGTGACAGTTTCAAAAATTAGGTTACAGATACTGATTTGTTAGTTTTATTACTGCATTATCGGACAAAAAATTCTATTTTTATGCTTCGGCCTGGAAAATCGTCCAAACCTCACAGAGTAACTGACATCGGTAATATGCAGAACAAGATTGGTGACATGAAGCATTCACTCTTATTGGCACATGCTATATGAGGATGTGATACAACCTCATGCTTGTTTAAAAAAGGTAAACTGGCGACTCTCAAAACGTTACAAAAAGATCCTCATCTGCGACAAATTACATTCATTTTTTTTACCATCCATTCCAAGCAAAAGATTTAGATCAGTTGAGGTATTATAAATATAAAACCCTTACATCTCGTCAGGTACTTAAAATTTTGATTTAGCTACCTTACCTCCAACAACTAACGCAGCTGAAAATTATTATTACATATCATTTACAAATGCAGTATTGGCTAAATAACGGAAAAGAGGCAACAGAATGGGGATGGACTAAAAAAACGGATACCTTAGTTCCAAAATCAACGTCAAACGCAGTGGCAATAGAATTTGTATTGAAAATTATTTACTGTAATTACAAATCTGGATGTAATAAACTATGTACATGTTTAAAATCCAATATGCCCTGTTCAAGCTTGTGTGGTAACTGTAATGGTATTTCTTGCGACAACCAACAAATCTCGGTCGATGAAGAACAAATCGAAGAAAATTGTAAACTTCATTTTTTTTTTCTAGAGATGACAGTTTGAAAAGTTAGGTTACAAGTAACGCATTTTTATTAAAATGGTCATAATTTGAAATATTGTTATTCGATTTGTAGGGGTATGTTTATAATGTATTTATCATAATGAAAAAGGGTTAAGATCGTAGATGATATTTATGTCAAAAAGACATTCGCAAGTACTTTACATTTTATTTTTTTCTTCCAACCTGTAGCTTAATTTTTCAAACTGTCACTGTATGTATTTTTAAAAACAAGTAGTTTACAAAATGGTAACAAGGAGACCTTAGTTTAAGTGCTTTTGTACATTATTAGTACACATGTATTTAGTAAAGAATAGCTTTTACAATTTTTGTTAATTTTGAAATATTATTAAACCACCAATAAATATTTCTTGAAAATGTCACAAGGATTGTATTTTAGTTGAATTAATGCTAAATATCCATGTTATTTGTTAATAAGCTTAAAAATTTAGTAATTTGCATTTCGGTGATTCCTTTTAAAAATTGCTCGACTTTCAAAAAAATGTTGTACGTCACTGTGTTAGGATAATAAACAATTTTTTATTGATTCTGATAGAGTTTTTTATTCTCTTTAATTTTTATCTCTTGGAGTTTTTCGCTATAACGCACGGTTTTCGAGTTATTAATATTTTTTTCCCAAAAAGTACCAAAATTCAAGATGGCGGCCGATTTTTTTTGATGACGCACACACCGGACAAATGGGGACTTTTAGTATGTTAATAAGGGTTACTAATGCTAACTATTTTCAATGGTCGCAGCTTTCTAAAAATTTTTGCAAATTCAAAATTATTTGCACTGGCCTATACCTTGAAAATTCGAAAACTGACACAACCGTCAATGACGTCTGCGCCTTCATGCGTTCGGGCCGAGCTGTAGCAGGCCAGAATAATTCGCAAAGGCAGAAATTAATATAAAGTGTAATATTTTTTATAACACCTAGTGGCAATATTTGAAAGTACCTATTACATGTTATTACATACGTCTAGATGTAATTGATAGTCTATGAATAAAGATAGTCGTTTGACGGAGTTCAACTGATCCGTGTGTTATTTTATTGCTCTCTTAAGTCGGTCCCACGCGACACGGCGAACACCTTCTACCGTTGGATACACGGATATCGTGTGGGCGCCCAGAGACGAAATACATCCGTCCAACGTAATGCATGCCGCTTTCGGGTAGGGATGTTCGGTCCTAAAATTTCAGTACCGGTATTCGGTACCACGAAGTACCGGTCCAACTTCCAACAATTAGATCGGTGGGACCGATACTAAACCAGTATAACTCTTGAACCGGAATACCGGATGTACCGAAATATTGGAGAGACCGAAAAAACATTTTTAGTTGTTGTGCCATCAGTGAGCATATACCGCATGATACCATTTTAAAAAATATAAATGTATCAGACAATTGTTACAGAAGGTTTATTTACGTTCTTGCCCTCGTAGCCTTCGAGAAGTCAAGACTTTTTAATACGTGTATGTTGAACATCATCACCTTGATCACAGTAGATACATGATGCACTATCAACCCTACGACGATCGTTTAAATATTTTCTAAAACATACATGGCCAGACAATGTTTGACTCATGAAGTAATCGACTTTCTCCATATTGTCTGTTTAACCATAGTTGTATGTCGGGTATTAACATGTATGTGCATCTGCCATATATTCCGTTATTCCATTTCTCTTGCCACTGTTGGAGAAGTTTTGTACTTGCTATATTTTTAACCATCCCATGGTATCTATTATATCGTTCCTGTATGAGCAGATCAATAGACCCTATTTCAGCTCTAACTCTTATGGTTAATAGACATAATGCGTTGTATTCTGCGTAGTCTTTGCATTAGCTTGCGATTGTTAGTGACTTTATGCCAGCATACAACAGCTGCGAAAGTACCACACCAAGTACTCTCTTTTGGATACTTTAGCACCTCCTACATTTGGCATGTTGTAACAGGTTAAAAAACAACGTAGCTAAAACAACTGATGCGTTATTCTCCAACCCGTTGCGAGCCTCCATCGACAATCGACCGATGCAGCAGCGTTCCTTTCCCACTCCGATTATCTCGATCGCCGCTCTGTTATGCTCGTAACAGGTTAAAAAACAACGTTGCTAAAACAACTGATGCCTTATTCTCCAACCTGTTTCGAACCTCCATCGACAATCGACCGATGCAGCAGCGTTACTTTCCCACTCCGATTATCACGATCGCCGCTCTGTTATGCTCGTAACAGGTTAAAAAACAATGTAGCTAAAACAACTGATGCGTTATTCTCCAACCTGTTGCGAGCCTCCATCGACAATCGACCGATGCAGCAGCGTTCCTTTCCCACTCCGATTATCTCGATCGCCGCTCTGTTATGCTCGTAACATGCAATGTATGCTTCCTTGTTCCTTGTATATAAAACTGCACCGGGAATATTTTCATCACGTTCCAGAGCATAGGTCCCAAGACTAATCCCTGTGGTACACCGCTATTTACCATCACAGTTTTTTGTAACCCTCCGGCCTCTATTATGATTCTTCTCTCTGATAGGTAGGATGCTATAATATCAATTAGATATTTATCTATTTTCCTCTTTTGCAGAATTCATGCATTTTTCATGTCATTTGTAATTATTGCACAGAGTCTACGAATATAAATTATAGCCTATGTGTTATTCTGATGTATAAGCTCCATTCAGTAGTTTACAGATCCATTCAGTAGTTTTTGCGTGAAAGTGTAAAAAATCTCCATACATCCATCAATACATACAAACTTTCGCGTTTATAATATTAGTAAGGAATAACATGAAAAAATTATTACAGAAAATCGCACACGATAGAAACAAAATGTGTTAAAATCGGCTAGGGAATAACAATCGATTATAATTTTAGCGAGGTCAAGCTCTAGATGTCATTTACTTGGCCCGTACTTTTCTTTAATTTTCATGGCGCTTACTGCCAGTTGCTCTTCAGCAGGTATTGATTTATTTTTATATTTTGTAAAATCATTTTTAAATGGTTTGGTTTGGTTTGGTTATTTTTAAATGGTGTAGTTTTTAAAATAAATATTTTTAGTCGACCATACCAATAGGTATGGTAGGCTATTAAGATGGGCAATTTTTTTTTTAATTTCACTCAAAATGAGTTATTTGGGTCATAAATGACCTAAATACAAAATATTTTCATAGTGGCTGTCTGTTTGTCTGTCCGTCTGTAACACGATAACTCAAAAACCGCTAAACCGATTTTAACCAAATTTGGCACAAAAATACTGTGGCACTCGAGAATCTGGCCATTAGTTTTTGGTGGGGGTGGGGGGTTGGTAAGGGGGTATGGGAGGGGGTTAAAAATTTATAAAAATCGTAACTCCAAAATTACAGTAGCTAGCGAAACGCGGTTTTCAATTTAAGATTAGGATTAATATTTGCAACAAAATTTGTAATAACATCAAAATCAGCCAAAGTCGCAGTTTTTGAGATAAAAAAAATTGGAAAAATTCCTTCACTTTGAAACTAAAAGAACTGCGTACCAACTTTTTATTAACATATTTTAGTATGGGCGGCTATATGTGCCTCCTGGCGCCAATTTTTTGGAAATAAGACTTGTGTCTGGAAATTTTCTATCCTTTTTTTTAATCTTTCTATAATTA
This sequence comes from Sitophilus oryzae, assembly GCF_002938485.1. Taxonomy (NCBI): domain Eukaryota; kingdom Metazoa; phylum Arthropoda; class Insecta; order Coleoptera; family Curculionidae; genus Sitophilus; species Sitophilus oryzae. Next base: position 247,554 of record NW_022147065.1, on the reverse strand, counting down.
TAGTTAATTAATTATTTTTAGTAAATGACGTCTAGAGAATGACCTCGCCAAAATTATGATCGATTGTCATTCCCCATTGTCATTGCCGTGTTTGGCGCCGTTTTTTTTTTGATCATAGGTACTTTATATTTATCTTAACACGAACAATTTGTCACGGAAAATACACAAGGGACATTCAGTTAATATTCTTTGAAAGTACTCTTTACTTATTTTAGCCATATTAATTTAGGTAGGTGTAGGTATAATCTAAGAAAATTTCCATTATCTTCAAAGGTGTGATTAAAAGCAGGCAAAACAAGTACATTGCGACTTCAATTTGCTGGCAAATTAATCTGGTTTTTATTTTATTTGAGGAAATAAACCAGTAAATTCGCGGAAAAATGCGATAAATCGCTGGGCGGCTGCCTGCACAGATAGAAAACGAAAATACTGCGTTTTTTCGCAGGAATAATCTGTGTTGCCGACCCGTTGGTTTATTGTTTATTTTGTAATTAAACCGTTCGGAGAATTGGATTTAATGACGAACTGCCACGTCCGAGAATTAGGCAAGGTTAGTGTAAATGAGCCAGTGGCGTTTTACAGTTTTTATTGCAATACTATTTTCATTTGTAATTACCTCTCCAATACCGATTTAGGAAAGTATTTTAATTACTGCCTTTTATTAATAAGATTAAAGGTCACTCGCACACACAGTGTGATATGGAAAATATTCTCTGGAACAAGAATATTCTTAAGTGGAAAATTTTCGCCAGATCAGTGGCGTGCGGTAAAATTTTTAAAAGGGAAAGCGATTCAATAAAGGTAATAAAAAAAGTCGAAAATATGTTTGTATACATATTGATATCTCAGATCATTAATCCATTATTAACGCACTATCTAAATTCACATTAATTGAATTACTTTGAAATTATTAATTAAAAAAAACTTCTATACTTATTGTCTCAAGTATAAAGGAAAAGTCTATACCGGGTGCGTCTCAAAAGTGGCTCACCCCCTATAACTTTTTTATTTTTTCAGATAAAAAAACGAGTTTTGGTATATTAGTATATGACATAAATTAGGATTGATTGACGTATTTAATTGTTTTTATTCACTTCCTGTTTTACCGAAAATGACTACAACATTTGATTTTTAAATGGCACCCTCGGTATATTTTTACTTAGGGTGTATTCCGTTGCTTACCTTGGTTATGGTTTTATATTCCGTTTCTATCGGTCTCCTGAAAAATTTCTTATTACGGAACACGGTTCCTGAAAAATTCGGTTATAACTGTCACCAAACTAACCAGCGCGAGAAGGCTGGTTTTTCTGGTTTTGTTTATCAATCAATGTTATTTATGTGACAGAAATCAAGCAAATATTGGAAGTTCGAGTGAAATTCTCATTTAATTTCTAAAATCTGTAATAATACTTGGTATTTAGATCCAAAAGCAATGGAGGTAGGCAGTAAAGGTAAATAAATTTCATTAACTAAATACATATTTTTTCATTAACTAATAACTTTTAAAGAAAACATGAAAAACAAGACAACAAGTAATCTTGAATGTTTTGTAAGCTATAAAAATATAAATATTGATTAGATTTGTTTATTTATTATTGATCTGTTTTAATATTGGACCTGCAAATCTTCACTTGATCTGTCTAACGAGTTTAACAGTTTATTAATAAAGTAGTTTTCAATATTACACTCCATTGAAAAGAAGAAGCAAACGTAAAAGCAGAGAATAGGTACATTAAAAATGCACAACAGATAACTTTTATAATAGAGGTATTGAAATTTAGAAAACGTCAATATTTGACGTTTCCAGTATTTTACCAAACTGTTCCGTATCAAACCGATATTTTTGAGGAACCGCTCTTTACCGTAGTTTACCGGTCTGGTTTGCCTGGTTTTGCAACGGAATATAGCCTTAATTCGATAGAAAACGACACCCTGAATAGAGTGACATATCATATGTCAACTTTTGACATATGGTTCATAATGACCATTTGGGTCGAAATACCAAGTATGTGGTACCAAATTCTTCGTAAAAAAATATTTTTCCAAATATGCTAATAAGCCACGCTCGTTAAATGTGAAAAAATTGAAATATGATTAAAAATACAATTTGGGCATCTTTTATCCGGCCAGCACAAGATACTAAAAACATTAGACGATTAAATCTATTCTTCCAAGGCTCCATGATTAAAAATTAGTGTTTTTAACACAACCATGGCACTCTAGATTGAACTTTAAAATAAGATTTTTTAAGCGAAGGTGTCAAAAGTTGACATATGATATGCCATTCTATTCAGAGTGTCATTTTCTATCGAATAAAGTAAAAAAATACCGAGGGTGCCATTTAAAAATCAAAGGTTGCAGTCATTTCCGGTAAAACAGGAAGTGACCAAAAACAATTGAATACGTCGATCAATCCTAAGTTATGTTATATACTAATATACCTAATCTCGTTTTTTTTATCTAAAAAAATAAAAAAGTTATAGGGTTGAGCCATTTTTGAGACGCACCTGGCACATATAATATAGTATAATTCCTTAAACTGTGACTATACTAAAAATATTAAACGTGCACGTTAAACATAGACAACCACAACGCTCATTATTCGAATGCTTTATAATGCTTATTTAACATTTAGCATTATTATTCAACGGTTTTTCGTACAGGTGTGTATTATTCTAAAACATGACTAACTGTACGATCTTCAGTAAAGGTAATTTATTTTTAGTAACGTTAAGATCTGTGGTTTCGTATTTTACGTGGGTGTATGTAGAAATCGTGTAAGAACTCTAACAGGTTTCATTGAACATGTAATTCTAAAAAGTGACGTACCAGGTTTATATTTAATTAATCAAAGTGGCTAAATTACCGCTGGCGGTATAGATAATTGCCATAAGAAAGACCGCTGTTAGATGGTTTTACAGGTTTATTAACATTGAATGCTGTCGAACAACGAGGTAAATTTTTCAAGTACGGCGGTTTTTAATAAATATATAAAGAATACCGCCGGTATACTTTAAAAAAATAGAAATACCGTCCTTATTTTACCAAATTACCTTTGTTTATTGTTTTTCCCAACGTAAGTTCTGTGATTAGGTACTGTTGCCAAAATAAAAGTACTTTTATTGCATGCAAAATAAACATTTTTGACATGTTAGATGCAAAATAAGAAAGCAATGAACACTAACTTTTTATCATTTAAAATGCAAAAATAAAGGTTATGTTATCAGTTCGAAAAATTCGTCAGAATAGAAGGACTTAAAACAGTAATGATTTGGCGGTTGGTGGACCTTAACTTAGGTTAATATAGTTTCAATCTTTTTTTGTTGTTTTTCTCGGTATGGTATTTGATGTTTAAATTACAGAATACCCCCGCTAGACGGCATTTATCTACCAGGTTAAGTTCATACCGCCATCAACGACGAATTAATTTAATTTTCCACCGGCATTTACAGATATAAAAATAGTATGCCGCCGGATGACGGTATTTTCTTGTATATGTTGGAGGCAGATGCCGAATTCGGCCTATGTCCGAAATAATTAGACATATGGCGATTTTTCCATACTAAACTTGCCAGATGCGTGCAACTTCGTGGTTATGAATAATAGTCTTTATATAACTTCTTTGCGGAGAGGGTTAATCTTTTTTTGGTATAATATAACAACAAAAGATTAACACCCTCCGCATAGAAGTTGAACCCAATGCAATCAAAACTCTTCCGCGTAACTTTGTGGATATAGGTAGGTATATTTAATTATAATCGCCATATGTTTAATTATGCATCTGACTCCAACATATCACCAATAAGGCCGGCTATTGTTTAGCCAGTGTTGTAATTAAAATAAGCAAACATACGGTAATCAGGAAAAGATGAAAGTTTCATCGCTGCGACTGTAACCGGCGATTGCGATTTTAATATTACTAGCAAGTACTAGATATATAATTATCTGTATATGTACCTATGGCTTAACGGTTAAAACGAGTTAATAATAATCAGTTGTTTAGTTTTTAACTGGTTATACATCTGAAACACATATTATATGTATTAAAATTTTATATGCTGCAAATGCTGCAACTACACATACATATGTTACCTTATCTTTCTACGGTTCTCAATTATCAAGTTCTTTATCCAATTCTTAATGAATCAAAAACATATATTTTTTTAAGGTGGCTCACCCCTATAACTTTTTTATTTTTTTTTCAGATAAAGAAACGAGATTTGGTAAGTTAATATATATATATATATATATATATATATATGACATAAATCTGGATTGATTGGCTTATTCAATTGATTTACGATTTACATTCAATCCTGTTTCACCATAAATGACTACAACTTTTGGTATTTTAATGACATCTTCGGTATTTTTAATACTTTATTCGGTAAAAAATGACACTCTGAAGAGAATGACATATCAGCTTACTTCGGGTTTCTCTTATTACCGATTCTGAACCGGCCTAGAACTGTGATGCGTATGCGCAGAAGGAAATATGCAGAGATTATTTCATTTGCGCATGCGCTGCAGAGTTCTAGGACGGTTCAGAATCGGTAATAACCAGAACCCGAACAAAGCTATCATATACCAACTTTTGCCATTTTCGCATATGGTTTTCGTAATTGGAAATTAAACCATATACATAACTGTAACATGCGGTTCATAACGACAATATCACTCGAAATACCAAGTGTGTGGTACCAAATTATTTGTATAAAACTGCTTTTTCTAAATAGGCTAATGGGCCACCCTCGTTCCATTTGAAAAAATTGAGATATGATTAAAAATACGATTTGGGCATCTTTTAATCGGTCAGAACAACACACGAAAAACAATAGACGCTTCTAAGGCTCCTTGATTAAAAATTAGTGTTTTTAACACAACCATGACACCATGAAATTTAAAATAAGATGTTTTTAAGCGAAAGTGTCAAAAGTTGACATATGATATCCCATTCTATTCAGAGTGTCATTTTCTATGGAATAAAGTAAAAAAATACCGATGGTGCCATTTAAAAATCAAAAGTTGCAGTCATTTCCGGTGAAACAGGAAGTGATCGAAAAGAATTGAATATATACCAACATTCCAAATTTCGTTTTTTTTATCAGAAAAAATAAAAAAGTTATAGGAGGTGAACCACTCTTAAGAAACACTTGGTATATCATTAATCTTGGCCCTAGAAAATAATATCTTCTCTATAAATAAATAATATCAAAGAGAAAATTCAATCGCAGTTAGAAATAAAATGCTTCAATAGACCAATACACCACAAAATGACCTACATTTAGAAAAAAAATCGCTAATCGCAACTCCCAAAAATTCAAACTCGCAGTTTATAAAATTACAATCGCAACTATAATAATATTGGTTGCCTAAATTGAAACTCGCAAATAGAAAAAATCACAGTCGCAGTCTCCTATGAAAGCCTATCGCAGATTGCGACTGCAATTTTAAAATCGCTGCGATCGAATCGCAGTTTGCGATTTTTATCTCTGCCTTGGAGTGCAAACGGGATGCACCAAAAACAAGAATTTCCCTACATTTTTGCAGCAAAATTTTGAGTGAATTGTTGAAGTCGTCCCCATCGGTATTGCATGGATTAAAAACATAGACTTTGATATTTAGCCCTTCATTTATTGATGTTCTGTTTTCTGCATTTAGAAACTTCGTAAGACAGTGAAATACAAGTGTTGTAATATGGACCTAAAATTAAAATACGGTTAATACAAAAAAGGAAGTCCCAATTTGCATGAAACTACAACTCTTCTTCCCAAATGTGTCTAAATTATGAATAAAACACTTAGTTAATAAAAAAAATGTATTAAAGCATCAGCTTCATAAACAACAAAAAGAATAAATAAATATTAATAAGTAAGTAATAAATACAAGAAGCACAAAGAAACAAAGCAAGAACTTTTATGTAAAGCTGTTTGCAAGGAGCCATTATAAATTGTTTCTTCAAACTGTTTCTTTAACGAATTCTTACTTCTTTTTGAGTTCCAGAGGCTATGAATTAGTAAATTGACAAACAGAAATTTCTAGGAACTCGTCATTTGTGGTAGTTTTATTTGTCACCACCACTGAACTTTCTAAAATCCATTTCACGCAATAAAGAAATTGTTTCGGAGAATTTCAATTTTAAACAGCCACAGGCTCGTACTTACAAATACACTTCTCCCCTTTTTAATGACCGCGTAGTTGCATGACGTTTGACACTGAACATACTGTAAACGTTTTGGATTTTAACTTTATCCACACACCGAAGTAATAAAATAAATTAAGCGGAATAGACTATGAAATAATAGTTGGATTTATGGATTCTTGTAAAAGTAAAATTAACAAAACAAAGCACCACCTCAATGGAAGTTATACGTCTTGAAACAGTGGCGTACATACACTCAGATGCAAAAAAAACGCAACAGAGAAAATTTTGGTCAAGTTTAAAGTGTTATATTTTAGTTATTTTTGGCCCTATTTGCATGATTTTTTTAGTAAACTGTATATAATTATATCAATTTTACTTCGTAAACTCAGTTTTTTGTAAACTTTAGTAATTGGCATATTATACAGGGTTAATCGAGGGGTTGTTATTTTATCCTAAGTTTAAAACACCCTGTGCAATAATTTTGTGTGTAAATTTTCCTAAAATATAATTTTATGGTAAGAACCATGTCTCCTGAGCATTTTGTTTTTTGGATCACGTCAATGCATGCTTTGGTAAATTTTTAAGAGCGAAATGAACTGATACGATCAATTTACATTTTTTTTTAGTTATCATTACTTTTGATTTGGTCATATTACCCTGCATCGGATACTCTATACTAAATTAAAAAAAAACGTTAAAGACTAACGATACAGTCCTGGTTTTAATAAACATTAATAACGATAACAGAACTAACGATATTAAGGAAAACATCTGTAATACTGAAGTATACAAATAGAAAAAAAAACTGTAAAAATACCCTAATACATTGTATTGCCTCCTCTGGCTGATAACTGCCTGTATACGTTTGTTCATACTGTCATTGAGGATGCATATATCATATTGCGTTATGTTTTCCCATTCTTCTTTAAGGACCAAGCGAGGTTCATTTATTTAAGCTGGTAACGCTGCGCGACCTCTAACACTCCTGCCTAGCATTTTCCAAACGTCGAACATGATGGGCAGTTCATAGTAGTCTATAGTTCAAAATAATCACCAAAGCTACCTTGTCATATTGAAAAAAAAATCAAAAATAAATTATAATGGAAAAAAAATGCAATTGACATGATCCAAAAAACAAAATGCTCAGGAGACATGGTTCTGACCCTAAAATTATATTTCAGGAAAATTTATACACGAAGTTATTGAGGGTGTGTCAAAGTTAGGGTAAAGAAACAACCCCTCGATTAACCCTGTATAATATGCCAAATACTAAAGGTTATAAAGAACTGAGTTTACAAATTAAAGTTGATATAATTATATACAGTTTGCTAAAAAAATCATGAAAATAGGGCTAAAAATAACAAAAATATAACAGTTTAAATTTGACCAAAATTTTCTCCGTTGCATTTTTTTGCATCTGGTGTATAATGTACACAAAAAGGCATTGACTACCCCACGCAATATAATTTTTTTATATCATTACATTATAACTTATTACTAGTGATGGGATAACTCGAGCGAAAATTCGCTTGAGTACTCGATTATTGAAATATCTGACATCGCTCGATTATGAACGAGCGATGCAAGTGACGAATTACGAGCGACGAACGCAAGCGATCCTAGAATGAAATAAATTGAAATCCGATTTTAATGTGACATACTCGATAAAAAGCCGAGCGAATTTTCTATATACATTGCAGGTAGCAAATTTGTACAACGTTATCCGTTGTGTATCTGAGGGACAAAATTTTACGCCCTACATCGACAATGGTTTGAAATAAACTAAATCACACAAAACACATACACAAGGAGAAGTGCGAGCGCCTTGCTAAATATTGGAAAGTGAAATTGACATTTATATTTGACACTGTTGACAAGTCTACTGCTACTAGCGCCCCCAATATCGCTTGTAGGAACTACGGACTAAATTGTCACGCTTGGCGGGAAGTTTAAAAAAATAAAAAAAATTAATTCTTCATTTATTTTTAATTATGACATACATAAAAACACAAAAAATACACCATTTTTTAAAAATATGTTTAATATCAATATCAAATATAAAACAGAAATTAATTTCACCACAATAAATTAATAAAATTAAAAGAATAATGTTACAAGTAGATCACGAGACCAAATTAATTATAACAAAACTGAAAAAAATGGCGTCATAGATGGCTTAGAAATGAAGATATATATATCATAATTTTGAAAGTAAAATTATATAGGAAATGTCATCGATCATCATTTTTAAGCCAACTGAACGATTATTTCAAACATACAAGCTGAGTTCGTTCATAGTGCTCTGAGAAATCTAGATAAACAAAGAATAATAAATTAAAAGTATTCCAGGGGAAAAGAGAGGAAAAACCTGTATCGTCTCTGATATCTGTCAGGGTATTGTTGAAAGTGTCATCTTTTTGCTCGAAGTTTTCAGGTCCATTAAAAAGATGACATTTACAACAATACTTTGCCGTAACATTCACAAATATCAAAGAGAGAGTACAGGTATTGCCTCTCTTTTCCTCTGGGATGCTTTATATCTGTTGTTCTTTGTTTATCTATATTTCTCAGAGCATGATGCCGAACACGACTACAGTATATAATAATTTCAATAACCTAAGTGGAAAGAAAAAGATCACCTTTCTGTTTTGTACTATGGTCCCTTTCTTCCGATGGCTCATCTCGTTGATATTTAGGAAGGTATCCATAAAATATATATTTTATTATCGGTCCTGGGATGAAAAAATATAAAATTCAATTTGATTTGATGATCCTTTTCTGTCACCTAAATCAGGAGAATGACAATGAGCATGTTAAGATGAAAAAAAAACTTATTTATCAACACTTACCTACACGTTAGTCCAAGGAGTTTTATCAAAACCTATATTTGCCTAAATAATTTATGTATTAAATTTACAAACCAAACTGCAGCGTGCTTAGGCAGCGTGTAAACAAAAGAAATAAAATGGCGACAAGTCAACGTCAACAACCCGACAAGGAGAAAAGTGGTGTTCGAATAACAAATTATGGGTCACCAAAAATTGTTTTTGTCTCCTTTCAACGCACACTTTAGAAAGAAAAAGAGATGAACTGTTATACTGAAAGAATGTCAAGCTTTTATCTGTCACTCTTGTCAATAATTTATCGGTAAGGAAGATTCCTAGAAAATCGCTTGTAGTCAAGTTTTCAACCATTGCCAGTTCTCCCATAAGAAGTATCATCCACATGTTAAATCAAGCGATCAAGCGAATCGCTTGCTAGCTACTTGCCATTCATCACCGATGGATTATGTGCCCTGCGCACGCAACTTACTGCTTGGCGCTTGGCATTAACGAGTACTTACAACAATTGACGGACGAAAAACCGTATTTTTATATACGAACGATATTTCGCTCGAGCGATCGCTCGGTTATTGCAATCGCTTGAAACTCGAGTACTCGATTATTGAAATTAATCGGTTTTTCCCATCACTACTTATTACTAATCAAACAAATATTTTGAACGAATTATTATTTTGAATACGAATTTTTGGATGGTAAAGGTTGCACCTTTGCGAATCCTCTTAAAATTAGTTTTAAAACAAAGTGGCAATATATGCAATCAAGTACGAATAATATATTTGCATTACTTTTATATCTAAACATAAATTCAACAAAATTTACCGCAAATAGTTTAAGTATGCCCTTATCAACTGATAGATTAATTATGTTTACTAGTTAAGATAGTATTATCATTGATGATTGACTGTCCTATTAAATATTGTCGGTGTTTCCCAAATTTATAATATTTATCCACAACATACCACAACATTTTTCTTAATTCATAACAACGCTAAAATACAATATGATCGAATAAAGACGGCGTCAGGGATAGTTGTGAAACAAAGATCGCTGTCATTTTATATGTAAAATTATACGAGGAATGTTATCGATGTTCATTTTCAAGCCAACTGGACGCCGTTTTTTTTTCGATCATACGATACTTTTTTTAATTAATAATCGCTACACTATAAACTACTTATAGAATTAGAATACAGATTTCTGTTTAAAGATTATCTGTTAAGAATTACAATTACTTTTATAAACTTTGTATCTATAAATTCTCCCGTGTTATACCGGGTGTTTTTCAAAAGCTGCTCACCTCTACACCTCTTTTATTTTTACCTACCTTTATACCTTTTTTTATTTTTTTGTATATTATGATATAAACCAGGATCGATTGACATATTCAATTATTTTCAGTCCTACAACTTTTGATTTTTAAATGAGACCCTCGGTATTTTTTTTTACTTTATGCGATAGAAAATTATACTCTGAAAGGAATGACATATCATATGTCAAGTTTTGACATTTTCGCATAATATGGTGTATTTGAAATTGTTACATGCGGTTCATAACAATAATTTGATTGGAAATACCAAGTGTGTGGTACGGAATTATTTGTAAAAAATGCCTTTTCCAATCATACTAATAAGCCACACTCGTCCCATTTGAAAAAAATTGAGATATGATTAAAAATACGATTTCGGCATCTTTTAACTGGTCAGGAAAATAAACAAAAAAACATTAAACGATCAAATATATTTTCCAAGGCACCTTGATAGATTCAGACTGCCATTTTGTATCGAATAAAGTCACAAAATTCCAAGTGTGCTATTTAAAAACCAAAAGTTTTAGTCATTTCCGGTGAAACAGGAAGTGATCAAAACGAATTGAATACGTCAATCAATTCTAATTTATGTCATATGCTTACATACCAAATCTCGTTTTTTATAAAAAAGTTATAGAGACGATCCACTCTTGAGAAACACCCGGTATATTATTGATCTTGGCCCTAGAAAATAATACCGTCTCTATAAATACATAAAATCAGAGAAAAAATGCAATCGCAATTTCCTATAAAATGCTTCAATGGACCACAAAATTACATTCGCAACAAAATCGTAAATCGCAACTCCTAAAAATTCAAACCCGCAGATAGAAGGTTATCACGGTCCTAGTTTACAATATCACAATCGCAACAAAATCGCAGCAAAATCGCAAACCGCAAGTATAGTAATATTGGTAGCCTAAATTGAAACTAGCAAATATAAAAAATCGCAGTCGTAATCCCAAGTTACGATTGCGATTTTAAAATCGCTGCGATTAAATCGCAGTTTGCAATTTGTTGCTCATCTCTACTTAAAGCTAGACATAAAAAATAGCAAAATTGATTAAACAAAAACCGAGACGATATCTAATGCCTATATATTTTACTCTTTAATGGAACGATGTTAAAGAGAAAACACGACATTTCAAAGAAAAGCAGCACCTCTCTTCCAAGCGCAAATTCAAAAAGCAAACGCCGACGTGAATCGTCTGAGAAACAAAGAGACCCAACGGATTTAATGACCGTAGTCGTTCATCTCGTTTTCAGATTAAACGAGGCGGAGACGCGCTCCGGGTCCGAAAAGAAGCCGATCCCACAACCCAAACAAACCGTGCAAACACTCCATGGTCGCAGTGTTTGCACGGTGCAGGCCGACTGTCTTTGGGGGCTGATCGCCGCGAACGCAACCAGCTTTTACGATGTACAAATACTCGCGGGAAGTCAAACATACGCGGCACTAGAGATCGCGAAAACCATAAGGTTCTTGAAAATCATTCAGGAAGTCCAGTCGGTTCGAGATTAATAGTCGGAGAAGGGTCTGTCAATAGATTTTCATCGTTACAAAGATCGTAACCAGTGCTGTAAGCTATATAAATGTTTGAGAAGAAAAGATATTTTAAAAGATGTTTTCATACAAACTTATTTAACATATCGATATGTGCATCCATTGTCTAGTTTCTTCCGGTCTTACCGGAAGTAGCTACGAATATTATTACTAATCTATTACTTATCAACCACCTTCAAAATGTCATTCGAAACGCTATACAGGCGCTAGGAATGAAATTATATTAAATACACAAAAAGAAGACTTTACCCCCTGTACTCTAGGTGCCAGCTCACCAAGGGTTAGAAGGTAATAAAAAAGCAAACGATCTATCTAGATAAGGAGCGAACACTCCACTAACTGGACCAGAACTGTTCTGCTTCCTAAGTGGAAACTAACTTAAAGCAAAACTCAAGACTCCATCCACAACCTGAAACCTTCTAACTGTGTAGGACACAAGAAGAAATTTCTGAGGACTTACGACCGAGAAAATTCAAAGATTTTCCTTAATATGAACAATCTTCGGATTGTCATGGGGTTTTTAACAGGACACAGTCTTTTCAATAAACATCTCAGTAGATTGAAGCTACGAAATAGCGGCGAATGCAGATTCTGTGGGGAAAATGGACAAACACCAGAACACCTCATCACTGATTGCGCCCAGACAACAACAATTCGAGTCATAAAGTTTGGTCCGACTGATATCGGAGATGGAGAACTAATTGTGAAATCGTCTCAGATACTGGTTTTTGTCAAACTCCTGAGACTGTATGATGAGTTATACTCATCATACACTCCAAAAAAATTCTTTGTGGGTATTTCGCCACTGCACTGCAAGAAAATCTACAAAATAAAATAGTTATCTTTTTTGTAAACACTTCTGCGTTAAATCTAAACGGACACTGCTTGTCAGAAGTTTTGTTTACAGTTATACAAATTTGCCTAACAAAGAAAAAAATGCTTAACGTTTCGGAAAATTTATCTCTTTCCGTCGTCGGAAGCAAAAAAAACAAAGAATAAAGAAAAAACTATTTAAAATATTTAAATTCAACTATTCGAGAACACTTTACTTTTTTAAAACAGATACGTCTACAAGAAACCGTTGACGTTCTGTTAAAATGACATTATATCAAAAACTTGAAAATTAACAATTACTACCCGATAACAATTACTTAATAAGGTAAAACCAAAAAGCCCCAAACTTTCTGTATGATTATTTTTAAATTTTACGTATGTTATGTTTATTTATGTTGCAGTGCAGTGGCGAAATACCCATAAAAGATTTTTTGGAGAGATGAATCCACCACATAGGTATAGACATTTTTTACTCATCATACAGTCTCATATCTCATATATACTCAAGAAAGGACACAATAGATCTGTAAGGTCGCGGTGATTAACCCCAGGCTTTTTGTTGTAAAAAACATGATAGTAAAGAAAAAACGACTGCTGCGATTTATTTTCTTATGAATTTTGTGTTCAGTAGCAAAATCACGATTGTCATTCGATCCAAAAAAAAATAAAAAAATGCCTTATGTTGGATTAACAGATGTATAGAGGGAAAGAATTTTTGCTCTCATTGAACAAGGAATGCTCCAAAGAGATGTAGCAGAGATAGTAGGCGTTACCCAGGGTGTTGTATCGAAAACATATGTAAGATACTTGGAACTAGGAACACACAAGAACAGGCCCAGAAAAAGTCGTCAAAGGTCACAAGACATTGTGTGCCAAATTGCTAGAAGAAATCCCAACGTTTCTCATCCAGAGCTACAAAGACAACTCCTGGCAACTGCAGGTGTAAACGTTTCAGTTGAAACCATAAGAAAAAGGCTTCGTGCTCGAGGGTTGTACAGCAGGAGAGAGTTACGGGTCCTACAGTTATCTTGACAAAATAAAATTGACCGGCTAAATTGGAGGAACTGTAATGTTCTGGGGAGGTATTATCCTGGAACCAAAAACTCCATTATTACCACTTCAACAAGCTTTAACGGGTCGGATATAAAAAATAAAAAAAACCATTGTGTATATTTTGGGATCTGATTCATTTTTTTTATTGCTATATGGATTATTTTTCATTAAAAGTCATTGGTAAGGATTGAGTTTTATTCATAAATACAAAATGTTCATATATCTTGAAAATTATGAAAAATAATAGATGATTCCATATAAGTTTGGTTGTGTGTATTTGTGTATATGTTGGAGGCAGATGCCGAATTCGGCCTAGGTCCGAAATAATTAGACATATAGCGATTTGTCCATACTAAACTTGCCAGATGCGTGCAACTTCGTGGTTATAAATAGTCTTTATATAACTTCTTTGCGGAGGGGGTTAATCTTTTTTAGGTATAATATAACAACAAAAGATTAACACCGTCCGCATAGAAGTTGAAACCAATGCATCAAAACTCTTCCGCGTAACTTGGTAGATATAGGTAGATATATTTAATTATAATCGCCATATGTCTAATTATTTCGGACATAGGACGAATTCGGCATCTGCCTACAACATATATATTTTTATACTGAATAGATGAAGAAGTATAAAACATTGAAAACAATCTTTACGGTGTCTTCTACAGAAACTTTTATAAGCTATGACCTATAACAGCAATTTATTAAAATGCTGAACAAAAAGACATGCAGTAACCACGGATAATCCTGTTGTATGGCATACTCGTAATACTGTTGTTTCTCCACAGACCCCTAATTCTATTAGATATTAGGCATTCTAATAGGCCTTAAAAGAAATTAAATGAAAGTGATAAAATGGTAGGTAATTACATACCTAAATCGTTAGTTTTTGAGTTTTGATTCGTATTTTTATATTGTATAACTCTATCTTCTAAAATCTAATAATTACTGTAAATTATAATTTCTATTTAAAAACGAATTTAAAATTTATATCTATTTTTTAAAATTATATTTCAAAACGAACAATGGTTACAATGATACAAGAGATTAGATCATATTAGGCGGCATGATTCATTATAGAAATATCTTGATTTACCAATGACGTGTTGCCAAGAGAAGAATAATCGTCCTTTATGTTATCGGTTCAATCGAAATTAATTTATTTTGACATGTAATTTTGAAAAATAATAGTATAATATAAAGTTGATTGTTAAATCTTTATCCAAATGCTTAAACTTATTTTTATTGCTGCTGGCTTATTACTTTTTCTTATTTGCATAAAACACAAATGTAATAGCAAAAACATCATACCTTGACAAATATCGGTTTTGTTTTTTGGGATACGAATTTCCAGGTACATTTACTTTTTGGTCTGCTTAATGATTTTGCACTTTAATACTTCCATCAAATAATGATGGAAGTATTCTTCATTCATTTCTTGATTAGTTCCAGTTTTTTTGAAACAAAGGGGCAGACGTTATTCTTTTTTACTTTCTTCGTTGAAAGAATTATTGGTGCGACATTTGAAATATCATCGTATTAATTTAGAAATTATAGGAAATCGATGGTAGTACATACTGGGGTTCCAGTTAACAAATATACTTTTATTTTACAAGAATATATAAAATTAATGAAAGTAATAAATTAATAAAATACTATCCTATATGTATAAAATGAATGATAGATTAAGAGAAGATGATCGGTAAAATTTGGAGTTAATATGGAGCTAGGTATAGAGTGTTTGCTATAAAAATTACACCCGAGTACGCACAAATATGATTATCAGAAATCTGTTCCGAATTGCAAGATAGAAATGGTTTTAAAACAGTGGTTGTCAGTCTATAGGAGAGTACTAGCTCTATAAACTATAAACCACTAATAATTCTGCGTGTCTATCAGTATTACTTTTGCTATAGCCGCAATTCGGTGTCGGTTTCAAGGGTACTCATCCCCACCGATCTTCAATTTGAGAATACCTACAGTGTTCCCTAATTGTTAGTGTTTTTAAGCAGGTTATCCTTGCAATTCGAGGAAAATGGTCGGGTTTTGTCTTCGTCGGAAACCAATTAAAGCGAAATAGTTTCGTTTTAATAGGTATCGTCTTGTGTCGTGTCTGAGAGCGACCGGGGGCCTACCGACACGCACGCCGCCAGCGTCGCTCTTCGGTACTAATTGCCATGTAATCTACCGACGATTAACGTCGTATTAGCAACCGTTTATCCCGATAAATCGTACGCTTGTCGGCGACTGACGACTTGTTGAAAGGATGAATAAATACTGCCGGTACTGAAGATCGCCTTTTTTCTTTAAGCTGGACGCATACTCGCTTTTCGTATTCGTTTTTTGAATTCTCGAATGCACGAAATACATGTAGATAGCTTTATACCGGGTGCGTCTCAAAAGTGGCTCACCCCTAAAACGTTTTAATTTTTTCAGATAAACAAACGAGATTCGGTATGTTAGTATATCATATAAATTAGGAATAATAATGGATGTACTCAATTATTTTCGGTCGCTTCCTGTTTCACAGGAAATTACTACAACTTTCGATTTTTAAATAACATCCTTGGCATTTTTACTTCATTTGATAGAAAATGACATTCTGAATAGAATGACATAGCATATGTCAACAGTTTCAATTAAAAAAATAGCATTATAATTATTTTAATTTAGAGTGCCATGGTCATAAATGTATCGACATTTTGACTCGAAATACCAAGTGCAGTACCAAATTATTCGTAACAAAAATATTTTTCTAAATATGCTAATGAGCTACCCTCGTACCATTTGAAAAAATTGAGATATGATTAAAAATGCGATTTGGGCATCTTTCAACCGGGCAGGACAAGAGACGATAAATATATTTTTCCAAGGTTTCTTAATTCAAAATTAGTGTTTTTAAAACAGCTGTGGCACTCTAGATTAAAATTTAAAATACATATGCATTCTATTCATTCTGTTATTTTCTATCGAATAAAGTAAAAAAATGCCATTTAAAAATCAGAAGTTGTAGTCATTTCCGGTAAAACAGGAAGTGACCAAAAACAATTGAATATGTCAATCAATCCTAATTTATGTCACATACTAACATACCAAAACTGGTTTTTTTTATCTCAAAAAATAAAAAAGTTATAGGAGTGAGTCACTTTTGAGATGCACCCGGTAGATAATACAGGGCGACCTAAAATGACTCAAATCGCTAGCGATACCTTGTTAGATTTGGAATTTTTAAGATACTGATCCTTTTAAAACAAATTATCGATCAGCAACATTTTTAGAAAATCATATCCATTCATTGATATCTATTAATTTAAGGGTCAAATTTCATTTAGAATTCTTACATTAACGTCTTCTAACCGTACCAGGTGAGAAAAGTGGAAAAAGTTAATAAATAAAACATTCGTTTTATTTTCAAAGGGGTATATGCAGAAAATCGACAATCGAAATCTTTCAAATTAAATATCTCGAAAATTATGCATTTCCCAAACACAGTTTAAATGGGACAAATATAGAGCTCCACTAGCTCTATCCGAAGAGGCTTCACTGGTCGTTTAGCTACTTACCGTTTCCGAGAGGAAACATCTTATTTTTATTTACACCTTTATTTATTTTTTCTGCTGATATAATTTCATGAAGCGACCAAATGTCAAAATTCTCGAAATGACTTCCACGCTTAATTTCAACTTTAACACCTTAAAATTTATTTAGAATCATAAAAAGGCTCCCTAAAAACTCACAGGATTTAATATCTCGACAGGACTATAAATAGAGCTAGAGCTAAACCAAACTTCGCCTTTTATTTGTAATAATGAATTAGATCAAGTATTCTAATATTATGTTCATTTATTATTGTTATTAGTGTTATCATCTCTGTATAATTTAACAGAGCGAAGATACCTTTATTGAAAAGTATATATGACAACAATAATTGATAAAAAGATTACATGCCAAAATAAAGTAAACTTTGATAAAGCAGCATAATGGAAAAAAAGCATATGGTAAATAAAATAAATAATACATAAAATATCTTACTAATCTATTCAGTCCAAACCTACTTATTCTTTACAAAATTCCTCATTATGTTAACTGTGATTAATATTTCTATAAAAAATGAATGGTATATAGTTATTTTTTTAATACAGACACTACAGATATATACCATAATATGATCGAAAAAAAACGGTATTAAGTTAGCTGAGAAATGACAATCGATGTCATATACATAAGTAAAATATATAAAATGACAGCTCTATTCATTGATTTCCAAGTCAACTCTGACGCTCCGATCATATGGTATTTTGTGTTTAATACAATAGTAACCTAGCAACAAACAAAGCCTCTGCAGCAGCGTTATTAATTCGTCAATTATACCGGAAGAGTAGTAAATGCAACATCTGTGTCGTTTTAAAATGGGAAAAAATATACTAAATTCAATATAAGAAATAAAATTATCTTTGTACCACGAAAATTGTAAAGCGTTAATAACCTCGGGCAACTAGGGCCATAGGTCCCTAGGGCTCGGTCCTAGGGACATAGGCCTCTAGGGCACTCAGGGCCACTAGGCCTCGGTCCCTAGGGCCATAGGCCCTTTAGGTAGAAATTTTGCTCTCGGTAATAAACACCCTTATAATTCGCTTGATTGAAGCTTTTAGAAGAATATCAGAAATGGGGACTCGAGATCAATACTAACAAAACAGAATATATGTGTATCGGATACCAACTTGGAAGGAATGCTATCACTGTGTGTCACTGTATTAAATGGAGGACAGAAGCATAAACAACAGGAACAAAACACTAATATATAATACCATCATCAAGAGTATAACCACATACAGCTGTGAAGTGTGAACAATTAAGAAAACAAAAAACGAATGCTGGAAGCTACAGAGATAGATTTTTGGTTAGGTTAGCAGCAGGCAAATCAAGACTCGAACGAATAACTAATGAACGCATACGAGAACAACATTAAAACATACAATAGAGGACGAGATAAAGAACAGACAACTCATATGGTACGCATGTCCAAAGAAATAAGAATCCCAAAGCAAATCATAAACTGGAAACCTGCAGGAAGAAGAAAACCGGGTACACTGAGAAGAAGTTGGCAGAAAGGGATTGACAGTTTTATGGAGGAAAAAACTCTCGGAGACGGTGCATGGAGAGACAGACAGGCATGGAGATGATGACATCGGAAGACGTAGAACGTTTTAAACCGATTCCGATTAGTATAAATATAATTCCCTTGGTACATAAATAACTAATAATACCATTGTAAAAATAAAGCAAAAAGAGGGCAAATATTGATAGAAACTTTTCATTAGTTGTAAATTATGGAATTTGAGATTTCTGAAATCAGAAATCTCAGACAAAATCAATAAAATTATTGATTTATTCTGTTTGTGTTTCATATATGAGCCAGACAGACATAAAACAAGATCAAACTCGTTTCCGGTCGAAATCGAGATTAAACGGTTCGAAAAGACCTGACGGCAGCCAGACCCGACCGTACAGAAAACCTTGGGGATAAGCCGTTGAATTCGGTCGTCATTCTCGTTACATTCTTTCGATCTTAATCAGTCGAAACCGAATTTGCATCTTTTGTTCGTCGGCCTTTTGTCTCTCGTCTCGCCGCTTCACCGCCAGCCTCGCACCATCATCTATCAAAGGCTAGACCCGACCACAAACATTAAAAATAACAGATATTATCTCTAGACGTCCATTCTGTAAACTTTGCCTGGACGAAAAATGGGTCCGTCAAGTAAGTGTACCAGAGTTCGTCACTTTCTTTGTCACATCACAGTTTTTCTCACAAATTAAGGAATTTTTATATAGCACAATAATAAATCAAAAAAATGATCAAATTTTGAAATTGAGTTCGATATACATACACCATTCTAAAGAGAAACTCCCTGAATTACATTTTATGAAAGATATTTTTAAGAAATAATGCACCAGACAAATCCAGTGCTTTAGATTTATTATTCTTTTTAATATTCATATTTTAAATAATTTTTTGTGTATTCTCTAAAATTTATTTCAATGGACTTGTCGAAATTCCGATAAGCTGACGATACGGTGCTCCTGGCTAGCAATGAGAAAGATATGCAGTGCCTGGTGGACAGAATTAGCAGTATTAGTCAGAGTCATGGTCTTAAAATAAACATAAACAAAACAAAATTTATCAGCAACTAAATATTGAAAATATCAAGACACAAGTAGAAGATCAAACTATAGAAAGGATAAGAATATTTAAGTACTTGGGTTGCTGGGTAAATGATAAATGGGATCCTGATGAAGAAATCAAACATAGAATTGAAATAGCCAGAAACACTTTTTTCAAAATGAAAACTCTACTCTGCAACCGAGACCTGAATATGACTACTCGATGGCGAGCTACCAAATACTATGTACTGTCTACATTGTTGTAAGGAGTCGAGAGATGGACGTTGAAGGCACGGACCATGTCACGCTTGGATTCATTTGAGATGTGGTTATACCGACGAATGTTGAAAATATCCTGGACCGAACGAATAACCAATCTCGAAGTATTAGAAAGAATGTGTAAGGACCAAGAACTATTGACTACAATAAAACGACGGAAAGCAGCATATTTTGGTCACATTTTTAGAAATAACAAATATAGTTTTTTACAGCTGATCGTTGAGGGAAAGATTGAAGGACGACGAGGCATCGGGCGTAAACGGTTCTCCTGGTTGCGGAATTTGTGCCATTGGTTTAATATAGGAGAGGCCAGTGCAATTATCCGTTTGGCTCAAGACAGAGAGGAATTCCAATTGATGGTCGCCAACCTCCGATGAGGAGAAGGCACATGAAGAAGAAGAAGGACTTGTCGGGTTTTGTATTTAGACGCCTGATTTCACAGATTTGATATCATTTGATCGAATTCGCAACATCATTTTATAATAACTGTCATAATTCGTTTCTGCATTACTTTTTGGTACGTGCTTTGGACGATGTTAGTTCTGTACAAGTTCTTTAACGTGTATGTTAAGACATGCAAACTTTTAAGATAAATCAGTATCTAGGTAAGTGTACAAAATTAAATTTAATTATGCATGTTTTATATTAACTTGTATGGATATTAAACTTGCTATCTTTAGACGATCATACAAGATTTAAAGAATATTTTTGGTTTATTTTCATGTACCGATTGCTAGGTCTAATAAAAGTGGTGGTGTCCTAATAATCGGCACATATGACGGTTACTGGTACATGGAAGTAAAAATTATAATTGCTTATACATTGATTAGTTTTGTTAGTATGTCTAGACCTTATTTTTAATGGTGTTATTTTAAGAGTTCCATTTCACTAGTCGGAAAAAGTAGCAAAATAAGCGTTCGGCATTTAACGTTTTATATAAAACTGGCCAAGTATTTTTACACAAATGAAGAAGAAAATTAAAGATAAAGGATTATACTATATCCGTATTGTAGCACATCTTTAAACAACTTTTTTATTTTTAAGATTTTGATAGTCAAACATCAACAAAATATTCCTTATTTTTGGACTAAATTATCTCGAAAATAGAGACATAATTTAAAATTCCGTTACAATACGGAAGTAGATTGAAGTTTTGGGATTCCAGTGATATATAATTTACATGGTTATGTAACAAATTGCTCGCTATTTTATGGCAAATGCTGAAGCTCTGCAAACCTTAATCAAGCCTTAATTAAAGAACGTGTGTTTGGAATTTTGGATGTGGCTTAACACGACAGGATCAGGCTAAGCCTTAGGCAGATTTCATCTTAGGTAGATTTCTGGAGTTATCAGTTAATATGGTAAGAGAACTTAAATACTCCGCAGATGACACGCCTAAAACGATTGAAGCTGTTAATAATGGTTTATCCATTAAGAAAAACTTTGTGAGATAAGGTTAAGGTTATTGTACAGACCTTATCGCGATGAAAATGGGACCACAATTCGTTTTAAGCCTACCAGAGTAAAACATCTTAATTGATAATTTAGATAAATTTCATACCTCTCATTATATTTTTCCCGAACTTCCATTTAAAAAAATTATTCCGATCAACTCACACTTTTTTGAATCACCCTGAAGTTAATATATTCTCCTGAAGTACTCGTACATTCTAATACATACTTTATTTTTAATTTCACTCAAAATGAGTTATTTGGGTCATAAATGACTAAATACAATATATTTTCATGGTGTCTGTCTGTCTGTCTGTCCGTCTGTAACACGATAACTCAAAAACAGCTAAACCCGAGAATCTGGTCATTAGTTTCTGGTGGGGGTGGGGGGTTGATAAGGGGGTATGGGAGGGGGTTAAAAATTTCAAGAAATCGTAACTCCAAAATTACAGTAGCTAGCGAAACGCGGTTTTCAATTTAAGATTAGGAATAATATTTGCAACAAAATTTGTAATAACATCAAAATAAGTCAAAGTCGCAGTTTTTGAGATAAAAAAATATTGGAAAAATTCCTTTACTTTGAAACTAAAAGAACTGCCTACCAACTTTTTATTAACATATTTTAGTATGGGCGGCTATACGTGCCTCCCGGCGCCGGCGCCAATTTTTTATTATAGGAGCTACAGATGCCCGACGCACTATTGCCGAACCCTGTACATTGTTTTGCTCATATTTCGCCGGTATTTGGGAAAGAGAATGGATAGCAGTTTTTATAGGTGGTCATCGAATCGTTGTTAAATAGTTGAAGGTTTTTGCATTTCCTATGTAATTTTGAACAGAATTCGCCAATCTATATTTTCCAATATCTATAGACTTCCACTGTCTGACTGACTGCACCTCGGGCTTTATCTCCACAAATTGCTCCCAGAAAACCACGATACGGCTCCAACAAGAGAACAGATGTTTCTTTGTTGTACATAAATGTTCTGCATAAATGAAATTCTCTCGAGCATGTTTGGTTCCCAATACCTATTAATAAAGTTCCGAGGATATTGTTCTGCAAGCTTACGGGCATTTTATTTGGAGCATGTATTCCTTATACGTGTTACTTAGGAATACTACGTATGGCTTCAAGTATAACATGAAAGAATATCCATAATAAAAATCTCACGATTAAAACTATCTATATATATAAAATGCTAATGTTTATCTGTGTCGTCTCTACTGAAGTAACGACTTGCTCTAGAAAGTTGCTTTTTTTACTAAAAGATAGCTGATTGGCTCTTCTAAAAACTGTCGTCACCGGATTTTTTGTTTTTAATTTAATTAAAAAATAAAAATAAAAAGGTTTTTTCTTCTTTTTTTTCCACAATAAGGGGCCGTCCTCTGCCGGAAACACTGCGACCTGTGAGGCCTATTGTGTTTGTCCCCTTTCTATATCTGCACCCATTCTCCTAGCCTTGTGCCCTGCACTAACTTATGCAGGTTCTTGATGGGAGGATGAGAGCATAGTTCCTCCGGTTCTAGCCTAGCTTTCCCAAATAAAAAGTGTCGCAGTGTCGATCCAGAGCCTCGCAGTGACATATTATGTGCTCCGCTGTTTCAGGATCTTTATCGCAGAGTCTGCAGCAAAGACTTCCTTGATACAGATTGAGCTTGTTCAGGTAACACTTGACAGCCATATGTCCTGTCAAGAGGAGTGTTGTAAGCATTAGCAGTTCTTTTGCGGTTTTGGAGCTAGGTCCTTGGATAAAAGCCTTGCTGTGCCTGTGCCCCTGTCTGTTTCTCCAGTGGACATTCTGCTTTTCCCTGATCCAGAGTTTTAGTGTACTTCGGGCCATACATTTGGGTATTCTCAGTACTGGCTCTGGACCAAGATAAGATGCCGATGATCCTTGCCTAGCTAGCTCATCGGCTTTTTCGTTGCCTTGGATGCCGCTGTGGCATTTTTTATTAATTTTATTTGTTATAACGGATCTCCTACCTTGAAATTGATACGCTCTCGAAGGTTTGAACTTCCCCTCATAAAATACTATTATAGAGCGACCTTCGATGTAAAAGCCATAGTCAAGTCATAAAGTTCCCCGAAATCATATTAACTTAATGCAGGGTTATTTCGAGAAAGTGTTTAGGTCGGTAAAGATTTTCGTGACTTCAGAGCCGACAACGAGTTTGTAGTGGTAGGTAATGAAAAATATAGAATAGAATATTTTATAGTTTTTTTAAAACGACAACTCAAGTGACAAATACAGCAATAATCATAAACAGATAGATATTATACAGGGTCAGTCTTAAATAAATGCAAATATTTATTTTCTTTTTACCGTTTTTCAGATAAGTCGAAAATAACCGAGTTATTCAAGTTTGAATATTCAATTTTCTTTAATTTTTTCCTCTAATTTTAATCTACTACCGATGTTGTCACGTTTTTAAGATATTATATTTTTAAACTGAAAATTTCACAAAAATTCACCTAAATGGTACTCGTATTTATTTCACACCACCCAAAGGGTATTGCAAAAGCGCGTTTCTTGTTTAATGGTGTCCGCCAGTAGCACTGTTATCCCACACAATAAATTAGCAAAAGTTTACCTCTGATATTTAAATATGCCATTAAGTTATTATTTATTAAATTCCTGACGTGCAAGTTCTGCCTTATCTGTACATGTCACAAAACATGGAAAACTAATATTTTAACTTCTTCACTAACTTCCTATTTCCTTCAACACTCACGAAATTGTTTTAGAGACCTGACTTTTGACTGATATATCTATTTGGGAAGGCAATCTTCGTTAAAACCGGTTTTTTTTTCTTAAACTATAAATAAAAATGAATTGTATAAACTTAAAAACACTTTGATATTAGTAAACATGTAGATGTAAAAAAAAACACAAAAACACAACAATTCACACAACAATTTCAAAGCATTCTCTGCTTTCAGCTGTTTTAGCATTTTATTTGATTTACGGCAGAGGGCGCTGTAGACGGTAGGGCGGGGCCGAATTTATTAAATTAAAAAAATTCCGTCGATAACCATTTATGGTTTGAAAAAGTGTAAATGAAATAACGTGGCTTGATACCGTACGTTTGTACTTTATTTTTATATTGTTACATGCTATTGAATTGTAGTTTTTATAATACTGTACGCAATAATCATAACTATCGATCTCTAATAAGAATGTCCTTCTCTAATAAGATTTTATATATTACGTCAAAACTGACACTTACTTGACAGTGATCAATTGACAGAATAACAAAACAATGTCAAATCTACTTTAATTTTAAAATATTTTAAAAATCGTTTTAAATTTTGTTAAGCTCATCATTTTCTTATTTGAAAAATTGCAATACATTGCGAGTGGAGTACACAGAATACTACAAGGAGATGTATAGTTAGGAAATTTTGAATTCCAACCACATTATTTTAATAGACGCAAACTCTCAGAAAAATAAACATTGGATAGAGATTGGTGACAAGCGACTTAAAATCGAGGAAAAAAAATTTATCGCACTCAAAACACACCTTTTATGTGTTCGTTATTAGAGGTACCTATTAATAATTATTAAACTTAAAATTCGTTAAAGTGGTGTGTTTTATTCTAGAGTTATTTATTATGTGAATATTGAAATAGATAAATAATTAATCATAATGGCACTAGTATTTCTGCACTTTACACAGGGTATTTTACTCACACCTTTTTCTGAATTTTTACTTGTTAATTGTATTTTCTCAGATAAATAATTAGAAATATAGGTCATTTAGGAAGTGGCAATGTTGCACCCCTTTTAGTGCAATAACCATAGTAATATCAGAGATTAAGAAATTAGACCGTATGAAAATTTACGGTGAACAGGCAGTTCTAAAAAGTTTTCGAAAAATATACAGGGAAATTTAAAAGAACATGCACGATTTTCAACATCTTTTTCTTGCGAAGAGAACCTCATAGACGTGTTCCTGGGGTCGAAATATACCACCCCTGAAAATATTTGCACTTATTTAAGACTCGCTCTGTATATCTGCGGATTTATCGATTATTGATTTATTGATTAAAACTAAAACCAACTGTATTATTTTCAAAAACTTTCACGCTCTTAATTTTTTATTTTCTACAACGTTCTTGCTCTTATATTAAGCGTTTTAATACTGATCTAGATATTCTATTGCTTTTAGAAATACCTCCCAAGAGTGTCAAAGTAAATTATAACGAAAAGGCAATTATTGTCGCTGTTGCTGTGATCTTAAAGAGATGCCGACAGAGACGGAGTCAACTCATAAATACATAACATTTATGAGTTGTACATACAGTAAATGTAAATTATCATGTATAAAATCAGTAAAATTCAATAACTACAGGAATATTAAATAACAAAAGCTCTCCTACTTGTGTTTTCGTTTATTACACTATAGGCTGTCCGTCATAAGTAACGATTTTGCTACTTGAATATCTTCTAAGAGTTCGTATTCTAAAACAAAAAATGTAATAAAACAGTATGATTAGCTTTCCTTGAACGAAATGGGATTGCTATTAAAATAGTAATTCAACCGCCCACTGAAATTGAAAACCCTCGTCTATTATTAATGTTATTCAATACAATGCATAACAATTGAAATATATGCATATATTGTTACATATTATTTATTAGTTTTAGGAGTTCAATGACTATTACTTTTACTGTATAAATGTTGTCGCCCTAATAAATAATTTATAAATTATTTCTTTTCTCGCTTATTCAGCCGAGTGAGACAGAGAAAGCTACTAATAAAATACCAGCAAAAATATAATTTTGCCATTGTCAAATTCGATATCGCATTTCGTTTACGTTTTTTGAGAATTTGAAGGTATCAAATAATTATGATTCTCACCACTTCCTAAAAATTTAAAGATGATAAAATAGCATTTTGCTGGAAATTATCTGTCTAGAAACTAGATTATGACGCATCCATCAACACTCCAACTACTAACTCGTTTAACAAAAATTACATAAAACGATTCCCCTTCGACATGATCTAATTTACCGCTTAATATTTCTCCGAATATATCCAAAAAACATAAAATTTCTGGGAAGTATCTTAAAATATCGAAAGTCTAATTTAAAATTCTCTGGTTATAATTTTAGAATCGTTTAATGGTCTAATTTTGTTAATATGTACCATGAAATAACTCGTTTTGGCTAAAAATGTTATACAGTAAATCTTGTTAAACCGTTTGGGTTTACAAATTCAATTTCAGGAAAAATAACGTAACATTCGTTAATTAAATCTATACTAATATATAAAATCCATAAGTGACTGACATACTGATTAATCACGATCCTGCTCAAACCATTCAACGTAAGAAGCTCAATTTTGGAATACAGGATAAGAAGGGATTTTTCGAAATTCCAGTTCCAAGAGGGTGAAACCACCCCTCAAATATTACAATATTTTTTATTTAAAAAGTTTCCGAAAAAACGCTTAAACACGTATATTTTATTTTGTTTTTTACATATTTTAATTTTTTTTAAAAATGCATAAAGGGTGTTTCGAAAAATCTGGTCATTGATTAATCACTATCCTGCTTAAAGCGCTTGACGTAAAAAGCTGATTTTTGGAAAACAGATTGACTTTAGGGTGCAGAGGTTCGATAAGAAGGGATTTTTCGAAACTCGAATTCTAAGGGGGTGAAACTAATTAAATGTCAATATTAGCCTCAAATATTAAAATATTTTTTATTTAAAAACTGGTGAGTTTTTCGGAAAAACTCTTAAATACGTATATTTTATTTTGTTGTTTTACATATATTAAGATTACACATATAGGGTGTTTCATAAAATATGACCATTGAGTAATCACGATTCTGCTTAAACTGCTTGACGATTAAAGTTGATTTTTGGCAAACGGATTGACTGTGGGGTGTAGAGGTTGGATAAGGAGGGGTTTCTCGAATCTCAAATTCCAAGAGGGTGAAAACGCCCTAATAATACGCCCTAATAAATACTTAATAATATCATAGACGTGTGTCTGGGGTTGAAGTACTACCCCAAAAATATTTGCACTTATTTAAGACTCACATCAATATAACCAGTGATGGTTATAACTTAAACCAAAGAATATTATAATTTTCTTAAACCATTCATTCAATGATTTAAAAATAGAGTGGTAATAAAGTTCCCTGATGGCAAGTGATGAGAATAGTCACTTATCAATAAATATTGGTAACTTGATTGGCAGAATTTGCTTCTAAATAATTTTATTATGTACTTAAATAATCAGTTTGGTTTTGCCATTGCCTTAGTTTTTTAATAAAAACTTCTCTACTAGCGATGGGAGTAAAAATTGGGGGGTTGTAACTCGGGCCCTATGTGCTAGGGGGTTAAAACTCAGAATGTAGATGGGGCTCGAAGACCTCATCTTTTCATGACATTTTGACGACGTTTCGTACACTACGACACCTCATCATCAATGAATCAAATTTAAAAATCGTCCGATTTAAATGAAAAATAAATCGAACGATTATTTGACTCGATTCATTGATGATGGGGTTTCGTAGTGCATGAAACGTCGTCAAAATACGATAAAAATATTGATACATTCCGAGTTTCACCGCTTCAAAGACCCATTAAATCAGCTCGTTTCACGGCCTTGCATTTTTACTCCCATCGCGCGTAAAGAAGTTTCACTTTAAAAAATAACGCTTTTTGTAAAGATAGGTTTTTGCAAAAGCTATATGTAAAAAAGTTATAGTTTGCTTTTAGATAGTTTGGATTTAATTTTTTACCTTATAACTGGCTTCTGACAAGTGGTGGAGAGATACACTGTAAAACTTCCCACCTTTAATATCTTTCTTGCAGTTAAAAATATGAAAAATCGGAAATACACTTCAATTTTATTGGTAAGAGGGACTCTTTAAATGAATATTTTTTGCCTTTTTCTTTCAACCCCCTAGTAGGGATAGATGTCACCCTTACAAACTTAAATGGGAATGGGGGTCAAGCGGCACATCGTTTTAAAGGGCGTTTAATTCTATTTTCAGTGGTATTCTACTTTGTAGCTTTTGTCCAGAGGTTTCCGAATAATCGCGTTTCAAAGTTGCAAAAACAACTAAACATGCATGCCTTGAGATTTTGGTTTTCAGGCTAGTGTTTACTCAAAAATTATTGCAATGGATCTCCTTGTAGTACAAATGATTAGAAGATTACTCTATCTTATAAGTTGTTCAAAATGTTGTCCCTTTCCCTGTAAACAATAACAGAGTCTGTTTTCAAACTCCTCCCTAACATTTCCGAAAACTTCACCGGGAATTGACCGGCATTGTGCTGTAATTCGCCTTTTAAGATCATCAATATCAGTAGGTTGTGTTTTATAAACAATAGATTTAGGATCAAAAAAGATAATCCGGTGATCTTGAGGCCATTCACTTGGTCCCCTTCTGCCAATCCACGTACCCGGAAATCTCAGACCGGAAGAAAATAATGAGGTGGAGCACCGTCCTGCTGAAAAGTAAACAAGTCCTCCTGTAAAACTGGATTACCCTCTGCATCAATGTGAGTTTCAAGTCTCTTGAAGCATATTAAGATACAGATCACCCCTGTCAAGTTTCCTTCAATAAATAAAGGGACCAATAATGGCATTTCCAAGAATACCAGGCCAAACATTAACTTTTTGGGGATATTGTGTATGCCCTTCTCGAAAAATATGCGGGTTTTCGTCACTCCAATATCGAAAATTTTGTTTGTTAAGTAAAAATCGCCGAAAAAATTATGGATTCTAAAACTATGTGTATTTTTACATAATCCAAATTTTTCACTTTAAAAGTTTTTTCATACCAGTCAGTGCCCCATTCTCAGAAGTTTTCACAACTATAGAACACAAAGCTAAAGACAGAAAATGTAAGCGCAAATTGCTGGAAATGTTTCCTAGTTACTTTCGCTACATACAAAACAGGGAGACCGAGCTCGGCCGCATCTAGTTGGCTATTTCAATTAACGAAAACGATTAGCGATTCACACAGGACCACTTGGTGCTCGCCGGGCGGCCAGTCTTGCATTCTAATCCCGGATTCCTGAGACGGCGACCGACGACGGACGGTGGCGGAGGTGACGTTTGTTGCCTACCATTAGACGGCATACAGATGAGCCGGTGCCAATGACTCGCCGATTGTTGTTTCCAAGCGAAGGAAAGTGCAAAAAGTTAATTAATTACGGATACGAATTTCTGGGAAATCTTTAATTGAAATTTTTCGTTGCATATTAATATCGAAAGAAAAAATATAATTAAAGGTACTAAATATGCAGAAGCTGAAGATTTCAAAACATTGCGTATAATAAACACAGTGAAACAAAGGAAGTAAGATATTTTTTTCCATAGCAACTGTTAAAATTGCCTTATATCTATCAAAAATAGTAGATAAAATAGTACTTTAACCGCAAGGGTAGATTAAATGATACTTTAACAGCGAGGATAGGTTAAAAACTCGTTTTTTTAATTGTTTCCATTTTTGAAAATTTTTGTATTCCTTTTCATAAGTTATTCGGGATTTAAATGGAAGTAGTTTGGATATGGCGTTTGTCGCCTCAGCCTGAATCTTCTACTTGCTGTGCCTTGTGCTTAGCCGCACGTTGGCGATTGTCTGTACTCTTCATACAATGTGTAGAGTGCCGTTTTCGGTTCTTCGAAATATGGTGGCTGCGACGCTGATGTTACACCAATCCCGTATGTTTCTTAGCCCGGAATGTTGTTTTCTTCCTGGGCCTCGCCGTCCCTCTATTTTTCGTTGTAGAATCAGCTTAGGAATGTAATATTTGTCTCCTCTAAGGATATGGCCGAGGTATGAGACTTTCCTTTCTTTAACTATGTTAAGCATTTCTCGTTCATAGCCTGCAGTTCTTAAAACTTCTTCGTTGGTGGCATGTGCGGTCCATGGCAAACGTAAGAGTCTCCGGAGAGTCCGCATTTCGAAAGCCTCGATGCGGTTAGTATTGCCGTATCATCTGCATATCTTATATTGTTAATTGGAACTCCGTTAATCTTAATTCCTCCACTTTCTCCTTCCAGGGCCATTTGAAATATTTTTTCGACGTATATATTAAAAAGTATTGGTGACAGTATACAGCCCTGGCGGACTCCTTGACACACATTGAAGGTGTTTGTGGATAAATTTTTGTTAACTCTTATCTCCGCGGTTTGGTTCCAATATAGTTCCTGTCTGATTCTAATGTCTATTCCTATCTCGAGCAGTTTGTTTAGGACAATATCGTGTTTAACGTTGTCGAAAGCCTTCTGATAATCTATGAAGCACACAAAGACATCTTGGCGTTGATCATAACATTTCTGGATTAGTAGCTTGATTGAAAACAAAGCCTCTCTGGTACCCAGCCCCTTGATGAAGCCGAACTGTGTCTCTCCGCTTTTTTCTTCACATTTCGAGTATATACGAGCATGCATGACTCGAAGAAAAAGTTTCAGAGCATGACTCATTAGACTTATAAGTCTGTAGTCACTACAGTCTTATGGAGATGCCTTTTTGGGAATTGTTATAAAAGTTGATTTTAGCCAGTCGTTTGGAATTTTACCCGTATCGTATATTCGATTGAATAGATATGTGAGATGCTTTGAGTCAAATATTTTGAGAACTTCTGCATGCACGTTGTTATGACCGGGGCTTTTTCGATTTTTCATAGCTTTCATAGCATGCTGAACTTCAGATTCAAGAATTTCCGGGCCCGACCAGTCTTCACAATTGAGAGGTTGTCTGTCTTCTCTTTGGTCTTCAAATAATAATTGTGCATAACTTTTCCATGTGCTGCATAGATCTACCGGGTCTAAAATCAATTTTCCATTGTGTTTTAGGGCAGGTATTGGTGCTTTTTTTGTGATGCCAGTAATTTGTTTGAGTTTTCTATGGAAATTTACAGAGTGGTGCAGAGCATGCATGCGTTCCGCCTCTTGGCATTCTGCACTTACCCAGTTCTCTTTAGCTTGTTGGCATTGTTGTTTAATAGTTTTATTTATTTCGGTGTATCTTTGTTGTTGTTCGACTTTTGCAATTCTTCTGTCCTCCATAAGGGAGAGTATCTCATCGGTCATCCATGGTTTATTTTTCTTTGTTGTTGTTGGTGTCAGAAAAGCGTTGGAAACAGTCAGAATGTTTTGTTTTATGTTGTTCCATATGTCATCTGGACTATCGTTAAGTCCGGGATTGTTATTACTTGCCCATAGTTCTGTTAATTCGAATTTCATTCTGTCTGCAACTGCTGGTTCCATCAGTCTATCAATGTTATAATGTCTCTGTATTGTTGTTTTTTTCTCCCATATTAGTTTGAGTCTAAATTGAAAGTCTGCGATTAGGGCGTTATGGTCAGAGCCGATGTCGGCACCAGGATAAGCGGCAAGCCTGAATATCTGTTGGTAATTTATTGATTTCGTTTTGAGCCATTTCTGGCTCCAATTCAATCAGCAATCGACACGAAAGAGAATTAAAAAATATTGACTCAAAACTGACAACTAAAGAGACAGCTTTATTTATTTGTCAAATTACATAGAAACCAACGCCAACCGAGCACGATATTTTTTCTACTCGTAATAAATTCCTTGAAATAATAATTTCTGAATATTTTTTAAAACGTAACTCGCTATGGAAAAAAATATTGTTTTATACACGACGATAAAGTTGCATTATCGTCTGCCGAAATTAATTCACTCGCGATTTCATCGCTCGTGAATTAATCTTTACGGTCGACGATAAAATTCCATTTTATCGTCTTATAATAAGTATAAAAAATAACTATTATTGTAGTTGGATTTTACCTAAAACTGGGTTTGCGCAAAAGACTTATCAATGCAGATCAAGAGATTTGCAGTAGTTCAGTTCTAACTAGACTTGTTCGGTGTTCTTCCCCCAAACGGACAAAACCGTAACAAAACAGAGATTTTGTAGACCAAGTAGCAACAAGAGTTTTCAAAATGAAGAATTATGCGGAGATTTATTGTCCCAGGCGACGGTTTTTGTCGACAACGAAAGGTCCCATCACAGTCAGGTTGTATAGTACCTGAACAAGAAATTAAAAATTAAAATATCCTACGATCGGATAAAAATATAGCATCTCTATTTATAGCCAACAGGCATGTTGTTTGTACAAGTGAAAATTAATACTTAACTTGCAGCTTAGACCACCCTGAAAATAGAAGTTTTGTTGGCTAAGTAGGTTGGCTACATGTTACATTTTGTTACATTTTAAATACACATTTTAAAAATGGGAAGTTTGTTTCAACCTTTAATATTCTCACTACTGTCTCTGATAAAAGAAACATATTTTCTCTTTATCGCTTTTCAAACAAGTCCAAAATAACGGAGTTATTTTTTTTGAAAATTTCCAAAAAAAAATGATTTTTTCCTCAAATTTTGAGAACCACTGGATCTTTTCTGGATTTTCTTTTTTGTAAATTTAGTTAGTTGTTTTTACTACCTATGTTGCCATATTATCAATAAATTATGTTTTTTAACTAAAAACTAAAATAATTACAAAAAATTTTTCAAGAAAATTCTGAATTTTCAAAAAAAAATTTTCGCGGAAAAAACCTGATGGCGTGTTTATGTTAGTTTTCTTATAATATTTTCCTTTGTATTTTCTATTAACCCTTTTTACTTGTTAGGAGAATAATTAAATTAATATTAAAAACAAATTTAATACACACACACACAAAATTACCTGTTAATTATGAAACCAATATTATGTCAATTATGTTATTTTGTTGAAAAAACACTAACAGAAAATTAAACTAATAAGCAAAAAAACCTCACATTATTGATATGTGTCAAACTTAATAATCTCCTAGACAATTAAACTAATTATTTTGTTGTTAATTGAAACGTTTAATACATTTAAAATTACCAGTTATACAACAGTTGTAACCTAAGTACACTTTTTTATTTATTTATACGTGGGGAATCGGAAAAAAGGTGTTTATTTTATGAAAAAATTCCAGACCAACTTTAAGTTAGGGATTCCCAAAACCAAGCAAGCTCAACATTTCCTTGATTTCACTATAATTACGCTCATAAACTTTAGTTTTGTAAATCGTGCAGATGCTTTTATTTGTAATAATGTAGTTTTAATGACTATATTTTGGCCCTGGAGGAAAAATGTATATGCAAATATTTTTTTAACAGTTTGTTTCTTTTTTTAACATCATTTTGAATGAGAAAACAAGATAAGTAAAATATACTCTGTGCCCTGTAGATTTTTAACAACGCAAAAATTATAATGAAAGAAGGGACAGCCTCTAAAAGAAAATTAAAAGAGGTTTTTTAATACAATCTGATAAAAATAAATGTATTGTTCAAGCATCTGTAGAAGTTAGTAATGTATAGCAATCGCTTCTTTGATTTTAAAGAACATAACATAAGTAAAAATTAAAAACAAATTAAAAAATACACCATACAGAAAATTTGAAGATTTTTGGTTTTACTTTTTTAATTGTTATCAGGTAATAATTCCTAATTTTGAAGTTTAACATCATATAATGTCTTTTTAACAGAACGTCAACGGTTTTTATAGACGTAATTGTTTAAATAAAAACTAAAGTGTTTTCGAATAGTGGCCATTTAAACATTTAAATAGTTTTTTTCTTTTTTTTTGTGTGTTTTTTTTTTGCTTCCGATGACGGGAAGAGATATACTTCCCGAAACGTTAAGCATTTTTTTGTTCGTTAGGCAAATTTGTTTATTAGTAAACCACTGCTGACAATATTAAGCCGGGCTTCCACCAAAGCAACATTTGTCGGCGACTGTGTCGCCGACTAGTGTTGTCGACAATGTTGCTGAAAATTCAGTAAAGCCGTCGACATTTTATGTCGCAGATTTAAGTCGCCGACTTTGTTTCATGTTTCGCTTGAGGAGCGGTACATCAAAGAAAAATCGTCGAAAGACGTCTCCACCGAATCAACTCCTATCAGTAACTTTATCGGGTATATTTTGCCATTTGTACTCGTGTAGTTCACAAGACCAGAAGTTTGTTTTTGATTGCTAAAAATAAATTTGGTATGGAGTTGAGCAATGATAAAACAAGAAATCTGATATATAAGCCCACCCCGAACTTTGGGACACTAAGCATACTTGGTATAAGAACAGAAATAGAAAGTATGATACCTGGAATGATATTGCAACTAGTTTAGAAGTGGAGAGGGTGGAAGTTGAGAGAAAAATAGAAAATATCACCGGACCGGATTATAATTGCATCCTCGTCATTCCACATGTTGATAAACACTAAATAAATTTTCGCTCTTTAGTCGAAAAATGAAGTCAAGCAACAATATTTCTTTGGTAGATGCGATCTACATTTCTCGACAATATTTATAAAAATAGTAACAAAAGTTGAAGACAATGTCGTCGACATATGTTGCATTGGTGGAGACCCGGCTTTAGTCTCCGTTGGATTAACGCAGCAGTGTTTACAAAAAATAACTATTTTATTTTGTAGATTTTCTTACAGTGGCGAAATACCCATAGGACTTTCTTGAAGAGATGAATCCGCCACAGAGGTATAGACATCTTTTTAATACAAATATTTCAAAGATTACTTTTATCGCCGATTGAAATACTTTTAGTAAGATTTCACCGGTCACTACACTGAAATAAATTTCTTAATAGTCCGTTACACTAGTTCAAAAAAGTAGCAAAATAAGCGTTCGGCATTTTTTACACAAATGAAGAAGGAAATTAAAGATAAAGGATTATACTATGTCGGTATTTCACATTTTTAGATAACTTCTTTATTTTTAAGATTTTGATGGTCAAACATCAACAAAATATACCTTACGTTTGGACTAAATTTTCTCGAAAATAAGAAATAATTTAAAATTCCCTTACAATACCGACAAAGATTGAAGTTTTGTGATTACAGTGATATATAATTTATATGGTTTTGTAACAATTTGCTCGCTATTTTATGGCAAATACCGAAGCTCTACAGACCTTAATCAAGCCTTAATCAAAGCACGTGTGTTTGGAATTTTGGGTGTGGCTTAATACGACAGTATCGGGCTAAGCCGTAGACAGATTTCTGAAATATAATATCTATCTCCTTCGGTCGCACACCCGCTTTACCCAACCCCTAAGAGTAACTCGAACAGTACAGCGTAATAGACTTTTTAAAGAAATAATATTGTGCAGTTTTTTGCTAATTTGTGCAATTTTTTTTGTTAATTTATGATTTATGTTAACTGCTAGAGTAACTATTAAAATCAAATTTTATTATTTTTGGATATACTTGCGTTTCTTAAAACAAACGTCAGAGAATACCATTAATTTCTAATCAAATTTGATCCTTTAATATTCTTCTGTTCGACGACGCATGGATTTAGTTAAAAAAAATAATTTAAAATAATTGCATTTTCAGTTGCTTCTTCGAGGAACACAGAACTAATAAAATTTGTTATTAGATGACAATCTCGATATCCTGGAATAAGTGACGTTTTTACACGAAGGGTAATTAGAGCGATTCTCCAGCTTATTGTGTGAACGTTTATAATACTAATATTATTCTGTAAAACTTAATGGGGTCTAATAAAGAAATTTGAATTTGAATTTGAATTTGAACGTTTGTTCATAATATGAATGCTTTGATGTATACAGGGTGGTCCGAACTGTTCCCTAGTTCCGGAAACTTCGGCAGCATATTCTGCAGATAAAAATGCGTAAAAAAGTTCCCATAAATGTATGTCCTAAAAGGCTTAGTTTCTGAGATACATTGTGGAGAAGTTTCATTTTTATTTTTATTTTTTCCAAATAATTTCTGAAGTAAGGTCAATATTTAGATAAAAATTAATGTCTGGAAGTTTTTTGACATGAGAAATTTGATGTTGATGTCAATATGACTCCTATTTGTAGGGGGCACCAACTACATGTATTTTAACTGTTTTGAAGAGTAATGACTTTTCGTCCGTACCTGTATAAAACTACTGGGTGAAAAAATATACATTTACGACGTTTTTTTACGTAAACAAGGTCTTTTAGTAAAAATCGCTATATACGAGAGTATTTGGAATCGAAATGATTAATCGCTAGTTCTCGAGATATTTGGAATCGAAATGATTAATACCTGTCATCATTGACATAAATCAAACATGTTGACTAAATAGTTATTAGACTGAAATCGTAAATTTGAAATGATTTTGTGCCAAAAGTTCAACAGACACTGTTTTATTATCATTTCTCGAAGAAAAATTTATGATTATTTAAAAAAAATAAAAAGTTCTCAAATTTATCATTTCAATCAAATAACTATCTACTCAACATTGTGTATTTTTTGACAATGATGACATGTATTGACCATTTCCATTCTAAATATCTAGTAAATCACGGAAATGTATATTTTTTCACTCAGTAGTTTTATACAAGTACGGACAAAAAGTTATTACACTTCAAAGCAGTTAAAACACATGTAGGTGGCGCCCCCTACAAATAGGAGTCATATTGACATCAAAATCAAATTTCTCAAAGTTAAAAAACTCGCAGGTACCAATTTTCATTCAGATATTGACGTTACTTCAGAAATTATTTGGAAAAAATCGAAATAAAAATGAAACTTCTACACCCTGTATCTCCGAAACTAGGCATTTTAAGACATACATTTTTTACTTGAACTTTTTTAATTACTTTTATCTGCAGAATATGCTGCCGAAGTTTCCGGAATACAATTCGGACCACCTTGTTTAATATTTTTTTTAATTTCCTTCTTGAAAATTATCCCACTTTGTGTCCCAAAAGTTAAGTTCAAAAAACCTAAATTAACGTAACAATCTCACCGTTTTAAGTACTGGTATGTCATTACGAAACACAATAGATAAATGCCCAGTAAATATTTAGTTTATTGACTTGGAGACAGTGTACTAAATTACTTGGAAATAATAGTAAAGAAATTACCGAAGATCTATTATGAAGTTTATTTAAATCAACAAATTGACAGTTGACAGCATAATGTAAATCCCTATATTAACTTAGTTGATTTTTTTGTAGGTACGATGGGATTTAATTAGATCGATTCCGCGAATAATTACCGCTAAACGACTTGATTAAGATTGAGATCTGTTGCGTCATTGCGGCCATCGCTTAATAATGATGTTTCATAAACGAGGTCTTAGGTTCGGAGAAAATCTCAAAAATTAATGATGCATTTTACATTGCGCCAGTTGAAACATTTAAACCGATACCACAACCGATACCACAGAACGAAAGTTTACAGAAGCAGAACTGAAACTATAAGCGATACCAATTAAATTTTCAGTTTAGTAATCGAGGGTGGGATTTTTAAATTCATTGTTCTCGCTGGGCGCTGGGGATTCAGGTGGTAACTCTGTTGTAAAAAAATGTGAAATTGCCATATTTATTTATTTATTTCCTGACATTGTCATTCGTTTTGATACTTTACTTTTGTAGTATGAATTTTTGGTTTGAACGAATTGTGTTGTAATACTTTAAACTTAAACATTTTACTAGCTGACCTCCATCAGGCTTATATATAGAACATATTTTAGTGCGAAGTGTACAAGATTAAGTGCAAGAGCTTAATATCTGTTGCAAAAAACTCATCGTGACCTTATTAGAATATTTTAAACGGAAAAGCGGTATGGCCCTTTACGTTCCTTAAGTACTGTTAAGGAGGTAAGTTTTGTTTATGTAAATAATAACTGATGAAAAGATATTTGCACTAACTACAGATGTAAAGCTGTATCTGATACTCTTAGCAGATTGTACGGAAAAATACTAAAAACCCTAATAGAAGATGAATTCAGACCCCATGAGATTGAAGAACAAGCCTGTTTCAGGGCAGACCGCTTATGCAGTGATAATATCTTTCCAGTAACTCCAGATCATTGAGAAAAAGACGGCAATGAATAACGACTAAATTCATCTCTTGTTTGTGGACCTTAGTAAGGCTTATGTTACGGTATCAATTAAGAAACGACGGGAAGGTCTCGAAAAAAGCCCAATAAATATAACACTAATAAAAGCAGTACAGCAACTTTACTGCAATTGTTCCGCAAGAATTAAAATAGGCCTAACTGTCTGAATTATTCCCAACAACAAACGTCTAAAACAGTGGTGTTGCCTGTCCCCAACTTTATTTAAAATATACGTATCTGAAGCTCTTAAACGCTGGCGCAAGAAGTATTCTCAGATGGGAATATCTATTAATGACAACCTTTCTCTGTATACTCTGCATTTCGTCGATGACCAGATAGTAATGGCCCCAGACAAATGAGATCTAGAATATATGACTATAAAACTGATAGAAGAATACGAAAACTGGGGACTGGAGCTAAACAAGAGGAAGACAAGATATGGTGTGTGGTGGCGAGTTGGAAGACCCGGTACTAAATAACAACATAAAAATTGCAGCCTGCGAAGAATATATAATATGTATTTAGGGGTAAAAATAACAAGCAAAGGGAGATGCGAAAAGGAAATCGAAGAACGGATTTGTAAAGGCAGAAAGGTGAAAGAAGCGCTAAATTCGGTGCTTTGATCTAGGGATATCTCGGATCACAGAAAAAAATGATCTATTTTATAACGCGATCCTGAAAAGCGTAATGTTATATGGCTCTGAGGAATAGCAGTTAAGCGAAACACATAAAATGAAGTTTTTGTCGACCGAAATAGACTTCTGGCGAAGATCAGCCCGAATCTCCCATTTAGACAGAATTAGGAACGAGAGAATATGTGAAAAAATGAAGGTGGAGGGTATTTATTGTATAAGAAATACAAGAAAAACAACTGCAGTGTTACGGCCATGTACAACGAATGGCTGACGAGAGAATACCAAAGCAAGTGTTGCAGTGGACACTTACAGACAGACGTAAACGAAGACTGACCTAAACTATCCTGGAATCAAAGAATCGACAGAGTCATGTCGGAAAGGAACTTACTACCAGGGGATTGGGATAACAGACTGTTTATATATTTATAATTAATTTATTTTTGTTTCCTAAAATATTTTAATTAAAAGAAAATATGTAAAGTGGGCAAGGCAGTGCATACCGGTCTAGCTTAATCACGCCGCGCGCCATGGCTAAAAGTGTATTTGGTATGAACTACTAACTATATGTGAATTATTGTTCCTTCACTTGTAGTATCCTTCTTATTTTGATAATGATAATTTGTATATAAATATTCTATACAACACTGAGCACTCTAAGCAGGAATCAACACACAATTACAATAACCTACCAAGTAACAGAATCGATTCTTAAATGGTATCGTATCGTTTGTTGACTCTAATTATGTTACAATTAAGGTTATGCTAACGCTTGATAGAATTAATGTGGTGGGTGTCTAATCTTAAGTTCATTCGAATGAAATACCTAAGCTAGATGCCAGCATTTAGTCATTCATGCGACGCAAGTCTTGTAAGCGCGTAGGTCGAATTTTGTTGAAAACATTTAATGAATGAAATTCAGAGAGAGAAAGACCAAGGAAAGACCAGGCGTGTTTCAAGCTGTTGTTGCAATAAGTAACGAGGTAGACATGTGTTTCATCTTGTAAAGATACTTTACCACGCACAATGAACGTTTTTCTTTTTAATTGCTTGCGAACTGTACACATACGAATTTATTTATAAGAATATTACTATATATTGTTTTTTCTTATCCAGTTATAATTGACATATTTATATTTATTAATAATTTACATAGATAAATTAGAAAATATAGTTTCATGAAAAAAAAAGCATTAATATTTGATATTCCCTGACAGTGTTATATACAAGACGTCTAAATTATCCAGTTGTCCAGTTTCATGGTATACCTATCGACTGGGTCAATATCAACTGTGATTAGTAATTAGATTTAAAAACTTAGAAGTTATTACACTACCATCAGCGCATGTTAACATTTGTGACATGATCAGCCTAGTGTAACAGCGGCGTGACCTGGGGCGCTATTCTGTACAATCGTCGGTATCGGTAAGTTACCGACAGCTATCGGTACGTACGGCCAATGAGCGTCGTGTAAATGGTTGTTGTCATAGTTTTGAGCTGTCATTAATAGGACATGTAGCA
The DNA here is from genome assembly GCF_002938485.1 of Sitophilus oryzae. Taxonomy (NCBI): domain Eukaryota; kingdom Metazoa; phylum Arthropoda; class Insecta; order Coleoptera; family Curculionidae; genus Sitophilus; species Sitophilus oryzae. The sequence continues at coordinate 206,878 of NW_022147065.1, read as the reverse complement.
AATTTGTACCGACGACTATCGGTATCTCTACCGTGGGGTTAACAAGGGCACGGTAGAGATACCGATCCTCGTCGGTACAAATTTGCGATATCTGTCATAGGACCGATCGATAACTATAGCAACAACAATCAACCACTGCTATACAAATACGTACCGGTAAGCTGTTGGTAACACCATTACCGACAGCTATCATTTGCCAACAGCGTTGTTGTCATGGTTACCGATCGGCCCTATGACAGATATCTAAAGTACCGACGACTCTCGGTATCTCTACCGTGAGGTTGACAGGAGCACGACGAAGATACCGATTTTCGTCGGTACAAATTTGATAATATCTGCCATGGACCGATCATTAACTGCGGCAACAACACGTTTTTACTACCCCCTTTATTCTGTAAATCGTCGGTATCGGTAAGTTACGACAGCTCTCGATACGTATTTGTATATAGTAAAAATGTGTTAATTGTTGTTGTCATAGTTACCGATCGGTCCTATGGCAGATATCGCAAATTTGTACCGATGAAAATCGGTATCTCTACCGTGCCCTTGTCAACCTCACGGTAGAGATACCGATCGGTAACTATGACAGATCGGCCCTATGACAGATATCGCAAATTTATACCGACGACTCTCGGTATCTCTACCATGAGGTTGACAAGGGCACGGTAGAGATACCGATTTTCGTCGGTACAAATTTGCGATATCTGCCATAGGACCGATCGGTAACTATGACAACAACAATTAACACATTTTTACTATATACAAATACGTATCGAGAGCTGTCGTAACTTACCGATACCGACGATTTTACAGAATAGCTCCCCAGGACTCCCTTAGTCTTGCAATCTAATAAGTAGTCTTGGTCATGTTCTCGGAGGGTCCAGTCTTGGTGTTGCCGCAGGACTCTTTTATTCTTGTAATTTTTCTAATAGATTTTTACTAAAGGTATACTTTCTACATTCACCGGTGTGAAAAACGAGCACGTTAAAACTTTGATGTAAGTACCTATTGTATGTTTTTTTATTATTTTTTTAAAGTTGCTTGTTTTGTTTTAATATATTTTGTTCTAGCGTGCCGATTTTGATGATTTTTTAAGCAATTTGTACCTAAATTATTTACCTTTTTAGTGCCTCTTTCAAAATTAAAAATGAAGTTTCCTTCTGACAATTACATGAGGGAACACAAAATGTTGATATTGTAATGAAAGTTTGAAACACTCTGTGGAATATGTTAGCAATGCAAAGAATTTAAGAATTAGTTTATCATCTTGGTACATTCTTTTCTCTACAGTTTGTTTTTTGGTTGATCTTAATATCTTTATTTTTGTTGGAGATATTCGCTTTTCTATAAGACAGTAACGATCTAGAGCAATTTTAGCATTGATTTTGGGTCCTTATCAACACACTTATAAAATAGTGGTCACTGTCATTGAAAATTCATTATTATTGTTTATTGGCGTTTACTGGCTATTGCTGCTTTAATTGATCATAGTCTGGATCAACTTTTGGACTTAAAACCATTTCTGCTAGATTAACTACACAGCAAAATAAAAACACTAAATCACCACAATACACCAAAACACTTTTACTTTTACACAGGACGCGCGTTTCGCTAACCATGTTAGCATCATCAACAGATGATTATAAACTGCCTGAACTAAATGATTATAAACTGCCTAAACTGTCTGAGTTTATAATTATCTGTTGATGATGCTAACATGGTTAGCGAAACGCGCGTCCAGTGTAAAAGTAAAAGTGTTTTGGTGTATTGTGATGATTTAATGTTTTTATTTTGCTGTGTAACACCAAAGGTTCCAACCCTCAACTGTAATTAACTACACAAGTTAAGTTTCTAAAACGACGTTTTGCACACGAGTTCGACAGTTTGTTGGCTCGAGTCGCAGGCAAGAGCCACAAGTCGAACGAGTGTACAAAGAAGTTTTTGAATGAGTTTTTTACGCTATTTTTTCTACGACTACAAATTAGCAGCAGACTCACTCAGTTTTTGCCAGTTTTGTGAAATAATTTGCGATGTAATGATGACACTTTTCTGACGGCTGCATTGCGTTTGGCGTTTCAGTTAAACATTGGAGATTAAAAATGTTAAAATTGGCACATGTCGTGCGCTAAATTCTTAGCACACAACAGTTTGCAAAACGCCAATTTCAGATCGAGTTTTCCGTGTGTCAAACTGCATTTTCTAGGCTAGTCATAGAAAAAATTATGTTTACATTCCTTGCTTTGTTAACGTACATTTTGTTTTCCCTCGTATAATTGACAGATGGGAACTTGCATTTTTAATTTAGAAAGAGAAACTAAAAAGCCAAATAATTTAGCTACAAATTGCTGAAAAAATCATCAAAATCGGTCCACTAGAACCATAGATTTAGGAAGAACACATATCACATTATGCATTTTAACCCGATCAAACATTCGGAGGTTGACTACGTACTGTAAAAATCAACTGAGATAGAGAAGGCGACATTGCCACATATCAAATTTGCACCTATCTACTTAGTTTGATTTGCAGAAAAGGTGACTTTAAAACCTTCACCGTATATCAATAAATCTCAATTTCTTAATTAAATTAACAGTTTATTTTTAAAGAAGCATGCGTTATTAACATATGTTATTAACCAGAGGATATATGCGTTACTATTAAAAGACATGTTTACTGTTTAATATGCTGAAACGTCTAGAACTATTGGCAACGTCGCTGCTAGTCTTCCAGAATGAAATGAGCCGTCCGTCCCACCACCCCTCGCGACGGCCCACTACCCATGGTCAGCGTACTACGTTTAGCTTACGGTGTGTTTAAAGTCGGAATCAAGTCCGAAGTGAACTTTTCAGTGTTTTTCAGTAGTTTTTGTTTTTGTTTAATGTACTTTTGAATCTGCGAATTTTCAATATAGTACGACAGTGTCAAATGTGTGGACAAATAAGCTCAAATTACCCGAATTTGTTTTTTCACAGGTAGGTATTGTTTCCGCCGCGCCGCAATCGTACATAGGCGTCCCACAAGGGAGCCTCTCACAATTAAAATAATTTCTAATTATATTTGTTGAATTTTGATCTATTAAAACAAGAACGTAGTAGCCGGTAATTGAATTATAATTCGTCTCAATTACTACCTAACTGTTATAGATCATAACAAATTTGAATATAAACGTTACATTTGAAACTTTATTATAAGCCAGAAAGTGACATTTTTTCCTTAAAATTGCGTCCTATTTTGGTCATTATATACGATATTCTAAAGGAATTTTGCTCAATAAATAAACAAATGTGTTTACCCGACCTTTTTTACATTTTATTGCTTTATTATATCTGCCCCTTCGGCCTTGTTTAGACAATTTTTTACCAACGTATAAATACATCTTCCTAGAGTTATTTGTACGGTGAGTTTAACTTTTTTTAGAATGGGACGCACTGTAAATAATTCTTAGGCTACTAGTTTTATACATATCTGTATAGAGAGCGACCCAGGCCTCCAAAAAAGCTTTTTACCTATTACGTTTTTGGTTTGTGATTTTTATTTCAATTTTTTACATAAGATGGGGGCCATTGTAACGCACATTTTCAAAATATTTTTGTCAACATACAGGATGATTCAAACCGTAATACATATGCTTAATACAGTTCATGAAGATTAGGACATTTAACTAAAATTTGATTATCTGATGAAGCTACCTTTAAAAGTAATGGATTTGTAAATAAACGTAATAGGTATTCATTATTATGCGACAAAAATCCCATACTGTAGCACACAGATTTTATACTTTTAATGATAAATGCCTTCTATTGCGAGACTAAAAGGCAATTGCCTCGTATCAGAGCCATCATAATACAAGAAGAAGACCGAAAGTCAAATCTTGTCTTATATTTTCAAAAAAAAACACAATTTTCTCATTAAATATTGAGTATAGAAAGTTATTAATAAAATACAAGATTAAACAACTATTACACAGTACTTCACAGGAAGCTATCGATTGCGAACTAACTAAATCGTTACTAATTGGGTACTAATTTTGAAAAGTTCTTTTTAAGATAAAAAAAGGTAAAACTAAAACCTAAACTATCATTTGAGATTAAACGGGAAGTTCTAAATAATGTTGCCTATCTAAACAAGAAAAATTTATTTATAAGTTAAGTTTTATAACATTCCTAATTAAATTTGGGCGAAAAGAATATTTCTGTTTGCTGTAGGTAATTTTCTCAGGGAAAATACGTAAATAAAAATGACTTTTTAAGTCAAAAAAAGTCAAAAGGATAAGTTATTCCAAAAAAGGACTGTCCTTTTCAAAAAAGGACAAGTGGCAACCCTAGGTATTTCTGGAATGGAAATTTAATGGCAAATCTACAACTTTGGTTTGAAAATATGTTCCGACCACCTATGTTTACAAAAATGTCTAAAATGTGCCTAAATGCCTCCATATTCTGAAAAAAAAATTGAAAGAAAAGTCACCAACCACAAACCTAATATAGAACTGTTTTGGAAGCCTGAGTCACCCTGTAAATATCCAAAAGTAACTGAAAGGTTATATAGAAGTAACTGAAAGTTTAAATTGAAAATCGACGTTGGAGTAATTTTCGAAAACTACTAACGTTTCAACATAAGTATATGTGGGATATTAATTGTATTATTATATTAGACCTTATAACAAAACTCATCTGACGAAAAAGTGTTAATGTAGTATATTAATATGGAGTAAAAATTTTACTAATTAATTTACTTTTAGTTTACTAATTAAACTCGCTCCAAAAAACGATACGCCACTGGCCATTAGAACAATCCCAAATGCGCCTAGTTGCCGGGGTCGGAAATTTTAGACTTCTCTGTCTCTTCTGTCCTTGTTTGACACATTGGAATGTTTGATACACTACCAACGAGTATTTATGAATGAGATGTTCGGTCTATCTTTATAATGTCTTTGACTAGAACACAATATATTGAAAGCAGTTTGGATATATTTCAGAGTCCAGCTGTCTATCTTTAATTAATAGTATCGGCTAACATCCTTTTTATCATTTTTTTTATCAATTTTTTGTCATTTTTTTTGTCAATTTTGTTGATCTTTGTTTTTACATTTGTATATGTTTTGTTTTGTAGCTTTTATTATAATTACTTATTTTGTGAATAAAACTGCCATGCACGAATTAATTCGTTGATAGGACTTTTTGTGCAAGACCAAGACGAACTAAGAACGCAAGACCAAGACCAAGTCTAGCTCATAACTACTAATACCAATTAGCATCTTATTTCCTGTGACTAACAATATAGCAACCTCTTCTTTAATTATTAATTGTGCAAAAACAAAAGAACACCTCAGACATGAGAATACGTATAGAACATCAGGTTAAAGAACCAGCCAATGGCCATTTCCTGCCGCCGAGATGGCTTGATTAGGAGATTTCCGTCGAAATATCGGACCAAAATGCCACACAGGTTCTGTTTGCCGGTCGGTCGAATCGATCGCGCGTCTTAACAGTCGTTTATTTGTATGCGAAGGAGGCCCAGAACGAAAGGAAGACTTACATTATTTATTAGACGCCGAAGAACTTTCAGTATCGATGAGAATATTATTTATTGTGGTCGCTCTTAACTTGAATTCTAATTGAGACAAAGGATTGATTTAGAATCGTACTATACAGTTTATTTTGTTGGAGTGTTAGTATACTAAAAATGTATAGGAGATAATGAAAAATTTCTCTCTTTAATAAAATCGCAATAAATTGTTTCGATTGCTTTATACAGGGTGGCGCACCTCATTCGCCTCGGTTGATTATACGAAAACGGAAAGATGTAGAAACAAAATATTTTATGGTTGTGGGAAGGCAATGTGCACAATTTAAAATTATTTTGAAATATACAAGGTGTTTCAGAACTAAGATCCATACCAATGTTATATTTTTTCTTATGGAACACCCGGTATTTTATTTCATTTTTGGATTCTCGGGTCCAAAGAAAGGCGTTTTTTATAAGGGTTAAGTAGTTAAGTATGTTTAAAATCTTTGGTTTTTGAGATATTTAAAGATATTTAAATATGAATGCTACAATAGAATAGATTATTAACACCCTGTAGATTACTTTTTTAAAGGTAGAGAAATAAACTTTACTGAAAATTTTTTTCCCTTAAATTTATACAGGGCTTCCAAAATTTGCTGATCCATTTTAAGAAGTGTAAAAACTTCGATATTTCAAACGCAACACCCTGTATTTTTTAAAATAAATCGAAGCAGATTCAAATGCTTTTTCAAACTATATTAGGGATTCCTATACCTATCTAGCTCAGATTTTGAATAAAAAGCGATTTTTTAAAAAAATGGCAGTCAAGATGGCTGGTATCGCCATGACAATTTTCTAGTGACAGTTAGTAACTATTTTCAAAATCGAATTATAACAGTTTACATAAATTTACCCACAATAGTTTAATTAGTAAGTATTACTAATTAAACTATCTATTAAACACAATAGTTTAATTAGTAAGTATTACTAATTAAACTATTGTGGTAGTAAGAGTATTACTAATTAAACACAATAGTTTAATTAGTAAGTATTACTAATTTTATTTTGTGAGGAAAATAGTTTCTTGGCCTCAAGGGCTTATGCTTAAAGATATCCAAATAAGAATCTTCCTGATAAGCGTTCCTTTGAAAAAGTGCTTGTCCTATTTCGCAGAGCTGGTAGTGTGGTTTATCAAAAACCTATTAGGTAGAATGTAGTTGTAAAAATGCGTCCAATGACAAATATTTCCCGTAGTAGAGCAACGCCGCTGTGCGACGTCTTGGTTTTCAACAAACAAATAGCCGTAGCGTCTGGGAGTAATTCCGAAATTGACTACGCCGCACTACGAGCTCCTTTGATTCGTGCTAGTTTACCGACCGGGAAAATGACGAAGTACGAATCTTCGTCGAAGGTAACCTCCCACACGCTACGCGAATAAGCTCGAATACCGAATATTCGCCAAATGCACGTAGTGTCTGCGACCGGCTTTACACGAAGACAAATATTCGTCAGCCATATTCGACAAGTCTTGAACTAAACTCTTTAATATTCAATTGGTTTTAAAAAACAACGAATAAAAATTATAACTAAAAGAGCTGTAATAAAAAAACAAAATAAAACTATTAGGTAACCGGGTTATTTCAGAAATTGTGGAAAAGGAAAAACCTATAAAACAACAATAACTTTATAAATAACAATGAAAAATCATGTATATCTAACGCAAAATTTATAAAAAATGGGTTTCTTCCAAACGGATGGAACAATCAAACCGGTCTGTAATGACTGAATCACCATCAATTAGGGCTTCCCCGAAGTATCGAAACATTAGAAAGAAATAGAAAAATAAGTATTTTTAAATTCTTATGTCAATTATATCACAGATTATATGTTATATGTAGCAAGTTTAGTTCTAGTTTATTTTAATTCAATTTGTCACGTACAAAAACGTGAGTAAATAAAAATGACAGGCAGAATAGTTTGAATTGAAATCCCCAGAATTGGGGATTTTTGCTTGGAAAAAAGTCCGGAAGTTTTGCAACTTTGCAGGTTTATAGGTTTTGGGGTCCCTAACTAAAATCCATAAAATGCACATTTCCAGACTTGCCGCCGGCGCCGGCGCCGCGCTGCCATCTTGCCAAGATGTGAACGTGAAGATGTTGCCCAAAATCGGTATTTTGTAAATATCTCGAAAACTATGCGTTTTTCGCAAAAATTTGAGGAGAACAAAATTCAAGAGAATAAAATTTTCTATAAAAAAGGTTCTATGAAAATTTTCGCTAAAGTCAACCGTTTAGGCACAAAATCCCTGGAAATTTTACAATTTTGCGTAAAATATGATATATTACGTATAGTCGATTTTCCGAAATCAAATGTCGATTAGGGTTCACTAAAACTAGTATTAGTTTAGTTTATTCAATTTTGTCATGAAACAGTGGCGTATCATTAATTCGCTCATTAATTTATGAATAATTAATTTTAATTATTGAAAATGTGTACTTGTTTCCACACCACCCAAGAGGTAAGGTACATGGCGCGTTTATTTTAACGTGGTCTTCCCGGAGGCCTATTCCACTAGCTAAATTAAGAGCAAAAGCCCGACGGACCTGGCTCATTGATGTAAAATCGATCGTGTCTGCTGTGCTGGGCTCATCAGGGTGATCTCTCAATTCGTCCAACTCTTCATCTTCAGCCGCCAAAAGGATATCTACAGGGAAGTCCAACTCCTCTTCATCGATTCGTTGAACATTTTAATCCAGCTTTTCTGCATCCGCAGGCTTTACCACAGTTGTTGGTTTTGCATTTACAGGATAAAAATGCCAATAGGGATTTTGAAGCTGGATCTGTCAACGTTGTGACTGGAGTAATGCCTGTTTTTGTTTTCTTCCAACCCCATTCTTCGGTATCTTTGGTACAACCAGACCAATGCTGAACCTGGTGATAAGTTCGCAATGAATGCTCTCCAGCACGACAATTTTATTCATAAATTAATTATTATTATATTAAACTAATTAATGATACGCCACTGTTTTATGACAAAGTTGAAGAAACTAAACTATATATATATATATAAAACTAGTTTTAGTGAACCCTAATCGACATTTGATTTCGGAAAATCGACTATACATGTATAACATATTTTACGCAAAATTGTCAAATTTCCAGGGATTTTGTGCCTAAACGGTTGACTTTCGCGAAAATTTTCATAGCTTTTTTTATAGGAAATTTTATTCTCTTTAATTTTTCTCTCTTTAAATTAAAAAAAACGAATAGTTTTCGAGATATTGGCAAAATACCGATTTCGGGCGCCATCTTGGCAAGATGGCGGCGCCGGCGGCAAGTCTGGGAATGTGCATTTTATGGATTTTTGTTAGGGACCCCAAAACCTATAAACCTGCAAAGTTTCAAAACTTCCGGACCTTTTTCCAAGCAGCCTTTTTTTTTGATTCCCAATGACTGAACTAGAATTGCAATTTTGGGTTTAATGAAGTTCATTAAATCGATCCAATTTGTATTAAAAAATACACTCAACGATGCATATACAGCCTATGTCCACACATTGTCGTTACAAAAAACTTTTTTATTATTGACATTTTGAGAAAAGTGCATTCTTCATAAAAATTTTTGCTTTTCCTAAAATGGTTAATCGCGGTTATACTTTTCCAAATTTCCATACTGTTTCAGAGGAAATTAAAAACAAACATGAAAATACAGTTGAATTTTTCATTTGAATATAGTTCATATTTCATTTGAATATAGTTCTAAGGTCCTAAGTCCTAAAAAATCAAAACGCATTTCTATGGTAATATAATTTGGTTTTCATCCTTTGATCCTCATATTATAAGTCTTTTATCTATGATAATGATAGATTGTTATTGATAGAATTTTAATTAACGTCATATTTTTTGTGGTTTTAAAATATAAGAATATACAAAATTTATTGAGTTCAATGCTGCGGAAAGGATGATAAGAGTTATCCGGGGATATACTGTAGATGAACAGTGAAACTGAATGTGTTTTTCTATAGTTTTTTGTTATACGAGATATTTATATGACACAAAGAAAACACTAATCAAGCCAACTTCCAGTTACTGGCGGAATGACTATTTACCACCAATCCTGTAATGAGTCTAACCTGGTGCTATAACAGTTACAAGGTACAAGTTGCACATCCATTACAAACTTACTACCCGGAAACACGATAAACGTGTAAAACCGTTAAATTGTCAGTTACTTCATTAAATGGAATTTTACCACATCTACGAAAAACAACTAAAATGTTTAAAATTCTTAAATTTGTATTTAACTAAAAACTAAAGTAGGAATTTAGTGCAAATAATCAGTTTAGAATTTTACAACAAAACTAATTTGATTTTTGCAATTTAAAAGTTAAAATTGCTAATAAAGAAGGAATCGAAAACTTAAATTTACATAATTATTAATATTAAGCGTGTCAATGAATAAATGCGCAAAAAAATCAGAATATAAAAATCGGGAAACCATTTTAAATTTGATGTGTTGATGTTGATGTCACTAATAATTAAATCAATGTGAATACTCAATAATTACATACATTTTTAAAAGCTGTCAAACCCTTGCCAACAGCCAGGAATAAATTACTAGCTGCAATCAAGAATATCAAGAAACATCATAAATGTAAAAAATATATAAAAAGAATAAGTTTTTTTTCAAGCTGTCAAATCAAAGAAAAATGAAATATAAAATTAATATACGGTGACGTGAATGTTACATAGGGTGAGTCTCACTAGCAGATACAGAGGGGGGCCCATATGGGGCCCGGGCCCTCCCTAAAATCTGTAAATTGGGTTAAATATTTTTAACTGTTTTAAATTAAATTAGTATTGGTGTAGCCCTCTGTGCCCTTGACAGTCATGAAGCTTGTCTAACTTGGTCTCTCCTTAGACCTGATATCGGTGTAGAGGAGAGATAGAGGATCTCTTTCTCTATTGCCTCCTTGGATTTGAGATCAATTCCTATTGTGAGGACCTGGCCATGGCCCTCCTCTCTCGAGTTGATGACTCGCCAACTCGATGTCATCGGAGTTCTGGCAAATCTGGTGATACACCGCAACAACATCCGGCATCGTTATATGTCTTGGTGCAATTCTCTGGCCACGACACTACAGCCAGGGACAAGACTATGAGATGCTCCTTAGACCCAGTCAAAGTGCTAGAAGGGATTTCCCCTAGCACCTGACTAATTAAATAACTTTTAATTTTAAAACTTTTGGGTTAAGCATGACGCCCTAAAAAGCATATTCTACATTATTTTTTTATTTGGACCCCCCCTAAAATATATTCCTGTATCCGCCCATGGACTGAGTCTAAAATATATGCAAATATTTTCAGGGCTGTTTAAGCAAAACTCGATAAAACATATTTTCTTTACCGTTTTTCAAATAAGTCCAAAATAACCGAGTTATTTTAGTTTGAAAATTAAAAAAAATATTTTTTGGCATAAAATTTGAGAACCACTCGATCTTTTCTGGATTTTCTTTCTTGTAAATTTAATCTACCTATGTTGCCATACTATCAAAAAATTATGTTTTTTCAACTAAATAGCAAAAAAATCCAATCTGTTTTTCAAAAAAATCCTAAATTTCCAAAAAAATGTAGGCTAAAAAACCTCATAGGCGTATTCCTGGGGTTGAAATATACTACCACTAAAAATATTTACACTTATTTAAGACTCACCCTGTACAATAAAATACAACTAATAATATAAAATAAAAATAATACTAATAGACGATACATTACTAATAGTAAAAGCCAACTTTGATGTGGGCGCTGCAATTGGATAAATGTTGTACAGCAGCAGAAATCTTCTATGTCCTGGCTATCGAGATGACCTACCTGCAATTAAAGAAAAAAAAATCTGTGAGCAGAAATGTTACCACTAATTATTAAAATAAAATTAATTTAAAATTAAACAGGTACTTGAATATTTCATTAATATTCCAACATAAAAATACAAGTTTAAAAATAATAATAATATGCCACAAAGGCATGTCGTCACACAGACTGTTCTCACACAGAAAATATGCCACACAGGCAGGTAGTTACACAGACTGTTCTCACACAGAGGGTACTACACACAATATCTTAACTCTTAACGCAAATATCTTAAAATTTACCTGAGATTCAGAAACATAATAAATCACAATAAAAACAATAAACGGTAACCAAATACAGTTGCTCAGTGAGATATAATCGGCACAGCAATGGAACTCAGAACGACCACAAAACCGTAATTAAATCTCAGAAACCTTAATAGTATTAGATATGAAAGACGCACCACTTTTTTCTCCAACTCTTTCTAAATATTTCAATTCACTGAATAGATTTAAGATTTTTTTTATTTGGTTTCCATTTGAAAAAAAAACTATTTATGGTAATCTTTCAATCGCTCAATTCCATGACAGTTGCGGCCATTATTATATGACATTGGAACGATTTAATTTTTGAAATAGATAGCCACGTATCTTCTCTTTATAGGCCGCCTCAGACACGCATGCTTTTCGATCGTTTTGCTTGCACAGTCATAAGTTGCAATGCAACACTGAACGCTGGCAATCTTTCATACACTCCGTCTTAAAGTACAGTTTTCTCTTCAGTCATCAGTCTTCAGCTTTCAGAATAAACATGGACCGTCAAAAATTAGCTGTTTGTGCAGCAGCAGTCTTGATCATAAAAAAGATAAAAAAGGAGAGACCCCGAAAAATATGGTCCAAAAAAGGTTGCTTTTGAAAGAAAAATTTACACATATTATTTTGTTGAATGAATTGAAGTTAGAACCTTAAGTTATTTTTGTCGGAATATTCTTTGCTCTTAATTTTCCACAAACATTCATGCTTTCTATATAATTCAATGAAATCTGAGAGAAACTCTCGTGACATCAGTCTCAGATCAGCCATTTTAAATTAAGTAAGACGTAATGCAACACTGAAGACCAATCAGACTCAACGTCTTCTTCGCAAGCAAGTTGGAACGCGAACGAAAAATCAACCCGCGATTGATTGCGTTCAAGCCAGTCAATTGACGGTACACCATAAACAAAACGGACAACTTGATGCCTCACACACACCGTCTTGTATAGCAACTTAAGACTGTGCAAGCAAAACGAACGAAAAGCATGCGTGTCTGAGGCGGCCTTATGTCACAGTGGCTGTGGTAATCAATAAATTTGACATTTAGACTATACACACACGGTTAATATTAGATATAGAGTGTTTAATATCAAGATTCTTAGAATTTTACAGATAATTTAAATATGTAATAAAAAATGGGGGTACCTATTTAAAATAAGGCTGTATTCCGTTGCAAAACCAGGCGAACCGGACCGGTAAACTACGGTAAAGAGCGGTTCCTGAAAAAACATCGGTTTGATACGGAACGATTTGGTAAAATACTGGAAACGTCAAATGTTGACGATTTCTAAATTTCAATACCTCTATTATAAAATTTATCTTTTATGCATTTTAAATGTACCTCTTCTCTGCTTTTACCTTTGCGTCTTCTTTCCAATGAAGTTTAATATTGAAAAGTACTTTATTAATGAACTGTTTAACTCGTTAGACAGCTCAAGTGAAGATTTGAGGTCCAATATTAAAACAGATCAATAATAAATAAACAAATCTAATCAATATTTATATTTTTATAGCTTACAAAACATTCACAATTACTTGTTGTCTTATTTTCATGTTTTCTTTAGATGTTCCTGACTTTCAGAAACAATGGCTGCAAAGTTTAAATGGTCCTAAAAAGTCATTATATTCAGTTAATGGCATTTATTTACCTTTACTGCCTACCTCCATCATTGCTTTTGGATATAAATACAAAATATTATTACAAATTTTAGAAATTAAATGAGAATTTCACTCGAACTTCCAATATTTGCTTGATTTCTGTCACATAAATAATATTGACTGACAAACAAAACCAGAAAAACCCGCCTTCTCGCGCTGGTTAGTTTGGTGACAGTTATAACCGTATTTTTCAGGAACCGTATTCCGTAATAAGAAAACCTTCAGGAAACCAATAGAAACAGAATATAAAACCATAAACAAGGTAAGCAACGGAACCCTAAGAAAGTTGCTGTCAACTTCCGGTATTTCCGGAAGTGCCGCCATATTGAAAACATTTTTAATCGATAGATCCCCTTGTGAAATAATGATGAACAAAAAATCTTCGATCTAGGTATTGTAATTCTCTAGAAAGTTCTAATGCACGCTCACCCTCTAGACCTGTGGGTTTTACCATTATGTTTTTGATGAAAATTGAGCGCCAGACACCGACATTATTTTTTAGCTATCTCTTTTAGAAAGGGTAGTTTGCCTTTAAAGTGTGCAATTTAGCGCACCATGCACAGTATTGTTCAACATTTAATTTGAAAACGCACAACCCTGTTTTCAATTCCTTGTTAGCTCTTGCATATCCTTGACTATGCAAAATTCTGGATCAGTCATTCGTTGTTATTATGCTTATACCAGTTAAAGCAACGAGATACATTTTCTATCAGAATAAATAGGTAAGTTCCTGTTACAATTAACAAAGAGATGAGAATCTGAAAGCGTTCCATTTAAGAATCGGCTATCGAAAACGCCAATAATTGAACGGTAGGTACTAACGGCATAGTAATGGTTCCTGGAAGAATCCCAACAGGACGCTCGGTCGTACAATGCGCCCGATCGCACGTTCACAGGATGATGTGGCAACGTGGCCGTATAGTCGAAGGTGTTTCATGGAAAATTAATTACGGGTTTTTTTCTGACGGATTTTCAAGCGAATTCGATACGCTGCTGGCGTGCGTGTTGGTCGATTACGATAAAGATACATACAAAATAATGTAGGTATGCACGTATATGGCAATTATTAATGTAGTTATGAATATATTTAGTCGTTGTAGATCGACTGATAATAAAGACACTTGCAATATTTATAAAGTTTTATATAGGGTGTTTCAAAAAATGTGTACCATCTCTCGTGGAAAGATTCGTCACGTAAAAATAAGATTTATTTTTACCTGATTCACCATTTTGTTTCGTAGGTAAAGGGGGTTAAAATCTTATTTTTTTTCGATTTATTATAATGTTCTTCAAAGTTCCTTACAGATACGAATGAAATTTTGATGGTAAAAGTTACTATAAGTGTGGCCATAGTACAGTATATCCCCGGATAGTCTTTACAAGGGAAAATACTTTTTTATTAGACATTTTGAGAAAAAGGCATTCTTTAAATAAAGTCCAAAAAATTAAAACGCGTTTCTATGGTAATATAGTATCGATTTCATCCTTTGATAGATTGTTATTAATAGAATTTTAATTAATGTCATATATATATTTTGCTGTTTTAAAATATTAAAGAAGCACAACATTTATTTAGTTCAATGCTACGGGAAGGGTGATAATAGTTATTGGAAAATGGAATACTTTAACAACAGCAAAAATATATCGTTAATCAAAATTAATAATAATAACCATCTATCTGCTGCAGCATCAGAGCTGCAGGAAATAGACAGGGCTACTAGTAGAACACTATCCCAGTTCAGATTGCACCATCAGTCGTCTTCAGAAATCAGGTTGTATCTCCCCAGGATCCATGGAGGGAGAGGACTTATCAATGTTGAATGAGCATGCAACAGACAAAATAACAAACTAGCAACCTATTTTATGCAAAGGGATACTTACCTTCATCGAGCAATATGCGAGATTGACCGAGGCTATTCTTCCTTTAACCTGGCTTCCCATATCCCAACGGAAGTTCCATCGGTTCAGGAACAGCTGAGGGAACTTCGAGGAAAGGCTCTGCATGGAAGGTATGCCAACGAAAGCCAGGCAGAAGGAATTGATAAAAGTGGATCTACACAATTCCTTACCAACATTAACCTCATGGGAGAAATCAAGGGCTTCATATGTGCAATACAAGATCAAGTGGTTGGCACTAAAGCGTATAGGAGGCACATTTTAAAACAAAACATACCAACTGACAAATGTAGAGTATGTCATAAGATTAGCGAATCCATCCAATACATCAGCTCTGGGTGTTGAGTTCTGCGTCAGTCCATTACCCGGAAAGACACGACAACATAGCAAATATTATTCACCAGGAAATGCTAAAGTAACTAAAAATCAAGAACCCTGAAAAGAAATACTATGAATACAGGCTACAAGAATTAGAGGAAAACGAACATCATAAAGTATACTGGAATATGCCAATACAGACAGACAGATCAGTAGTTCATAATAAGCCCGACATTGTTTGGATAGATAAAAACGAAAAGAAAGCCTACATAATCGACGTAGCTGTACCACTAGATCACAACGTAGTCAAAACTGCAAGGGAAACATTTCAAAATATCAAGAATTGGCTTTCAATATGAGGTAAATCTATCATCTAAAAGCAACCCGAGTAATACCACTCATCATTTTAAGCAATGGTCTGGTTCACATTGATTTTGAGAAGAACTTAAAGGAGCTGAAGCTACCAGAAAATATCATAAGTCAATGTATTAAAGCAGCTAAGTAACACAAAAGCACTAGAGTAATGAACTTCTGGCTGGAGGATCTATCTCCATTTTCTCCACCTCTTTAAATTGGTTTCTCCTTAGACTTGATATCGGTGTAGTCGCGGATGGATAATAGAGGATATATCTCTCTTCCTCGATTGCCTCCTTGGATTTGAGGTCAATTCCTATTGTGAGAACCTAACCATGGTCCTCCTCTCTCGAGTTGATGACTCGCCAACTCGATGTCCTTACATTGGAGTTCTGGCAAATCTGGTGATACACCGCAAGTCGAGTCCCGCATGTAGAAGTAAGGAAAATTAAAATACAATGGGTTGCCTCTTGGTGACCCAAGGTTGAGAGTGTTGGGACCAGGAGAGGCTAGTCTTCTATTTAGCCACGCATTCTTTTGACCTGGTGCCGCCATCTTAAGATTTAGATTTTTGGTGATTAGTTCTTAGGATTTAGATTTTTTGATTCCCCTTGGTCCAGGCGGTTAAGCTAAGACCCCCACGCTCTCTGTCCGTGATACATGACCACAGCCAGTAGAGGGTGCCATGACGGACAGGGTAGTCCCATCCGGCATCGTTATACGTCTTGGTGGAATTCCCTGGCAAGGGCACTACAGCCAGAGACAAGGCAATGAGATCCTGTGAAATGTCCCTGGTGAATCAGGTAAAAATAAATCTTATTTTTACGTGACAAATCTTTCCACGAGAGTTGGTACACATTTTTTGAAACACCCTGTATAATAAAATAAAAAAAACATTACATTATTTTATTATCGCTTTGCAGGTACTAAAAGTGTAACTGGTTCATGTAGCACCACATTATTTTCGATAGAAGTTGTATAATATATGAAACAATTTATACAAAATTACGTTAAAAACATTGCAGTTAAATGGAATAAATTAGATTTTTATTACAATTTCACGTTATGAAAAAGAAGTCAGAATTCTCCAAACTTCGTACTCTGCGTAATAGGTTTTTCCAGGAAGAGATTGAATAGAAAATTTTACGAGAATTCGGTCGATATGTTGGCATGTTTCAATAATGAAGGTAAAACTTTTAGAGAAAATATTACAACACAAAATATAAGATAAAATTATTGGTTATCTAATAAAAACATTATCAGACGATAGTTTTATATAAATATTTTTAATTTTTAGTTTTATCTTGTCGCCAATAATGATTCATATTAAAACTAAAAATATTTGATAAATAAATTTGTAGTAAAGCCCCGAACTCACTATGCACTGATGCAGTTCGTCAATGCGTCCATCGTGCACGCGATGGATTGTGCAATGGTTCTGTGGAAAGTCGGTTTTTGGGCAAATATATATTTTTTCACTCAGTAGTTTTACATGTATAGGTACGGACGAAAAGTTATTACTCTTCAAACTAATTAAATAATATGTACGTGGCGCCCTCTAAAAAGTAGGAGTCATATTGACATCAAAATCAAATTTCTCATGTCAAAAAAAATACCAGACACCAATTTTTATCCAAATATTGACGTTACTTCAGAAATTATCTGGGAAAATCGAAATAAAAATGAAACTTCTACACGTATAGTATACGTATCTCAGAAACTAAGCACACTATACGTATCTCAGGCACACTATACGTACTCTACACTATACGTATCTCAGAAACTAAGCATTTTAGAACATACATTTATGCGAACTTTTTTTTACTTATTCTTATCTGAAGAACATGCTGCCGAAGTTTCCGGAATACAGTTCGGACCACCCTGTACACCTACCTATTTTTCACGCACGGGTTTCAAATATTTGTCAAAAAACAGCAACAACATAAAGTTTTACTCAACGATATAGTTCAGCCAGTATAAAAAATTAAGATATAAAATTCCCACACTTATAATATACTCGTCGATATCGCTTTTAATCTAAAAACCAATTACTGGGAATAGATAATTTTTTAGATTTGCGTAATTACTAATTATTCATTTGATTTTATAGACAGTTTTATTAACTGTGACGAAACATACATTTCTTTATCCAGTAAAACAATAAAATAACGGTATTTAAACAAAAAATCTGAAAATAAATCGCACTGCGCGATCGATCATCCATAGTTTATTTATTAATTCTTCGAAAAACCGCTAAACAAATAGATAGCAAGCGCCGGCTATATTAAATTGACGCGAATCATGTCCAAAAATAGCTTATCAAAAAAACGGTGTCGAATTTGACAGACAAAAAAATCCGAATTAAAAAACTTCATCGTTTTCTGTAACCTTGCCACATTTTAGAAAATTTCATTGATTTTCCAGATCTGAAAATTAAGAGTATATATTTTTAAGTGTATATGATAAATTAACATTATTATTAATAAAAGAACTCATTAAAAAGTAAAGAATATGATATAATATAACAATTATTTGAAACGTGCCCCTTCATTTATTTTTATATAATACATAAACCGTCTCATGTGTTCATTCACGCCAATTAAATTCCTAGAAAAAAAGAAGAAGAAAGATTTCAGTTAACGTCTCCTTTTTGCTGCCAGGGCTAATCTGGGCGGGGCCTACTTTGTTTACGCGACATCCGAACAGCGGTTCTCGGCCATATCATGGTCAATGGTCTACCGTCTTAGGAAGTGTCTAAATCAACTCTTACTCACGAGATATCCGATCTCATCCGGCCTCGAACCGGTGTGAATGAGCAGTGTGTGTCAATAGATTTTGCACTTTTGCCTTTTTTTTGGACAACAGCACGATACAGAGTTTCGGACCGGTCACCCGTCCATCCACCAGTATCGCCTTAAGTCGCTTAACTTCGGTGTTCTAATGGGAACCGGTGTTTCAAAGTAGCTAGGCCGTTGTTCTAAATTCCTAAATTCTCAGCTCTAAGCCAAAAAATATATTTATTACATCTATAATGCAATTTAAACTAGAAGTAAATATTTAACGTTAAAAATATATTGACAATTATGATAGTTATGTCAAAGAATTATTTTTAGTAAAGTGTACAAAATCATTATACCATATATGGAGATACCCATCTGGTCATCGAAACTGCGTGGTCTGGATTTTAACGTGTAAGACAGTTATGTAGACAGCATAACGGTAAATTAAATGTTTTAGAGAGATAAAAGTTGAGTTGATACATTTCTTTTATGCGGTATTGTCGGAATTTGCATCAAAATCTCAAAAAGCATAAGGAAAGCGTTTAGGAAAAATGTTGTATCTAGGGTTGGAACACTTTTTTACAAATAGTTACTTACTTTACTACAGCTGTAATAGATTATATTTAGCTTTTTCTACACACCTTTTCCTACACACGTAAAAACCGGCAACACTGTATGCCGTTTTTTATTTTGTCTCTCTGTCAACCGGTGATTTATATTTATCTCTGTCGCATGCATTAAAATACAGACCACGAAGTGGCCAGAATGATATGTACATCCATGTATGGTATGTATCAATCATCAATCTATAAGTAGTAAGTTTCAAAATGAATTTAGCAAAAAATAAAGTAATATCTAGAACTAGTAGAACAGAAAAGAAATTCTAGATAATAAATAACATAACACTAGAAATAGTAGAAGAATATTTAGGACAACTAATACACAGCTCGGAATCTCTATTAGCAGAAATCAACAGAATAATTAAGTAAGCATGTAGTACTTAAAACGGACATTATAATTATAGGAATGGAAAATATACTCAATGGAAAGAAATATGTTGGGAGTAACCAAAAAAGACCGTAAAATAATAGAGTGGGTACGACAAAAGAGCCAGGTAATACATGTTATCCACAGAATTAAATCCCTCCAGTGGCAATGGGCAGGAAACCGGGCAAGAAGGACGGACAACAGATGGACCACAAAAAATACAGCATTGTACCATTGTACCCACGAGGAATTAAGAGACCTAGAAGAAGACCAAACCTGAGATGGGGCCATGGTATTAGGAAATTAGCAGGGATAACTTGGGCCCGCATAGCCGGCAATAGACAACAAAGGGCCAAACTACAAAGAGTGAATCTAAATATGTGAGGGAGGCTACACTATAACTGGAAATAGTTGAATAAAATGATGATAATGATATAGATTAGTATCAACGTTCGCTATTAATAAATAAAGGTATTAATTAATTTATTATTTATTACTTTCTTTTAGTATTTTTACTATATCTAGATCGTTGTTCGACCAATAACCATTTGCTGTATATAATTATCAAGTTTTGACACAAAACGAATAATATAAACAACATAAATATCAAAAGCTACACATTTTAGAAATGTCCAGGCAGGTCTGTTCATTCATCCGTTTTATAAATAAAAATCTGCATACTATATTAAAACTCTAGTAGGTATCTCATGAATAATAATTTTACGACAAGAAAACATCCAAAACACTATTTTACATCGTAAAGGATAAGCGACTGTTTTGGTTTTGGACTATTTTTATTTTATGCATGGCCAACGTAAACGTTTCTCTTTTTTATTGGATCGAATCATACCATGGATAAACGCTGAGTCGATAAACGATAAATAATCGATATTAAAAAAATTACTGATTTTGAATTACTGATCTAGCTGAAACAATAAAATTACATAAAGAGATGGCTAAAAGTAAACTGCCATATCATGATAACATGAAGACATGTAAATACCGACCCAAGATTGTCGCTTGCCGATAACTGAGTTATAAGTACGGTGCCGATATGGTTGGCATACTGGTCTGTAAATAATTCTAAATCTTCTAAAATGTAATAAATTTTAAAAGTTTTTTTTTTACATGGGCGTATAGAATTATACTAGGGCTGGCATTTCTGGGTGCCAATTTTCGAGTGTACGAAGAGTACGGTCAATGCGCTTAGCAAAATAAGATGTACTGAATAAAGACAGAAGGCAAGTATTTTTCCAAGCGCATGGAAACTAGCCTCAGCTTAAGTGATTATGCAATAAATACTTCGTATTTTTGCTCTCTCCGGCTTACTAGACTGCCATAGCGATTCACTCCTATATAGTATATGTAAACGCCGACCCAAGGTTTCGTTTACCAGCAGGGTAGAAGATACTGTACGCGCTATAATTATTACTATTTTAGAATTATTATAGTATTATAAAAATATACATAAAAATGATGAAATGCAGTATTAAAGTATAATTCTTGTCAATTGCAATCTCATAAAAATGCGTAAGTACAAATGAATTTTAGATATCTCAGATATTTCTCTCTTATAAGGTGCAAAAACGTCAGGCTATATATAAATAGATTGTCACTTGTGGTCGACCTTCCTCAACTTTTCTTCGAATGTGGGATTTTAAAACGTAACGAGTAAAGTGGTAATTTGTAGCATGTGACTGCAAATTAAAATTAACGGATATTTACAATTCGTGAGGTATATTTTCAATCCAATAAGTCACCAACTAAGTAGTTATCCATACTAATATATAAAATCCTTAAGTGACTGACATACTCATTAATCACGATCCTGCTCAAACCACTCAACGTAAGAAGCTCAATTTTGGCATACAGGTTGATTCTAGGGTATAGAGGTTCGATAAGAAGGGATTTTTCGAAATTCCAGTTCCAAGAGGGTGAAACCACCCCTCAAATATTACAATATTTTTTATTTAAAAAACGGTCAAGTTTCCGAAAAAACGCTTAAACACGTATATTTTAATTTGTTTTTTTACACATTTTAAGATTTTTTAAAAATGTATACAGGGTGTTTTGAAAAATCTGGTCATTGATTAATCACGATCCTGCTTAAAGCGCTTGACGTAAAAAGCTGATTTTTGGAAAACTTAGGGTGTTTAGGGTGTAGAGGTTCGATAAGAAGGGATTTTTCGAAACTCGAATTCTAAGGGGGTGAAACTATCCCTCAAATATTAAAATATTTTTTATTTAAAAACCGGTGAGTTTTTCGGAAAAATTCTTAAACACGTATATTTTATTTTGTTGTTTTACATATTTTAAGATTTTTTATAAATTTATACAGGGTGTTTCATAAAATATGACCACTGAGTAATCATGATTCTGCTTAGACTGCTTGACGTTTAAAGCTGAATTTTGGCAAACGGATTGACTGTAGGGTGTAGAGGTTCGGTAAGGAGAGGTTTCTCGACTCTCAAATTCCAAGAGGGTGAAAACGCCCCTCAAATATTACAATATTTGTTATTTAAAAAATGGTTAGTCTTTCGGGAAAACGCTTGGACATGCATAATTTATTTGTTTTTTTTACATATTTTGAAATTTTAAAAAAAAATCATACAGGGTGTTCCAAAAAGTTGGGTAATTTCTTAACCACGATTCTGCTTAAACTGCTTGACGTAAAAAGCTTATTTTTGGCAAACGGATTTTTCGAAAGTCAAATTCCAACTAGATGAAAGAAGAGATGAAACTACCCTTCAAATATTACCAAGTTATTTAATAATATCGCCATATTGTTTTTTCTCATGCTGACATAAATGTGAGAAAACTTTATCCAGGGTGTATGTTAATGGAAATTCTTGCTTTGCTTTATCATCACCATTACAAATGATTAATTCGACGCGAACGAAGTCGCTGGTACACGCTAGTATAATATAAAACTGTGTTTTAATAATAACCTAATTTCACATTGGGCATTCCTCATCTAATTTTAAATAACAGCGATCTTCATTTCATAGCCGTCGCTGACGCCGTTTTTCGATTATATCGTATTATTGCCATATTTTGGTCGAACCAAGTATCTGAATTTTTCGCAGTTGAAGCTCCTCCTGTGTTCAACGAAACTTATAAAGTAGCAAATAATGACATTTAAAAAAAATAACTTAAAATAATATGCCCAGATTTTAAATATCAAAAATCATGACTGGGAAATTTATACTTTATACTTAACCTCAAAAAAAAAGCGTCTAGCTGTTACCGTGTAACCTGCACGAAATTGCACGAATCAGTTTTGATTGCTCTGGTTTCAACCTTTTTTTTCTGATTCTCTAGTTTTTTTAACTTTAATATGAACTGATTATATGCCGCCATGTTAAGATTTTTCACAAATTAAATTTTTAAATGGAATGTGTCATGGTCAACTATGGTTTCCATTTAAACAAAAAAACCTATGTTTGTGTTATATGTCAAAAATGATAGGTTTTTGAAAAAAACGGAGAAAACAATCTCATTAAGAGTCCATTTCACTAGTCCGAAAAAATAGCAAAATAAGCGTTCGGCATTTAACGTTTTATGTAAAACTGGCTAGGTATTTTTACACAAATGAAGAAAGAAATTAAAGATAAAGGATTATACAGTATATGATCGAATAAAAACAGCGCCAGCGATGGCTATGAAATGAAGATCGTTTTTTTTTCAAAAATCCGAAAGGCGTATATGTTTGTCCTCACAAAACTGAAATTCTTTCCCCATTTGATCGACTTTCTAGCTCCAGTACTTTCCGAGATACCCATATATAGAAAACATCGTAGGAAACTCACCCTGTATATGGAATTTTATCAAGGAAAGCTACTTTACGAAGTCACACAAAAATTTGTTTTGAGGACCGCTATTTTCCATGCACTATATTCCAACATTCCAACGAATATTTTTTGGCGAATGATTTAGACGTATAAATAAATATTAGAAGGAATTATGCGATTTATGTGAGAACCGGACATTTCTTCGTAAACTATGCTGTATTAGAGGGTATTAATAGATTTCTTGGAAACCGTTAATGATATTCTCCTCCCTCTAATTTTCCGCGAAGCCGCTATCGCCGAAACAAACACTCACAATGCGGGAATCGAGGAGGAGAGAAAGTCGAATTTCGCAAAAAATTAGCTTCGCAGAAATTCGTTCGAGTAAATAATTGGCGTGCGTCTAATTTTTCAAATCGCTTTCCGGGAAATTCGTTTGTAGATAAGCAAACCAACCTGAAGGTTATTAAATCGAATCCTTTTATATAGTACGACAAATAGATTTCAATACAAAAACCCACAACGATAACAAAGATAATAGGATGGACGGATACGGGGACTTTTTCTATACAGGAAATACTTATTTTCCGAAAAAAAAATCTAGTATAAACAGGGTGCAAAAAAATCATGATTTAAAAAAAAATAAAAAAGTAAATTTTTTTAATTTTATTTTTATCGGATTTTTATAATTTTAATCAATTTTCTATTTAAAGTTCTATACTAAATCGCTAAATCGTTGTAACTGTGCCCGATATTGACAATATTAACATTTCTACGGCTGGTGTTCTTTTTCCACATCGGTCACCTACCGGGTGCGTCTCAAAAGTGGCTCACCCCTATAATTTTTTTAATTTTTCAGTTAAAAAAAGGAGATTTGGTATGTGACATAAATTAGGACTGATTGACGTATTCAATTGTTTTCGGTCACTTCCTGTTTTACCGGAAATGACTACAACTTTTGATTTTTAAATGGCACTCTCGGTATTTTTTTACTTTATTCGATAGAAAATAACACTCTGAATGGAATGACATACCATATGTCAATTTTTAACATTTTCGCTATGGTTTATTTGAAATTATAACTTGCGGTTCGTAACGAAAATTTACTCGGAATACCAAGTGTGTGGTACCAAATTATTCGTAAAAAAATACTTTCTCCAAATGTGCTAATGAACCACCCTCGTTCCATTTGAAAAAATTGAGATATGATTAAAAATACGATTTGAACATTTTCTAACTGGTCAGGACAAGACAATAAAAACATTAGACGATCAAATCTATTTTTCCAAGGCTTCTTGATGAAGAATTATTTTTTTTAACATAGAATCTCAAAAATTGACATGTGATATGTCATTCTATTCAGAATGTCATTTTATATGGAATAAAGTAAAAAAATACCGAAGGTGCCATTTAAAAATCGAAAGTTGTAGTCATTCCCGGTGAAACAGGAAGTGACCAAAAACAATTGAATATACGTCAATAAATCCTAATTTATGTCATATAGTAACATTTATATTATATACATTGTCGCTTACAAAAAAATTGTATTTTAAATTTCAATCTAGAGTACTATCTATGGCTGTGTTAAAAACACTAACTTTTAATCAAAAAACCTTGGGAAAATAGATTTGATTATCTAATATTCTTCTTGTCTTGTCCTGGCCGGTTAAAAGATGCACAAATCGTTTTGAACCAATGAAAATTCAGTATTCACTAAAATTTTATATTTATTATCAAAGAATTGCCAAATATTTTAAGGGTCTTATTCAGGTTGTTAGTTATAATTAGCAAAATAAAATATATATACTGAAAAAAAAGTACTGAAACAATATCAACAATATAACTAAGTAACTATGATATCAATTTTTGCTTGGTTCAAATTAATAAAAACATATTTTTGATACCTTAATAAGTAGGTATATACAGATTAAAATTAAATTTTATATAATATTAGAGATGACACCAGCTATCTTTTAAACATGACGATTTTTCGTATCTGTCAAGATATAAACGAAAAAGTACCAACTGAAAAACTCTCGAGACCCTAATGTAAAAACTGATAATAAAAGTATTGGTTATAAAATAATCTTAATAAACCAAGTATGGTAATAGAGCTAATAAAAGGTAATTTGAATTTTGTACAAACAGAGGGAGCGGAAAACCAGGAGAACGGTAAAGACAAGCAAACAAAGCTATTTTGAAAATAAACTATATACCGAAACAGCTATAAACTCGAAATTCACATTAACCAGACGGAACAGAAACAAGTTTATGATCGGTGCTTACAATATCTAACAAAGCAAAAATAATTCATAACCTAAAAATGACCTGAAGTACAAAAAGTAAACTGTTGTGATGTTTTAATTAATACACAAATAGGTCTGGTGTTTCGAGCATTTTAGATCGCCACGCTCTACAAACCGAATGATAATTCGGTATACTAGGGCAAATTAAAATCACAGATCAAAAGCAAACATGGATTCAAGCAGTTCGACGAAACAAAGTGCTCGTGAGATAATCACAAAATTAAATAGAGATATAGGTACTATGAGAGGATAAAATATAATTTGCAATATTGTAGAATGTAGAATGTTCAGGAGGGGAGTTAATCACCGCGACCTTACAGATCTATTTTGTGTTCCCCTTTCTTGAGTTATAACGAGTTATAACTCATCATACAGTCCCAGGGCTTTAACAAAAGCCAGTATCTGAGACGGCTCCATAGAGACCAGCTCTCCATCCTCGACATCAGCTGCAACAAAGTTCATGGCACGAACGATAGTCGTCTCGGCGCACTCAGTGATAAGGTGTTTTGGTGTTTCCCCATTTTCCCCACAGAATCTGCATTCGCCGTTGTTCCTCAGCTTCAGCCTACTGAGGTGTTCGTTGAGGAACTGGCTGGAATAATACATTATAATACAAGTTAGACCTTATGAAGATATCAAAATATTTACTTTTTTATTTTTATTTTTAGAGTTTTCACAAATTATACTTCCTAACACTTATAATAGAATAATTATACATATAATACATTTTTCGTATACTCGCTATTTAAACCCTTGTATTTGTACAGGGTGGGTCAAATTCGACGCTTTTAAATGGAAACACCCTTTTCTATAGGAGATAAACAAAAACTAATATCGGTGCCTGGAGCCCAATTTTTGTCAAAAACATGATGGTGAAAACCGCATATCGATATCTGTTACCGTTTCGGAGTTACGGGGTGTTTTTCAAAAATATGCATTTTTAACAAATCGCTGTAACTTTTTTGCTATGGAAAATTTTGTATTTTTATGAAAACATTTCCAAAGCACCTTTTTACGTAGAATTTAATGATGTAAGTATAATTTTTTTAAAATTAATAATTTAAGAATTATCAACAGAAAATTTAATTTTTTATATGGGACACCCTGTATATTTTTAATTTATTGAAAAGAATTTAAAATTACCTTTCCAAAAATATAACACACTTGATATTTTGCTCGATTCCTCTTCGAGATATAGAGTATATAAAAATTCGCCCGCTTTAAATAAGTAGGCTTTGAACGGCACCGGCTGTAAAGCAAAAAAATTCTAGCTGTGAGCATCAATTAAAACGAAAATAATATTTGCTATGAGAGATGCAGAATTTTATAACAATTTAAAATATATTTAAGCAACATCAACACATTTAAACTATATCTAGTAACAATAAAAATAAATAGCAAACCACGACATGATATTTTGCTACAGGTGTTTGACATATCAACCGTCTTCTTTTATGGACAGACGGGGCAGTTTTTGAACATTTCTCGCGGAATTCATTAACTCAGTGGGGGTGAAAGATACCCTCTCATAACTGCTAAGTATTTCTAATTCTTGTCTAGATGATACGGAAGAATAAGGAACCTTTACTCTTCCGCAAATATATCCATAGGATTAGATCCACGGGCACTAAGTCAGACGGCCTCGACGGCCAACGGCTGGGATCTTGGTTAGCTATTCAATTATTCTTGACTGCAAAAATTTGCTGATAACTTCAACGTTCAGAAGCGGTGCGTCGTCTTGCTGGAAAAATATGTTTTCGAGTTCCATTAAGGGCATATCATCAATAAGGGGTCCAATGATTTTAACTACTAGTTAAAAGTGGCGAAAATATCAAGTGTGCTATATTTTTGGAAAGGTAATTTTAAATTCTTTTCAGTTAATTAAAAAAATAGAGGGTGTCCCAAATAAAAAATCAATCTTTCTGTTGATAACTCTTAAATTATTAATTTTAAAAAAATTATACTTAAACCATTAAATTCTACGTAAAAAGGTGCTTTGGAAATGTTTTCACTGAAATACAAAATTTTCCATAGTAAAAAAGTTACAGCGATTTGTTAAAAATGCACATTTTTGAAAAACACCCCGTAACTCCGAAACGATAACAGATATTGATGTGCGGTTTTCATCATCATTTTTTTGATGAAAATTGAGCTCCAGACACCGATATTAGTTTTCGTCTATCTCCTATAGAAAAGGGCGTTTCCATTTAAAAGCGTCGAATTTCACCCACCCTGTACACCTATATCAGTTGTTTACGATATTCTCCGATGGTGGCATCACCGTAACAATATTAATAATACCTTCTATAGTACGTCAAAAATATAACATTTCATAAAATGTATTTACAAATTTGTCAATTAATACTTCATAACAATTAACATTAAACATGTTTCCGAAGAAGGATTGAATCCTAAAACAACATTCTTCCTCACCCAACAAATTCCTGTCTCGACAAGTTCATTTCGAATTCCGACTACGCGCCCCCTAAAAACGAACCACCGCATAGAGAAAAAACCTTTATCTCTTCTCGCAACATTAAAATAGAGGCTCTACGAGCTCGTTCCCATTCACCTACGGCGGCACGGTGGCCCAATTGACACATCTCCATTTTTCAAGTGGCTGGCGCGATGTCACCTGCAGATTAGAAGGACCCC
The DNA here is from genome assembly GCF_002938485.1 of Sitophilus oryzae. Taxonomy (NCBI): domain Eukaryota; kingdom Metazoa; phylum Arthropoda; class Insecta; order Coleoptera; family Curculionidae; genus Sitophilus; species Sitophilus oryzae. Next base: position 178,467 of record NW_022147065.1, on the reverse strand, counting down.
GGTTTAACTAGCCACTTCCCAGAAACAACCCTCGGGGGCGCTTTCTTTACAGCTTTCTCTTAACGCCGACTGGCGGTACGTTTTGACACTTGGGTTGGTGCTGGGAGGTGAAACAGAATGAAAAGGTCTCGAGACTTCCCAGAAAGGATATGAGAATTTAATAGGGAATGTGGTGAGCGAATGGAGGATTATTGTGACATTCAAAATATGGCCGATTTCCTCAAACAAACTAGGAAGTATTGTTTGAAAAAATGATAAACATATGTCTAAAGTAATAAAAATTCAATAATATTCGTTCTTTAATCTTCATTTTCATAAGCTTTCATCTTTCATTCAGAACCTCCCAATTCGTGGAATAACTTAGTGGTTTCAATTACACTTTATACTACTACTACTGCCATTACTCGCTGACGAGTATTTGACACGCATCAAAAGATGGTTACGCAGGGCGTTTTCTGTCATGAACTTTTCTGTGACTGAAAAGCCCGATACGTGATGTTATCTCTCTTCCGCACTCCGGACATTCAAAAATCTCATTACTTTGTTGCCTCTTTACTTTTTGGTTGTCGTTATTAACTGAATTTACAATTCTCCGCCATTGCGTTCTATTGTGCGCTGCTTCCTCCCACTGATGCTGCATACTTATCCCCTTTAAGTTTTCATGAACAACATCCTTGTATCTTTTGAGTTGTCCACCCGGTTTCCTCTTACCCTCTACAAGTTCACCGTAAAGAAGAGATTTCGGTAGGCGGTTTTCTTGCATCCTGCATACGTGGCCAGCCTTAAGCGAGACTTAGTAATCATGACTTCAGCGCTCTCGCAGCTTGCTTTTTTAAGGACTGATACGTTTGACACATGGTGGTACCATTTGATTCTTAAAAGTTGTCTAAGGTGTCTCTGTTGCAACTTGTTCAATGCGCTCGTGTGCCGGCGGTACGGCACCCAGGCACCCCCCCCCACACCTAGGTACGGCACCCCCCCCTCCCCTACACTTTATACTTTTTAGTTTACGGTCATTCACAATGTCTAAAAACCACAATTAAAATTAATAAAATATCCTAGCAACAGCTTGCGGTAGTCTGTTGTATCCAAAGAGAAAGCATAATATTTAGATTATAAAACAATAAACTTTTGATTTCTAACCAAAATTTTTCTTGACGGGTGATAATCAAATAGCCAAAATGACATTCCTCGCAAATTTTGAAGTATAATTTGTGGAAAAGTCAAAGTTGTTAATTTTTCCATTAATTGAAAATTACTATCACTTATTATGATGTTCTGAATGCTTACATTAAAATTAGGTGAACAAACTTCTACGGCTAATTGAAAGTACTAATTTATTCCACTGATTTCGAGGTTCTGAATGAAGCTTTAGATTCGAAATTTTACTCGACGCAGGATATTCTGCAGATAAAAATAAGCTCGAAAATAAATAAAAAAGTTAAGTATAAGTGGATGTTCTAAAATGCTTAGTTTCGGAGATACAGGGTGTAGATGTTTCATTTTTATTTCGATTTTTTCATCGATCGATAATATCAATATTTGGATGAAAATTGGTATCTGGGTATTTTTTGACATGAGAAATTCAATTTTGATGTCAATACGACTAATACTGGTAGGGGGCGCCACCTACGTGTGTTTTAACTGGTTTGAAGAGTAATAACTTTTCGTCCGTATCTGTATAAAACTGTTGAGTAAACAAATATACATTTACGACGGTTTTTTTACGTAAAACAGGTATCTTGGTATAAATTGCTACGAGTACTGGTTCTCGAGATATTTGGAATCTGAATACTCAATACTTGTCATCATTGACATAAATTAAACATGTTGACTAAATAGTTATTACACTGAAATCATAAATTTGAAATGTTTTTATGCCAAAATTTCAACATACCTAAACTGTTTTATCATCATTTTTTCGAAGAAAAATTTACGATTTATTTAAAAAAATATAAAGTTCCCAAAAAAAATATAATTTCAGTCAAATAACTAAAAAATCAAATCTACTCAACATGTTTATTTTTTGTCAATAATGACATGTATTGACTATTTCCATTCTAAATATCGGTTGAGAGAACGGTTGCTCGTTTAGCGGTTTTTACCAAGACATATTTCTTACGTAGAAAATCACGGAAATTTTTTCACTTAGTAGTTTTATACGGATACGAACGAGAGAAAAGTTATTACTCTTCAAAACAGTTAAAACGCATATGTGGCGCCCCCTACAAGTGGGAGTCATATTGACATCAAAATCAAATTTCTTTTGTCAAAAAACTTCCAGACATCAAATTTTATCCAAATATTGATGTTACTTCAGAAATTATTTAGAAAAAATCGAAATGAAGATTAAACTTCTACACCCTGTACCTCCGAAATTAAGCATTTTAGGACATACATTTATACGAACTTTTTTACTTATTTTTATCTGCAGAATATGCTGCCGAAGTCTCCTTAATACGGTTCGGACCACCCTGTATATCATTAATCATTATTCGTAATCAGATCTACCAAACCAACATACACTAAAGCTACACCTTACAATATTATTAAAGGGTGTTTTTATTCGGCTATCAAATTTATTTTACAGCTGTCAAAAATATATTGCTTCAAATTCTATAAACGGCAACCATTCGAATTAAGTACTAAACGTCACAAAAAGTGTCATTTTTACTCCTAATAAAACAATATACTATTTATGGCGTTTTATGACAGTATTCTGATTTTTATGATTTTATGACAACTGAGACCTAAATTTTGAACTATTTGACACTTTTATTAGATTGCAATATGATCGCAAGGAATTTTATTACTAATACATTAAATGAATAATCTTTTAATATAATATATGTTTCCATTCCATTCCATTCAATGCTACCATTTGCAAAGTTCCTAGTAATGTCTATTCCTTGACTTAATTTGCTGTAGATTATTTTACTTAGAAAAATTAACAATAAATTAGATTAAATGTTAATTTATTAACTTTATTTTTTTTGCATTAATTGTGTTTAATAAAATTGCGTTTATCTCATCAAGGAGAGCGAAATCGACAAAATATGAAGAGACACAACTTATAATTGACATTAAACAGTCAAAACAATTCAACAGTTAAACAAAAATATAACCAGTAATAGCCCATATAAAAGTTGCTGGTGAATATGTCGACCCTTTTTTAAAATTAAAATATGTCGTACTTATAACAGCTTTTATTCTCAAAATTTAATTCGAATCGCTAAAAGCAATTGGAAATAAATTATAATTAATTGAAAAAAAATTAAGTCTTTAACACCCTGTAGCTACGAAACAAAGCGGAATCGGACCTACGTTGATATAAAAAAATTAATCGTATTTTTACGTGAAGAATCCCCCACAAGAGATGGCACATATTTTTTGAAACACCTTGTATATCTAATTATCTTTATATATACATATATGTACAGGGTCGTGAACAAAAAATGAAAACTTTAACCCCCTGTAACTATGAAACAAAGCAGAATCGGACCAATGCAATGTCGATATAAAAAATAAATCTTATTTTTAAGTGAGAAATTTTCCCACGACAGATGCCACATATTTTTTGAAATACCCGGTAGAAATTATTTTTAAATTTTTGTTTTTGATATAATTTTTTTAACTTTAGTTAGTTCTATCAACCCTTCTGTTTTAAGTAGTGCGAAATGTAGTTTTATCGACACTCTATAGAAAAACAGAAGATTTATCAAGGTTTATCTTCTTAATGAATTCTTAGAAATTGTATAAATTCTGTAACACAGTAAATATTGATTTATTTTTCCAATCTGGTTAATAAAACAGACATCTAAACAACTGTTTAATCTCCCTTTTGCATAAAATAAGTAATGTGAATCCCAGATCTTCACAATAAATTTATGTTTATATTTAAGAACATTATCAAGAATAATAAAAAATGAGCGGTGATTTAAAATTATTTTATTATAACAAATTATTTATTTTAAACATAAAATATTTCTGTATACAGGGTCGGCAAGAGAGAGTCTCCGGTCGGTATTTACATGTCTTAAGGAGCGAATCGCTATGGCTATCTTGTAAGTCCGAGAGAGAAAACTGCGAAGTGTTTAATACATAATCTTTTGATGCGACGCCTTATTTCATGCGTTTTGAAAAATATCTACTTTTCGGTTTTTGTTCAGCACATCTTATTGTACTGAACACATTGACTGCACTCTTCGTACACATGAAAATCGGCACCTAAAGTCAGTCTTTGCTTTGTTAACACTGACCGTGTATAACAATTCACAGATTCAAACAAAAAATATTACTAAATTTCAAAACATAATGGTGCGTTTAGACTTGAGCACGCACGAGCTGAGCGTGCGCGCACGGCATTCGTTCGCGCTCTCGGCTCCGTTCAAATTAAAAACTTATTTTTCGACGAATGAAGTGATCCATTTGTGCGCGCACGGCAGAGTTGTGTTGGCGAAAATAATGGACGACCAAGAAATAGTCGAGGCTGCAGTCATTGTTATGCACAGCTTAATTATTAAATAGGGGAAAAATCGAAAACATCGTCGCTGGTGGCAAACCCAAATTTGTAGAAATCGATATAATTTACTGCAACAACTTAGTGTCTGAGGAGGGCTATGATCAGTTCAAAATCTTTACAAGAATGACGAAACCCGACTTTGAATATTTACAAAATTTAATAACACCAAAAATTACGAACAAAAGATACAAATTTTAGAATAGCAATTTCATTAATATCGACATATTCAATATTAATTTTATTTACAAGATCTTGCCATGCGTTTTTTTTTTATTTTTTAATAATACAAAGAATGTTTAACATCCCATAATATAGGCAAATTTTCATATTCTTCAATTATTAATAACGAAGATTCATTGATCCACTCCATAATTTTAATAAAGAAAACGAAAAAAAAATCACACACGCACGTACGAACGCAGACTAAACAAATTGCCGGTGCAAACTGAGCGTTCGCGCACACATAAAATCCCTTTAAGCACGGATCAAAAACCGACACCAGACGGCTCACATTCGCGGCTGCTCGCGCACAGACAGATTCAGAGCGAGCGTGCGCGCACAGCCGTTTACACTTGAGCATTCGCGGAGGATCAGTGCGTGTGTGCTCAAGTCTAAATGCACCATAACACATTTTGAGGAATGTGCCAATAGTTATTTATGGTACTAGTTATCTTACATATGTCACGCTGGGAAATGTTTAGCCGAGAGGGCTAATTTTTCTCAAATGACTTATATGTTGCCATACAAAATTTTATCCAACAGCAGAACTGTTTCATGTACCAATCTCTAAAGAATACATAATTGATTTAAAACAATCTACCAGTTCTACTTTCATTGTTGCGAATTAATAAATTATCAGGGTGCGTTTATGTTACTATGCAATATAGATGTGCGTTTTTTTTTGTAAATAATAAATAGCACTGACATTAAGGCGTCATTTAGATAAATCAAGATTTTTTAACGATAAAATAGTGAATTACCAACCAGCAAGTCAGATTTTAAAGAAAAATGATTCAGGAAGATCTTCCGCTAGAAATTATTTTAACCAGGCAGAGGCGGCTACAGCACAAATACTGCCAGAAAAGTCTCGTGGCGTATATGATGGGGAATTCATAACACACTAGTTTGTTATAACTTCAAAAACTCACGCGTGTGTTATTTATTTTATATGCACGTATACATATGAGTAATGTATGTAATATGTTTTTACATTTACTATTTACATTTAGAATCATGATTTTGTTTAAGTTCTACTTAAATCAAATACATCGTCAATCCTAGATATCAAAATACTAATACTAACTAACGAAAAAATAGTTCTCTCCTTAGCAATAGTCTTGATACGCTTTTTTCAAACCAAGGAATATAAATATTTAAAGTACGAAGGCGTAAAACAAACCTTCGAACATCTGGATTGCGAATTAAAAAGACGTGTATATGTTTTATCGATTCCATCTTATAGAAATATTTACTTATAGCGCGTAGTTTTTGCAAAAATCACATCAAATAAAACATTTATGTAATTAAATCAAATCACTGTAAGCTCCACATGGTGATTTTTACATGAATACTTTTTATAATAGAAAAATATTAGGCAGTGTTTTATTCAACTCTTGAAAATCCCTGAACAATCAGCAACAGATATATGTAATGTTACCTACTTTGAATATCTTCAAAATAAAACAGTTATTCACCACAATGTATCAAAACATTTTTCTTTCACACTGGACGCGCGTTTCCCTAACCAATAAAATAGCTTTAATCATCCGCTGATGATGCTAACATGGTTAGCAAAACGCGCTTCCAGTGCAAAAGTAAAAGTGTTTTGGTGTATGTGGTGAATTAGTGTTTCATTTTGCTGTTGTAACACCAAAGGTTGCAACCTTGAACTGTAAAGCTGCGTCCTCACTGAGTCGACGCTGTCGATCGACCCTGTCTATCGACGCTGTCGACTTGGTGTGTACGTGGCAATCGACGGTATCGATATGTCGATTTGTTTTCCGTCGTCCGTCGGTAAACATCAAAGAACAGTCGATCGAAATTAGTGTGTGGACCTGTTTACGACGTTCGACATTCGACACACTGTTATACACAGTAACATCTTGGCTATTTGACATCGTAGTCGTGCTTTTTCGTTGAAGAAATGGAATGGCAGCAAGATAAAGTTATAGCCTTTATTGAGGCATACAAACTGAAAAAAAATCTATGGGATTCTAAAACCAAAAACTATAAGAACAGAAACTTGAGGCACGATGCCCTTCAATCAATTTAACATCGATAAGCAAGCGGTGGAACAAAAAATAAAAAATCTTCAGAGTCAATTTGCAAGAGAAGTGAAAAAAATAAAGGAGAGCAAGAAATCTGGCACTGGGACGGAGGATGTGTAGCAAGTAAATGGTTTGTTTTTGAAAGTTTGAAATTGGCGATAATAATATATCGCCAATATACATATATTGCAACTTTGCAACTATACAAGCAACTTTTGCGTCATCTTCGTCAGACATGTTGATTTCGACTGATCGATAAACATTTCTGTCAATCTGGTGTGGACAGATGCAGTTTTGTCGACTTGTTGATCAACAATGTCGATAGACATGGTCGGTCGACATTGTCGACTCAGTGAGGACGCAGCTTAATATTTGTATGTCTTACTATAAATATTCAAAATATAAGTAGTAAGTTTTTAATTTATTATTTATGATTATTCCATTATTCCTGCGTATTAGTGAATTAGTGTCCTTATTTTCCTAAGCCATTTTTTTAAAGTACAAAATGAGGCACTGTCACAGAATAACTTATAAGTGAGTCGAGTTGTAAGACTATTAAGTTAATAATTTAGAATCTATAAAATGCGAGATAAAATGCATTGCTCTTAATCAAAATTATTTCATCACTATCATTATCAATTTCATTCAGCTTAATCAATCATTTTCAATTATGGTGTAGCCTCCCTCACATACTCTCTTTGTAGTTGGGTCCATTGTTGTCCAATGTTGGCTATGCGGGCCCAAGTTATCTCTGCTAATTTCCTATAATATCATGGTCCCATCTCAGATTCGGTCTTCCTCTAGGTCTCTTAATTCCTCGTGGATACCATGCTGTAATTTTTGTGGTCCATCTATTGTCCGTTCTTCTTGCCAGGTGTCCTGCCCCATTTGAGGGATTTGACTCTGTGGATGACATCTATTACCTGAGTTTTTGGTCGTATCCATTCTATTCTTTTACGGTCACTTTTGGTTATTCCCAGCATATTTCGTTCCATTGAGCGTTGTGCGACACGCAGTTTCCTTACGATGTCAGTTTTAAGTGTCCAGGTTTAACATGCATAGGTCATGACTGCTGGTACACATTGGTCGATTTTTTTCTTCTTTGGATAGAGTGGCATTCTTGATTTGAATATGATATATTTTATTATGTTTTTTAACTCCACGCTAAAATATGTTTTAAATAGAACCAAATTTTCTATCAAATCAGTAGTAGTTAAATAATGTGTAAAGGAGTTAAATTTATATTCTGCTACTATTTCCAATGTTGTGTTATTTATTAGAATGTCTTTTCTATCCACTAGTTCGTTGTACAGGGTGGGTCAAATTCGACGGTTTTAAATGGAAACACCCTTTTCTATAGAAGATAGACAAAAACTAATATCGGTGTCTGGAGCTCAATTTTTGTCAAAAACATGATGGTGAAAACCGCATATCGATATCTGTTACCGTTTCGGAGTTACGGGGTGTTTTTCAAAAATATGCATTTTTAACAAATCGCTGTAACTTTTTTGCTATCGAAAATTTTGTATTTTTATGAAAACATTTCCAAAGCACCTTTTTACGTAGAATTTGATGGTTTAAGTATATTTTTTTTAAAATTAATAATTTAAGAATTATCAACAGAAAATTTGATTTTTTATATGGGACACTCTGTATATTTTTAATTTATTGAAAATAATTTAAAATTACCTTTCCAAAAATATAACACTTGATATTTTGTTCGATTCCTCTTCGAGATATAGAGTATATAAAAATTCGCCCGCTTTAAATAAGTAGGCTTTGAACGGCACCGGCTGTAATGCAAAAATATTCTAGCTGTGAGCATCAATTAAAACGAAAATAATATTTGCTATGAGAGATGCAGAATTTTATAACAATTTAAAATATATTTAACCAACATCAACACATTTAAACTATATCTAATAACAAGAAAAATAAATAGCAAACCAAGACATGAGATTTTGCTACAGGTGTTTGACATATCGACCGTCTTCTGTTATGGACAGACGGGGCAGTTTTTGAACATTTCTCATGGAATTCATTAACTCGGTAGGGGTGAAAGATACCCTCTTATAACTGCTAAGTATTTCTAATTCTTGTCTAGATTATACGGAAGAATAAGGAACCTTTATTCTTCCGCAAATATATCCATACGATTAGATCCATGGGCACTAAGTCAGGCGGCCTCGACGGCCAACGGCTGGGGTCTTGGTTAGCTATTCAATTTTTCTTGAAATTGGCTGCAAAAATTTGCTGATAACTTCAGCGTTCAGAGGCGGTGCGTCGTCTTGCTGGAAAAATATGTTTTCGAGTTCCATTAAGGGCATATCATCAATAAGGGGTCCAAAGCCTACTACTTAAAAGTGGCGAGCTTTTAAAAATTCTGTATTTCGAAGGGGATTATAACAAAATATCAAGTGTGCTATATTTTTGGAGAAGTAATTTTAAATTCTTTTCAGTTAATTAAAAATATAGAGGGTGTCCCAAATAAAAAAACAATTTTTATTTTGATAACTCTTAAAATATTAATTTAAAAAAAAATCATACTTAAGCCATTAAATTCTACGTAAAAAGGTGCGTTGGAAATATTTTCATAGAAATACAAAATTTTCCACATCAAAAAAGTTACAGCGATTTGTTAAAAATGCACATTTTTGAAAAACACCCCGTAACTCCGAAACGGTAACAGATATCGATGTGCGGTTTTCACCATCATGTTTTTGATTAAAATTGAGCTCCAGATACCGATATTAGTTTTCGTCTATCTCCTATAAAAAAAAGGTGTTTCCCTTTAAAAGCGTCCAATTTGACCCACCCTGTACATTACTTTAGTTTTCTAGGACTATGTCATCAGCGAGTCTTATGCCCACTTACACCGTTTGTATAAACTTTGTTTAAAGGCTAAACAGTGATTAACTATAATAAAATATGTATAGTTAATAACTGTTTAGCCTTTAAACAAAGTTTATACAAACGGTGCAAGTGGGCATTAGATAGTTAAGATCTCCATCTACTTTTAATCCTTTGTTGGCCCACTCCAGTTGACGGAAGATTTCTTCTAATGTTGCTGTAAACAGTTTTGGGGATATCGCATCTCCCTGTCGTACTCCTTTGCCAAAATTATTTAATAATTTTTTATATGTTTTAAATAGAACCAAATCTTCTATCAAAACAGTAATAATTAAATAATGTGTAGGTAAAGGAGTTAAGTTTATAAAATATTTCATAAAGCCTATAATCACAAGATTAAACGAACTTACCTGAAGTGAAGTTCAATCTTGATTATATGAAGGTCTCGTCGAAATAAATAAGTACAATGTAGTTCCCTTTTCTCCGTGCGGCGACCACACATTTTAAAGCCTAAACAAACAAATTTCAACATGCCCCTAGCTTCCCTGCTCCCTTACCTCATTACATGCCCTTGCATCATTTCTTATTTAGTCAATTTTAAAGATACTTATTATGTTGTTGTAAATTGAGGTTGAGGGTGGGAGGGAACTTATTTATTTCGACGAGACCTTCATATAATCAAGATTGAACTTCACTTCAGGTAAGTTCGTTTAATCTTGTGATTATATAGGTCTCGTCTCCATAAATAAGTACAATGTAGATTTTTAAAGTAATAACAACAACATAATCTTTTCTCCCATTTCTATATTGAAAAATATATAAAGATTAATTTCTCAGCAAAACTATTCTCATTATCCATCAAGGATCTATTGTAAACAGTAGCGAGCATTCTAGAATTTTTAGACCAACCAGCAGCGAGTCTGATGGTATCAAAATTTAACCCTTTCCTGGCAGCTGCTGAAGTTACAGCATGCCGTGTACTATGAGCGGTAAAATGATCCGTATCAATCCTACTCTTATTTAGGACAATTTTAATCCAGCTCCCCAAGGTTTGAGTGGATGTTTTCTTATGCGGTTTCTTGATTGTTACGAAAACAGAAGTTATACTTCCTCTAATGCTCTCTGTTCGTTTTAGATACTCTACTAACGTGCTAGCTACGCATAAATTAGCGTCTTTCTTGAAATAAGGTAAGCGTAAAAAGGGTTGCGGCTTATTTCTACCGAATGTTTTTAATCTTGCGCTAATTTTTATATGTATTTCCCCTAACTTCCGAAAAATTTCCCTTATATCAATAAGCGATAGTGTTTGTAAACGTTGACCCGATGCTAAGGCCAGTAATGTCACTAATTTATGCGTAAGCCCCTCCAAGGTTAACTCATAATTATTTTTTATTTTTAAATAATTAAGTACTACGTACGTAGGATCCCAGGTATTTTCGGACTTGGGCTTATTAGGTCTCAACATATATATTCCCTTAAAAAACCTTTGCATACGAAAATCTTGTAAGAGGTCTGGGCCCGCTATCTGTGCTATGGCTGCTCTATAAGAACTTAATGAGCTAAAAGATGCGCCTTCGTTAAAGAGTTGAGTCAAAATATTAGAACGTTGGAACCCGAAACCGAGAAGGGATCTAAGTTCTTAACGCTACAAAATTCCCACCATTATTTAAGCCCTGAGTTAGACTGTTTTAAGGTGTTACTTGTTATTGAAGACATGCAAATTTCCAGCGCTTCTTCTGGAACATTCCCTAAGAGCAAGGCTTGCCTGATAGCCGGACCTCCCGTCAGAGAAAGATGTTGGCTAACGGGTGGGGAGATCCGCTAAAAGAAGTAAATATTTATTAATTTAAAAAAATAATCGGCTCATCTATTAACATCGCCCTTAAAACCGAATACCAAGGTTGCGAAACCCAGTTGGGTACAACCATTATACCTTCTGCCTGATCAGAAATAATTTTTTTTCTTTTTGCAGAGCCTTTGGGACCATTGAAAATGGAGGGAAAGCAAAAAATAAAATGTTTCCCAGTTTGTTGTAAAGGCATCAATGGCGTACATATCTGGGTCCCTGTGCCACGATATGTATTTCTTGCATTTAGCATTTATATGCGTAGCAAACAAATCTATTTCCGGTAAACCCCACTTATAGTGACCAATTTCCCAAATGCCCAGCTCGCTAAACTCCATTCTGTCTCGACCTTAAATTCCCTGGAAGCCCTGTCAGCTTCCTTATTCTCTTGAGATCTAATATAAGAGGCTACGATAAATAATCTCCTTTCCTCACACCATTGCCAAATTATTCGAGGGATATTGTTTAACTTGGAAATTGAACACATTATGTTCTATGTAATATAGGTATATGCCAGTGCAGTAACACTACTGCACTGGCATATAGGGTAGACAACACTGTCTACCTTGCACAAGCTAGAAACGTTAGATAAGTCATTAGCAAAGCCTTTCAAGCCAAAATAAACAGCTTGTAACTCCCTAAAATTTATGTGTTCTTCTCATTCGTAGGTAGGCCAGAGACCTTGAGAACTTATGTTATTGCAACAAACACCCCATCCAATATCTGATGCGTCAGAGAATATTTCCATAGAGTATTTACTATATGATAATAAGTTTTTGCTAATAGGTATGTTTCGAATCCACCAATCGGTATCAACACATAACTTCTTAGAAATTTTCATAGTTCCGTTATAATTTCCTTTATTACTCTTTAACGCTAAATTTTTTTCTCTCTCGAAACAATTTGGTATATAAATAACCGTACTTATGGCTGGACATATGGATATCAACTTCCCTGTTAGCCTTACAAACTCCCTTGTAGTGCATTTCTTCCATCTTAAAAACTTTTTTAAATGCAAAATTATTTTTGTGATTTTTTCCTCTTGAACAGAAATAGTCATATCCATAGAGTTTAATTTAAACCCCAAAAACGTCACAATTTTTTGTGGAGATAATACTCTTTTTATAGTTTACAATAAACCCCATATTCGAGTAGTCCAATTGTTTCTAATACATTTGCTAAACATGCATCATAAGAATCTCCTAGTAATTAAAAATCATCTAAATAAACAACTGAAACGTGAATATCTCTGTAATAAACTGATTTTTACATGGCTGTGCCTTAGAAATAGCCCCTATACTAAGCAATCTCCGAACGTTGCCCTCAATTGTCTTATGTTGTTGCACCGACCATTTATGTCTACCTGAGATTATGTTATGTGATGGTCTCGTCACAAACGGAATTTTAAAACCTTGCAACCATGCCATAATACATCTATTATCCCTATACATCTTCCCTGAGAACGCGACCTTACGCCGAAGTGTTGTATTCGGTTCCAGGTCCGCCTTTGACGTGGGCGGTTGTAGGAAGTTTCTCGAACATTGAGTCTGTCCCGTTTCCCTCCCTGCTGATGTTGAGGCAGACTTTTGAAGTTTAAATGCGGCGTGGACCGAGATCTGGCTGCATTTGATACGATTCTTCCTGGAGTACTTCTGACAGTCTTTAACTGACTGGATGACAGTTAAAGGCGGACAACTCTTTGGCCGCCTTTAATCTTCCTTCCAAATCCTCACCAAACAACCAGGTATCCAAAGGGGATTCCGTTAGAGTGGTTTTCCAATTTTTATTTAAATCGAAGACACTAGTTCCCTCCTCGATATTGACTCGGAATGGATAACACCAGTTATAAGACGTTCTGTGTCGTTTAGGGTCTCTATATAATGCTTTATATTCCTTTCTCCCCCCTCCTTTTTTCCTCTAAAATTTTTGCCATTACTTGGCCTATAGCCGACAAACTGGCTGCTAATCTTGATTGAATTTTAGCCAATTTCATCTCTGCACTCCACATTATCATGTATGGCCTGTTTCCGCATTAAATTTAACTATGGTGGTGGCGTTCTCTGGAGAGGGGTACTTCTCCATTAATAGGTTAAGAACGGGTTCTTCAAGGCCGGTTTTTGCAATGTGTATCCATCTTTCTGCAATTTCCGGTTGAATCGGTGGTGTCGTGGTATTTTTCCCGTGTACCTTATCTCCTAAAACAGCTAATAAACCTTCCTACAAAGGTTTAGGTAGGCTCTTTCCAATACCTTTTTTAATAAGTGTACTAGCGCTTTCACCTATAAGAAAATATCATGATATGTAAACACATATTGGGGCTAACTCATGCTTAAGGAGTTTATAAATCTTATACAGCTAGCTTAGCAAAACGTCACTCCATAAGGACAACCACCAACGTGCCCTTATGGGACTACCAACTTTGAAAATAAAAGCAAGACAGCCATGCGATAAGTATTCACCAATAATACATATATACCAAGCTAGAGTAACCACCAACGTACTCTGCTGTATTAATGTAATAAGTGGGAAAAACTAGGTAATATAAGCATTCACTGAGGTATTCGCCAACAATACCTACACACCAAGCTAGAGTAACCACCACTGTACTCCGCTACAATTAACTTGAATAAATTTAATGTCCTATAAACCAAGCTAGAGTAACCACCAACGTACTCTGCCATATTATTGTAGTAAGACAGACATGCGATAAATATTCACCAATAATACATATATACCAAGCTAGAGTAACCACCAACGTACTCTGCTGTATTACTGTAAAAAGTGGGAAAAACTAGATAATATAAGCATTCACTGAGGTATTCACCAACAATACATACCCACCAAGCTAGAGTAACCACCACTGGGCGATTCCATGATTACTAACGGGACAAACTGAACGAAAAATAGAATGTTTTCGAAAAATATTTATATCTTATATCGTTCATATAACAATGACCTTGTAATATTTGTTAGCAATGATTTTAAGTAATAATTTACCAAAAAAATATTACTTGAATATTTATTAGCTTGGCGGAAATATTACAAAAAATGTGTTTACTAACGGGACAAAAAACTTCAGACATTTTTTCAAATAATTCAGAGAGACAGACCTGTGAATTTGAACGCCTTACACAAAATGTAAAAATATAGGATGGTAAAGGTCCCATCTAAAAAATATTTAAGCATATTACTCTCATTTACTTATCAGGTGTATAGGTTCTTGATGGTAATTTATGTTTACTAACGGGACATTACTAACGGGACATTTTTTTCCAACAGGATATATTATTATTTTTAAAACAATAAATTCAAAAATGACCTAATTTAATGCAACCAAATAATATCAACATATAGGAAAAACTGTCAAAGCCTAATCCTTAACCTAAAAGCACTTGAAAATTGTATTTTTTCTAATCTCACTATTTTTTAATCAATATATGGTGCTAATCAACGGATCTGAAATAATGTGAGCTTGCTATCAGCTAACAGGAAAAGGTTAAATCAATTTCCTTACATTTACTGCATTCGTTCAGCATGCAAAATCCCTGTGTACAATTGCAGGATATTTCAGAAATCAAACTTTTGTGGTCTTTAGAAAAGTTGTGATGTTTTTTCTGAAGAACTTCCAAAATGTAAAAAACGTTTGCATGATATTTGCACACACACACATTATGTGGCATTGCGCTGCTAAGCAGGATGCATGATGGTCTGGGCTCATAAAATTAACTTAGTTTTATTTTAGTATTTGGATTCTCTTCTGTAAAAATCTGGAAGGCTTCTTTTATAGTAAGATACATGTATGTATATTTTGTAACATATTCGACATGATCGCCTCTTTTTATTTTCACCCGGTCTTTCATTCTAGGAGACACCCTGCTGATATCCTCTCGTAAATAAAAATTTTGAATTTTTTCAATTGTCTCCTGTGATAATTTGCGTTTGTTATCAATTGACGGACTGGTAAACTTGCTAATATTTTGTATTTTTAAACTTGCTTCAATTTTTTCCAGAATTTTTCTTAAAACGGCCACTTTCTTATTTTTATCTAAAGGAAGTGATTTATTTGCCGATCTTACAGCTTTTTTATAGGGCAATATGTTTTTCATTAATGTTCAGTTCCACTTTCAATGCGATATTATTTTTGGCCAAATCTTTTAGTTTTTTCCTGTATTTTATCTGATTTTTAGCATAATTTTTCAAATAATTTTTGTTTTAAATTTTCATTTTCATAAATCTTTTTCTGTAATTCGAAACACAGGCTTTGATTTTTTGTTTGCGTTCGAAACTATTTTTCCTGTCCTAAAATATAATTTTTTTGTTTACTAACGGGACAAAAATTAATTTTAAAAAACTACAAAGCTAGAACCTTTAAAAAGAAACAGTTAAAACATTAGAATTTGTTCACACAAAACTTATATTTTTATCTTATGTAAAAACCTCTTGGCTTGAAGTATCGCTATATATCAATTTATTGTATATTTTGTTTACTAACGGGACATAAAATTTAGATATACTTATAATATTTTATCACAAAATATACTTACTTGGAAAGAGTAACAACACAATAATTCTATCACTCAAACAGAAGCGCAAAGAAAACTGACAGCGTTAGCGCATTGCTCAGCTTTTTTATCCATAGCCACCTTGATAAAACAAAGCGATTTTTGGAATTTCACTGTGAAAACCAAAACTATTTTGTTCTGACTATTTTCAAGGAGCACTAGATTAGAAAGTTAAGTTATTCTAGTTTTGTTATGTACTATAGGCATTATACTACAAATAAAAGTACAAATATTTTAAAAAATGTCTCATTTTAAAATTAACAAAAAAATGTATTGTTTGTGGAATCGCCCCACTGTACTCCGCTACAATTAACGTGAATAAATTTAATGTCCTATAAACCAAGCTAGGGTAACCACCAACGTACTCTGCTGTATTACTGTAAAAAGTGGGAAAAACTAGATAATATAAGCATTCACTGAGGTATTCACCAACAATACCTACCCACCAAGCTAGAGTAACCACCACTGTACTCCGCTACAATTAACGTGAATAAATTTGATGTCCTATAAACCAAGCTAGAGTAACCACCAACGTAATCTGCCATATTAGTATAATAAGACAGCCATGCGATAAGTATTCATCAATAATTCATATATGCCAAGCTAGAGTAACCACCAACGTACTCTGCTGTATTAATGTAATAAGTGGGGAAAAACTAGGTAATATAAGCATTCACTGAGGTATTCACCAACAATACCTACACATCAAGCTAGAGTAACCACCACTGTACTCCGCTACAATTAACGTGAATAAATTTAATGTCCTATAAACCAAGCTAGAGTAACCACCAACGTACTCTGCCATATTAGTGTAATATAAGCATAAGTGGAAAAATCTAGATAATATAAGCATTCACTAAGGTATTCACCCACAATACCTATATACCCAAGCTTAGAAGAAATTTCCCCCTACTATTCAGGTATTGTATATGTATATGTTATATGTTTATTTACCTTTATTTCTAACATCTCAAACACTGCTTCTAATCTCGTCCTCAGAATCTTGCGAATAATCACTACTATTCGCCTGCCTCTCAAAACTTGTTACACTTTCCTCTTCCAAACTTGTCACTAATCTTTTTCTTTTACGCATGTTTTTATTTTCTAATAACTTTAATCGCTTATCCATCCGTTTAAGATAATCTAAAACACTCCGCTCATTAGGTATTTTTGAAATACCCCACGTTCCCCTGCACCTTGTCGCACCTTGCGATCGGTAAAATGCGGCTTCTATTTACCCCGGCTTCCACTCCTGTTTTCATCGAAATCCGGCGTATCGGACGAGGCGGCTTCTGGCTTTTGATACGCGATTTTCAAAGTGCCGATGCTAAGTGACCGAACTTATATTTTATTCTGTAAACCCTGGCTCTACGGAGCGAGAGCCGATCGATATCTTTTACGCGATATTCGATGTGGGTCGTACCGCACACAAAAAAAGACTAAATAAGAAATGATGCAAGGGCATGTAATGAGGTAAGGGAGCAGGGAAGCGAGGGGCATGTTGAAATTTGTTTGTTTAGGCTTTAAAATGTGTGGTCGCCGCACGGAGAAAAGGGAACTACATTGTACTTATTTATGGAGACGAGACCTATATAATACAGATTATTTCCTATAATGTCTGATAAAGAAAAGTATGACAAACATGGGCATTAAAAACTCACCCGCTTTCGTTCCCTCATATATAATGTGCAAAAGAAATTAACAGTAAACAGTAAATAATAGAATAATAAAACCATTTTTGGTCCCGAGATTCGAAGAACTTTATTTTACCAGGTAGAAACATCGAAATTTTGCCTATTATTCGGTAGTAAAGTCCTTAAGGGCTACAGAAACCACCTTTTGTTCATTGTTAGAGTGTTGTAAAGCTAAAAATTTCAAGGGAATTGTTGTTTGACAACACAATTGATTGGTATCGGTCCTTTATTTTCCTGTTACAACTCGAATTTTAAGGTAAAATGTTACTCTGTTCCGGATAGAAAAATAAATAATATATTGCCAAAGATATAATATATAATAATATATTATATGTATAGTATAATTATATAATAATATATTTATATAGATAAATTTCTTTAACTGTTATTTAACTGTATTTTTATATATTGTTTTATTGAAATGAAACTTCTTTACGACTTCGTCCTTATAAAATCGTCCGATTTAAATGAAATTTGGTTTGTCGATAATTTAGACCAAGACCGACACTTAACCGTGTACGACCCGTGTCACTGTGACAGTTAGTTTTGACGTATAAGAAACGTCAAAAGTTGATGTCGTCCGATCGCGACCAAATTTGGTGGGTAGGCTATGTGAGCGACGGTGCACACGGTCCCATCCTGCCCAATTTCGATACGACGCCGACGTTTCGTTTACATCTTCATCAGGGTGGGACTAAGAATTTGATATTGAAGAAAAATGTGGGTCGATTTCGGCATAATTGGGGACGGGCTACAGGATGACGCCCTCGGTGTTTCGAACCGATGCCCATAAATGGATGAAATCATCAGGATTTTTCTCTTAATTATGGATCGATTAGAATAAAACTGGGCACGTGGATAAAGGTACCCGAATGGCGTCTTCAGATGAACAGACGGACATTTTAATACAAATTTTGTGAAAGTGAATCAAATTGTTTATTAATATTTTTAATTTATTACTTTTTTAAACATTTCAAACTACACTTTTTCAAACATTGTTTATTCAAATTTTGTTATTATTACCTTGCTTTTCAACTTTCAACATCATTTTCAGAGATTTTTGCTTTTGATTGTGCAAAATATTATTTTTTATAACTTGTTTACTAAATTCGATGTAAACTCTTTAAAAATGTAATATTGACCAAGCACATTTACTTAGTATGTTTTTATATCAAGGTAAAAACTTTGTTTAAAATAGAAGAAAAAGAAAGTATTATGAAAGTTAATCCAATATTTCATCCAATCTCATTATATACTTATATCATATACAAAGATTACAAAGAAAAATTTTCTTTTATTATAATAGAAAAGAAAAGAAAGCAGGAAAAACTTAATACATCCACTTATGGGAAATTAAACCAATATTTCATGCAATATCATCATATTTTTCAGGGATGTCCAATTTTAAAAACATTTTATTAAGATCGACAAAAAAAGTTTTTTTAATTTCACTCAAAATGAGTTATTTGGTTTATAAATGACCTAAATAACAAATATTTTCATGGTGTCTGTCTGTCCGTCTGTCTGTAACACGATAACTCAAAAACCGCTAAACCGATTTTAACCAAATTTGGCACAAAAATACTGTGGCACCCGAGAATCTGGACATTAGTTTTTGGTGAGGGTGGGCTTGGTAAGGGGGTAGGAGAGGGGGTTAAAAAATTTTAAAAATCGTAACTCCAAAATTACAGTGGCTAGCGAAACGCGGTTTTCAATTTAAGATTAGGAATAATATTTGCAACAAAATTTGTAATAAATAATGTTTTTGAGATAAAAAAAATTGGAAAAATTCCTTTACTTTGAAACTAAAAGAACTGCCTACCAACTTTTTATTAACATATTTTAGTATGGGCGGCTATACGTGCCTCCCGGCGCCAATTTTTTTTTTATTGAAAACGTTTTTAGGTCAATCTGGATAAACACATACTTAAAATACTACAGTAAAAATACCTTCTTTAGAACTATTCTATCTGTATTGTTTAAACATTTGTCAACAAAAAATACATATACTTTATCTTATCAAGCGAGCATCATCTAACTATATAACTTTAATTTAAACTATAGTAAAACTATATTTCTTAAGAACAAATTTTCGTTCTTTCAAAATACTTATATTTACTTACTTATAAATTACTATAAAATAATATATTACCACAAACATAATACATGAAAAATAACTATAACCTTTACTTTCGTTACAATTTTGCAATTAACTGGAAATATATAAATGACATATTATATGCACATCAATCTAAACCATTTATACAATATGATCGAAAAAAAAAACGGCGTCAGCTATGGCTATAAAATGAGGATCGCTGTCATTTTATATGTAAAATTATATGGGGAATGACATCGATGATCCTTTCCAAGCCTACTGGACGCTGTTTTTTCGATCATACGGTATGTATAAAGTAACTTATTTATTAGTCCTAAATTTACATCAATCTTGTGAATAACGCCCAAAAGCCCTTAAAAATCAAAATAATGATATACCCTCAAAAAATATTTAGTCACAGGTCACAAGTTATTCTGTTATTAACTGACTGACTTACATACACGGTATTTTAAATATTTAAAGAAAACATTGGTTCGATAGCTGCACTGGGCAAGATATGTGGGTAAGATCTACCAAATATCATCATCATCATCAACCAGCCACTAAAGTCCACTGCTGGACGTAGGCCTCCCCCGTTTGCGTCCATAACTCCCTATCTTGAGCTATTTGCATCCAGTTACTGTGGATACGCCTTAAGTCGTCATGCCATCTGGTTGAACGACGGTCACTACTCCTGAATGCGTCGTGTCTTGGTCTCCATTCTATCATTTTCTGCGTCCATCGGTCATCGTTTAGCCTTGCAATGTGCCCTGTCCAATTTCATTTCAAAGTAGTTATTTTCTCTATGGCATCTGACTTTTGTTCTGTCTCGTACTTTGATATTTGGTACTTTGTCTCTCAGAGATAGCCCAAACATTGATCTTTCTATTGCTCTTTGCGTTATTCTGATTTTGCTTACAGTTTTCTTAGTTAATGTTAGCGTCTCCGCACCATACGTTAGAAGAGATAGTACGCATTGATTGAATACCATTCTGTTCAAACATATCGGCAGTGCCCCTTTCTATTTGCCAAATCTATTTCAATCGTCCATATAGGCGGCCCAAGTCAGTCCTATCGTAACCACCGTAATAACTATTCGTCTGTTAAGCTCGCAAGTTTGGTTATCGCTGCTTATACGTATTTCATGTCTCAAGTACTTGTAAGCAGTTGTTTCTTCTATTTGATATTGGTTAATATATATTCCGCCGCCAATTACTAGGTTTGTCATCATTTGGGTTTTTGAGATATTGATTTTTAGTCCCATTTGTTCAGAGATTGCATTAAATTTTTGCATTAACATTTCTTGTGCTTTATTTACGCAATATGTACTACCAAATATACATATGTTATATTATTTACATTTATCTATATGTGATTGTACCAAAAATATCCATTAAATTTATCTTCTTACTGAAGTTCATTCAATGAAAACTTGGCCTTTTGCCAATCTATTTTATATACCCTTTGTTCCATGACATATAAATCTTCTTCTTTAAATGATCTTTGTTCTTTAATATAAACGCTTAAAGATTTAGATGTTGAACCAATTAATTCATTTTTTCTTTTTACCGCCAAAGCTTTTCCGAAATATGTGGGAAATATACGATTATCATGTGTATGTATACTTTATATATATATTTTTTTTTGATGTGTGGTTGTGTACATCATATATTAAATTTATGTTTTCAAATTCGTTTAATGTGTTTTTATAATTCATTATGAGCAATCGTTTTAAGCTGGAAGGTTTTAATATTTTGAATGTATTATCGTTTGTAGGTGCATACATTTCATTCACTTTGCAACATTTCTTTTTTTCCTTTCGATCTTTTGTTTTATCCTTTTCTTGCAGCCAAAATTACATTAATTTTATTTTTTTATTTATTAATTTTGTTCAAATATTGAACAAATATAAGACCCAAACATAACATTCCAAATCAATCTATTAACATTTTGATTTTCAAATAAAAACTGAACATTTGCGTTTTTCAATATAACACTGGATAAGTTTATAATACAGAAAACGAAGTAATCTATTAATAGATTACCTTGCCTATGTAGATGCTAGTATACTTTTATACATTTAGCGGAAACTCAAATTATGGCGTAAAGATTCATTTTTAAGATTATCAAGTTATTTTAGTTTTTTTCTTTTTTTCCATGGCTAATTTTTTAGAATTTCTGTACTAAAGAGGGCTTTTATTATGTAGACTTTGGTGATGACCAAACTTTTATGAAATATCGTGTATTCCTAAGGATTGTGGTCTAAAATACGTAGGAATCTTCTATCAAGTTCGCTTGTCTCTGCCCTGGTATGGTGAATGTCTCCACCATTCTAGAGATTTGTTGTCCACCCATCGTTTTGTGGCCATTCTCGTGACTGCTTTTGCAACGCCGCAGGATTCTAGGCTTATTTAGTTGTTTTTGGTAATAATGTCAATCGAGTGCGTGTATTACTGCTAAATTTGACAATAATAGTTTAGTTTTAATTATATCTTAATGATACAAACATTATGGTAAAACGCGTATTCAGAATTCAAAGTGAAATATTTCAGTGTATTGTGGTCATATAAATATCTATTACATACAATATTACAAACTATTTATATTATTGTGGTGAATTATTCTTCCTCTTGTTGTTCGCGTATTGCAACAACAACTATTACTTGAAATCTAAAACTATTACTTCAAATCTAAAACTGAAAAATATTGTAGTAAGAGAAAATAGGATTCAATAAATACATAAAATCATAAATACTCGTCAGCGAGTAATGGGAGCAGTAATTAGCCCGCCCGGCGTCGAATATGTCCATGGTTGGCAACAATGAATTTAAAAATCATGCCCTTGGTTACATAACTAAAAGTTTAATTGGTATCAAATATATTTTAATAATAGTAGGTACGCGTTATTAGTGCTCTAACTTAAATTTTTGAAAAATTAATAGTCCAAACCTAATAAATCAAAACATTTTATTGCTATTCACCAGGCATGGTCATGAGCAATTCACACAAATTTTTCATGCGAATTCGACCCTAAAACTCGCACAAAAAATTGAACCCGCCATCATCAGTAACCCAATATTTCTCGAAAACCAGATCGGTTTCCTTTCTTACGAAACAAACACCACGTTTGACCAGATTATACACAGTGTATTCCCAACTTTTATTTGTTTTTTGTCTGGCCGATGACGAAATCTGATAATTCGCAAGCTTGAAGCCAAAAATTAGCGGTTATTAAATTATGGGTTAAGAAGCGGGCAGGTAGACTTTGGAGAGGTTTAATTAAAGGAGGAATGTCGGTGAATTTTTGATACTTGATTAGGTTCGTGTCCCTTCTCTTTGTGGAAATGCTAAATAAGTTAAACAAATAAATTGGTTTGTTAGAAAGATGAATCCGTTAAAAAATAACTGGTGAAATTAAATAGAGGAGTACTTATCTTGTTTTACGCGGAGGTTGTAGAATATAGAATGCTTAGGAGAGAAGTTAATCACCGCGACCTTACAGCTCTATTGTGTATTCCCAGTTCTTGAGTTAGAACAAGTTATAATTCATCATACAGTCTCAGAGCTTTAACAAAAACCAGTATCTGTGACGGCTGCACAGAGGCCAGCTCTTCATCCTCGACATCAGCCGTACCAAAGTCCATGGCACGAACGGTCGTCGTCTCGGCGCACTCAGTAATAGTTCTGGCGTTGCCCCATTTTCCTCACAGAATCTGCATTCGCGGTTGTTTCCCAGCTTCAGCCTACTGAGGTGTTTGTTGAAAATACAGTGTCCTGTTAGAAACACCGTGACAATCTGAAGACTGTTTTTCGTTTGTCTTAGACCGTTGGAGGACTCCCATTTCAGGTTACGGATGGAGTCTTCCAGGCTCTTCAGTTCCTCTTTTAGTTGATTTCCGCTTGGAAAACAGAACGGTTCTGGTCCAGTTAGTGGAGTGTTCGCTCTTTTTCTTACCTTCATTACCTTTTATCCCTTGGTGAGCGGGCACCCAGAGTAGGGGGACATCATTTTCTTTGCCTAATTTATTCAGGTTCTCTAGGCATTCTTTGACCAATTTCGAATTGATGGTTACCGAGCAGATCGCGTTTAGTGCTGCTTGACTATCGGATAAGATGGATATTTCCTGTTTTCGATAGTTCCTATCTAAGATAAATTGTAGGCATCTTTCCATAGCGTAGATTTCTGCCTGAAGGATGCTGTGGTGGGTGCCCATTCATTCGGATTATTTAGTTTACGGCCTAAATACTCCTATCCCTGTCCCCGCTTTGGTTTTGGAAGCATCCGTATACCACGTTATGGTATGGTACATACTGAGGAAACGTTTCTCTCTTCCCAATCCTTTTTATTATTCAATACTACAGTGAGATGTTTCTCAAAGTTGTAAATTATTGGTATGTCATCCACTGTGGGAGTTGGAGAAGTCGCGGAAGTTACGTTTATTTAATACTGCGCGTAAATCGAAACCGCGTGTAAAGGAAAGTAACCAAATATAGAATACCACCATTTCTCGGAAACGAATACGCCTATCGCAATCGACAGTGATTTTGAATATCTTTCCTTCATTATACTCACATGCAGGTTTTGCCTTGTCATTCAAACGGGCTTTGTGGCCACGGTGAGAGTGTTGTCTTCCAGCGCTATGAGAAAAGTTTTTAAAGTACTTAGAAAGTAAATATTTTTTGATACCTGATTGCAAATAATATTGTATATTATGACAGTGCATGTCGGTTCTGTGAGCCGTGGTTCTTTTTTACGTCGGGTAGAGAACTAACCTGGCCCGACAGCCTTCCTCCTTTTTCCGGGCTTAGGACCGGCAACACGACCACTGAGCTTCTCAGTCCACCCAGTGATCGCACAGGCGGAGATTAACGGGGTCCTGACCGAACCAATAAATGTAGGCCGTGGTATCCGACAAGGTGACTCCCTGAGCCCCCTTCTTTTCAACATCATTATGGACGAAATAATAGGAAATGTACGTTTACTGAAGACATACAGTATGGGAAACCAGGAAATTGCTATTCTATGCTATGCCGACGACGCCGGATGAGAACGATCTTCAGCGCTTATTACATCGATTTAATTGCACTGCCACAAATCATTTAATATGATAATATCGACCCAGAAAACTAAATGCATGACGACATCAAAAGTACCACTAAGATGTAAACTGGAAGTCGAGGGCAATGTTATCCAGCAAGAGATGAAGTTTAAGTATCTAGGTATAGAAATGTCAGGATATGGTGATGTAGAAGCGGAGGTGCGAGAACGGACAACGAAGGCAACCAGAATAGCAGGATGCCTGAATGATATAATATGGCGAAATAAAAACATTGAGGTGGAAACTAAAGCGAGAATTTACAAGGCAACGGTACGACCAATAATGACATACACTGCAGAAACTCGACCTGATACAGCGAAAACTAAACAACTACTAGAGACAATCGAAATGAGAGTACTACGCAGAATAGCTGGAAAGACGCTTCTGGACAGGGAGAGAAATGAAAGCATAAGAAGAGCGTGCAAGGTGGAAAATGTAAATATGAGTGGGTACTCAGCAGAAAGAAAGAATGGAACGACCATATCAGCAGAATGAACAACAGAAGGATAGTGAGAGTTGCACGCGACAAATCACCGCTAGGTCGCAGAAACTTAGGAGGTCCACGATGGAGCAACAACTTATCAGTCTAACCGGTAGAGACGACGAATCCAAACAGGCGATTCGGCTAGTATGAAGAAGGAAGAAGGAAGATAACACAGTGCATTAATAACATGTTTGTTTGATATTGTTATTTCGCCACTAGGAAAAAATCTACAAAATAAAATAGTTATTTTTTGTAAACACCGTTGACCCAACAAAGACCAATTTGTCAGCGGTATATTTTAACAATAAAACAAATCTACCCAACGTACCAAAAATGCTTAACGTTTCAGAAGGTATATCTCTTCCGGTCGTCGGAAGCAAAAAAAAACACACAAAGAACAAAGAAAAAACTATTTAAAATATCTAAATATGTATAACTATTCAAAAGCACTTTAGTTTTTTTAACAGATAAGTCTATTAAAAACGTTCTTTAATTGACGTTCTGTTACAAGCAGAACACAGCAGTTACTTAATGAGGTAAAACAAAAAAAATCTTTGACCATCAGTTCTTACATCATAAGTTTTGCGTTGTTAAAATATATTCTCTGCTCTGTGTCTCATTTTGGTCTCATGAATACTATCAAATATAAGATTTGCAAAAATCGCCCTTTTTAAATAATCTTTATGTTCTTTAATTCGAATATTTAACGGTCTAGATCTTTCACCAATAGAACATTTAAATCGCATTATTAGTGTATAGGTCATATTCTGCGAATTATGATTATTAATTAATAAACTTAAAATAAACCAAACATAAAACCACATTTTACAAATAACAGTACGATATATTTTTTCTAATTCCGAAGACTATTTACAAACAAGTACATTAATTTGAAGTACTTATGCAGTTGGCTATTTATATATTTTATATAAAGTATTATTATACAGTTGGTTGTAGATAAAACATATAGTTTTATTTTAAAGTTACAATATTTCCTTAAAATTACACGGATAATGGTTGTGATAAGTTCTGGTGGTATTAGATATGTATATCAAAAGATCCTTCTCTATAGTACCATGAATTGGCTAAAACAAACTACACATAAACTAGCCAATCGTACCACCCTATGGCATTTTCTGCCCACCCGTTTCCTTATCAACCATCGTGACGTCACGAGGGCAACTCTCGAACCAGTTCGAGAAACAAAAGAACGAAGGGGATGCTATCTGTTCGGAATCGCGGTTTGCCTTTAGCAGGCGTTTATGTTCTTCGTACGTCTGTCTGCTCCTTAGATCATATAGAGTTCGTGGATGCAGTTACATATAGGTACATCACCAGGTTTGCTAACATTACTGCCATTTATACATCTCTAATATGTATTACCATAACTTGCTATATTTCTGTGTTGGAATACATTTTTGAATAAAAAGATTAACGAAGTAGTCAAGTATTATTTTTAGCCAACCATACCGACAGGTATGGTAGGCTATTAAGATCGGCAAACAATTTTTTTTTTAATTTCACTCAAAATACAAAATATTTTCATGGTGTCTGTCTGTCTGTCTGTAATACAATAACTCAAAAACTAAAACCGATTTTAACCAAATTTGGCACAAAAATACTGTGGACAATACAAGTCAATATTGACAAAAAATAAACATTCTGAGTAGATAGTTATTTGACTGAAATGATAAATTTGGGAACTTTTTATTTTGTTTTAATTAATCATAAACTTTTCTTCGAAAAAATGATGATAAAACAATCTCTGAACTTTTGACAAAATCATTTTAAATTTATGATTTCAGTCTAATAACTATTTAGTCAATATGTTTAAAATTTATGTCAATGATGATTGATGTCAGGTATTGATAATTTCGATTCCAAATATCTCAAGAACCATTACTCGTAGCGATTTTTACCAAGAGGCCTTTTTACGTAAAAAATGACCTAAATGTACATTTTTTTACTCGGATGCTACAGGTACAGACGAACATTTATTACTAAAAACTACAGGTACAGACGAACATTTATTACTCTTCAAACCAATTAAAAAATATGTAGTTGGCGCCATCTACAGGTAGGAATCATATTAACATCAAAATCAAATTTTCCATGTCATAAATACCCAGCCACCAATTTTCATCCAAATATTGACGGCACTTCAGAAATTATTTGGAAAAAATACGAAATAAAAATGAAACTTCTACACCCTGTATCTCCAAAACTAAGCATTTTAGCACATACTTTTTTTATCTGCAAAATATGCTACCGAAGTTTCCGGAATACAGTTCGGACCACCCTGTATATTTACAATATCTCCAATGATATATTAATTTAGTTTTTACTTGGTAACAGCAGTGATACTTTTATACAAGACGGTCGTCCAAGAAGATATATTATTTTATTATTCATCATTATCTATCGCTTTCAAACAAAGATAGGTAATAGAAAACTGAAAACGTTACACATATCTATATAAGTCACAAATTTAAAATGTCTTTCTTTCTATGTTGGCAACAGACTGGAAGGACTATAGCTTTATCCACAGAGTATATATATGATGATCTAGGGTCTGCTCGTCGTCGGCCCCATCGGTGGTCCATTAACCAGATGTTTTTAAACGACTCGAAAGGCATTAAACCGCAACGATTATCGCAGTAGAGGTTTAACGACAAGCCGGCCATTGATTCGAGCCGTTCGCCGACGTAGCAGGCGCCTGGAGAAAATGACAAGGAACGGCGTGTCATTAGATATGAGAAAACAAAACAAACGCACACGTTTTGTGTTGTCTGTAATTTATCAATATTAAACGTAAGTAACACTTAAAGACCCATGGTATCTAATTGTCGAAGATGTATGTTCTTTAGTATGTATATAGTTATTAGCTAGATACTGTTTGTGTATTATTTCTTAGTTTTTTGTATTTAAAGTTACTTCGAAGAGTAGACACTGTCTCCTCAATGAACACTTCAGTAGATTGAAGATAAGAAATAACAGCAAATGTAGATATTGTGGGGAAAGTGGGGAAATACCAGAACACATCATCACTGAGCCGCTGACGATAACCATTCGTGCCATAAACTTTCTACGACTGATATCGGAGATAGTGAACTAACCTTTATGTCAAACCGTCTCAGCTACTGGCTTTTGCAAAAAGCCCTGAGACTGTAACTAAGTAAGCCCTGAGTCATAACTCAAGCAAGGGGACAATACTTAACCCCATCGCATACAATCTACAAGCTACTTCGAAGGCATGAGAAGCTACGATATACTTGTCTATTAAAACAAACGAATTATCAAAGTAATATCCGTAATATAAAGCTTGCTAATTCCATGAAACAAATAACAAAAAATGTTACCTTATTGATGAAATTAGCAAGTAACTTTATATTATTGCTTTCAAGCATCCTTATATAACAAAACTTCAAAGTTTCACTTTCCCCCAACTAAAACTTAGTGCCTGAGGTGCGTCCATACTTGAACATTTTGGTCCGAACCATAGATTTAGTAAGAACAGATATCACATTGTGCATTTTAACCCGATCAAACAACCGGAGGTTGACTACGTACTGTAAAAACCTACTGAAATAGAGAAGGCGACATTGCCACATCTCAAATTTGCGCCTATCTACTTAGTTTGATTTGCAGAAAAGGTGACTTTAAAACCTTCACCGGATATCAATAAATCTCAATTTCTTAATTAAATTAATAGTTTATCTTTAAAGAAGCATGCGTAATAATATGTTATTAATCAGAGGATCTATGCGTTACTATTAAAGGACATGTTTACTGTTTAATGTGCTGAAACGTCTAGAACCATTGGCAACGTCGCTGCTAGTCTTCCAGAATGAAATGAGCCGTCCGTCCCACCACCCCTCGCGACGGCCTTGGTCCGTTATAGCGTAGGACGTTTAGCTTACGGTGTGTTTGAAGTCGGAATGAAGGCCGAAGTGAACTTTTCAGTGGTTTTCAGTAGTTTTTTGTTTTTGTCTAACGTACTTTTGAATCTGCGAATTTTCAATATGGTAGGACAGTGTCAAATGTGTGGAAAAATAAGCTCAAATTACCCGAATTTGTCTTTTCACAGGTAGGTATTGTTTCCGCCGTAATCGTACATAGGCGTCCCACAAGGGAGCCTCTCAAAATTAAAATAATTTCTAATTATATTTGTTGAATTTTGATCTATTAAAACAAGAACGTAGTAGCCGGTAATTGAATTATAATTCGTCTCAATTACTACCTAACTGTTGTAGATCATAACAAATTTGAATATAAACGTTGCATTTGAAACTTTATTATATGCCAGAAAGTGACATTTTTTTTAAATTGCGTCATATTTTGGTCATTATATACGATATTCTAATGGAATTTTGCTCAACAAATAAACAAAGGTGTTTACCCGACCTTTTTTACATTTTATTGCTTAATTATATCTTGTATCTGCCCCTTCAGTCTTGTTTAGACAAGTTTTTACCACCGTACAATACAAATACCTCTTCCTAGAGTTATGTGTACGGTGTGTTTACCTTTTTTTTTAGAATGGGACGAACCATGACGAACTATAAATAATTCTTAGGCTACTAGTTTCATACATACCTATATACAGAGTGACCCAGGCCTCCAAAAAAGCTTTTTACCTATTACGATTTTTGGTTTGTGATTTTTATTTCAATCTTTACATAAGATCGGGGCCATTGTAACGCACATTTTCAAAATATTTTTGTCAACATACAGGGTGATTCAAAGCGCAATACATATGCTTAATACAGTTCATGAAGATTGGGACGTTTAACTAAAATTTGATTGTCTGATTAAGCTACCTAAGTAATGGATTTGTAAATAAACCTAATATTCATTATTATGCGACAGAAATCCCATACTGTAGCACACAGATTTGATACTTTTAATGATAAATGCCCTCTATTGAGAGACTAAAAGGATTAAAATAAATATTGATTTTAGGTATAGGAAGTCATTAATAATACAAGATTAAACAACTATTACACAGTACTTCACAGGAAGCTATCGATTGCGAACTAACTAAATCGTTACTAATTACTAATTTTGAAAAGTTCTTTTTAAGATCAAAAAAGGTAAAACTAAAACCTAAACTATCATTTGAGATTAAACCGGAAATTCTAAATAATGTTGCCTATTCTAAACAAGAAAAATTTATTTATAAGTTTTATAATATCTTTAATTAAATTTGGACGAAAAGAATATTTCTGTTTGCTGTAGGTAATTTTCTCAAAGATTAAACGGGAAGTTCTAAGTTCTCTTCTTCTCTCAGGGAAAATACGTAAATAAAAATGACTTTTTAAGTCAAAAAAAGTCAAAAGGACAAGTTATTCCAAAAAAGGACTGTCCTTTTCAAAAAAGGACAGGTGGCAACCCTAGGTATTTCTGGAATGGAAATTTAATGGCAAATCTACAACTTGTTTTGATTGAAAACTACTAGTTTGAAAATATGTTCCGGCCACCTATGATTACAAAAATGTCTAAAACGTGCTTTACCATTGCCTCCATATTCTAAAAAAAAAATTGAAAGAAAAGTCACTAACCACAAACCTAATATAGAACTGTTTCGGAAGCCTGAGTCACCCTGTAAGTATTCAAAAGTAACTGAGTAAATATCGACGTTGGAGCGATTTTCGGAAACTACCTACTAACGTTTCAACATAAGTATATGTGGGATATTAATTATATTATTATATTAGACCTTATAACAAAACTCATCTAACGAAAAAGTGTTAATGTAGTATATTAGTATGGAGTAAAAATTTTACTAATTACTTTACTAATTAAATTCGTTCCAAAAAACGATACGCCACTGGCCGTTAGAACAATCCAAATGCGCCTAGATGCCGGGGTCGGAAATTTTAGACTTCTCTGTCTCTTCTGTCCTTGTTTGACACATTGGAATGTTTGATGCACTACCAACGAGTATTTATGAATGAGATGTTCGGTCTAATGTCTTTGGTCCGAACTGAATGAACTAAACGCGCAGGAACAAGTAGCAGCAGATGAAATAGTGCGAACAAAAAATGATTGCGTTTGCGCGAATATAAATGTTCCATCTGCTCGAAGTGTTTGTGAGTATACCGTGACAGTTAAGTTTTCACTAGTAAATGTACAAAACCAACCACCACAAACCACAACCAGGTATCAAGATTTAAACAAACATGCACACTGATTTAGCAGTAGCTTTAGTGCTTTTTTCATAATTTGTAAGGATATAAAAAATAAGAAAGAACTCCTATATGCTAATGGTTATGAAAATGAGACATGGCTTGGTCATTTTGGGGAAATTTTATTGATATAAATAGAAATTTTCTGAGCAAAAAAAATGTATCTGAAATATATTTGGGATGAAACGTTTTGAGTTATAAGAGGCACGTATGTTTACGACTCGTACATGTTTGCGATTAGTAATGGAGATCCCTTTACTAAAATAAATAATAATCTTCCGGAAAAATGCTGAGTTTTTGGTTATAAAAATATTTAATAGTTTCTCCTCGAGTTTCTCCGATGAGTCGCAGGTTTATTTCATGGAAAGATAGAGTGTAATAATAGATTATTTAAATAAAAAAACATATTATAGTTTGAATGATTTCTTTTCGGATTCGCAAATCTCGCTTTTATGTAGTAATGATTTTTTGTTTTTATAGTAAATGTAGTGTGGACTGTTGAGAGCCTTTGTAGACTACCAAAAAGCCTTTAACAGCATGGATACCTGGTCATTTCTAGCTGCAATGGAGGACGCGAGAATCGATTCCAGATATTATCCCATTATTCAAAATATCTATGATAGCATACAACCTTCCAAGTTAAATTAGATGATGACCTAAAATCAGAAAAAAATACTACTCGGCAAGAGTGTGAGACAAGTATCTCCGAGGGGTAAACCGCAGAGGGAAAAGTGTACACCGTAATTCCTTTTACTCAAATAATTCCTCAGAATTCCTCGTAATTCCTTCGGAATTCCTTGGAATTCCTGGTCTTCAAGGTCAAGGTCAATCATTCAAGGTCTTCCTTGGAATTCCTTGGTACGAACTCGTTAACTCTTTCAGTCTGAACCAGCGTTGCCACCTCGGTTTCGCAGTTCCGCTATGAATTTTCTGGTGATTTTTATAAATGTCTAATGTCTCTATAAGTACTAGATCTAACAATAAAAAGTACTATTACGAGATTTACGTTTTTTTAGTTAAATTTTAGTACCAATAGGGGATCATGAGGTAAAAATACTGGAAATATGTCGGCACTTACTTATTAAAATTAATTTTTCTCGGGATTTTTTGAAAATGAGAGGTACCTAGTTATACTCGTATCTATAGGAAAGGAAATTAATAAAACTTCAGTTGCACGTCATAATACGATCACCAGTAAATTCCATAAGATTACGCATGGTATCATTGATGAAGTGCACCTAAAGTTGTATTAATTTTCCTATAGTATATACCTAGGTATTATTCCGAGGAAATGAAAAAATCAACTTTACACTTTCTGGAGTACTGAATAAAAAAATCTTATGAGGATTTCTTTAAAATGGCGAAATCAGGGAACGTTATAACTAGATCTCTCGGGGGTGGTTCGGCCGTACTATTGGAAAATATTTTAGATATATAATCGAGGGTACAATATTAAATTAAAAGAATATCTAACCTGTAGATATTTGATATTGGGAATTTTGGAAGCGAAACGAAAAACGGATAATAAAAAATCGTCTGCAAAACGTTTTTCTTTAAATTTAGTACTACCTATTATAGTATTCATGGTTTACTAATGTTCGTTAATTTTTTATAAAGTTGCTTGTAATTCCTCTTAATTCCTGTGGAATTCCTCTAAATTTCTAAGGAATTCCTTGGAATTCATTGAAATTCTTACGGAAATAATTGGAATTCCTAGTAATTCCTATGGAATTCCTTGGAATTCCTCGTAATTCCTTGGAATTCCTTGGAATTCCTGTAGAATTCCTTCATAGTGTACACCATAATTCCTCTGCGGTTTACCCCTCGAGTATCTCCTTGTCCACCTCTCCCAAGTTATTTACACTGGCACTGGAAAATGTCTTTAAGAAATTAGAATGGGAAAATAGAGGTCTAAATATCGATGGAGTCACCTTAACCATCTTAGGTTCGCAGACGATATGGTCTTGCTGAGTACCGACATTCAAGAACTGAACACCATGCTAAAGGAGCTGAATGATCAATACCAGAAAATTGGCCTTAAAATGAACTTGAAGAAGACCAAGATAATGAGCAATAATATACATAACATTACCGAAGATAACGTTGTAATTGAAAACGTAGACCATTATAAATATATATTTAGGTCATAAAATCAAGCTGGGTGAAGAGAACTAAAATACGGAGATTAAACGCAGGATGCATTTGGCATGGGTAGCATTTGGAAATATAAGCGATATTTTCAAGCATAAAAAGGTACGCAAAGAGCCATGGAACGAATCATGTTAGGAGTCACCATTAGGGAAAAAATACGGAACACCCACATACGTCTAAAAACAAAACTAATAGATGTTGTTAAAAGAGTGGCAAGTCTGAAGTGGCAATGGATAGGACATGTGGCAAGACAGGATCCAGACCGATGGCCCCAAAAAGTCATTCTATGGAGGCCTAGGGAAACAACAAGAAATCAATCTCATTTTTGGTCGGCCCACAGGCGTTAGAACAGTGGCAGGAAGACAATGGATAAGATTGGATAGAAATCGCAAAGCATGGAAAACCTAGAAGAGGCCTATATCCAACACTGGATGGCTGAGAAAGAAGAAGAAGAAAGAAGGACTGTTGAGATAGTTACTGCTGCTACTCATATGCAATTAGAATTACTACTTATTTTTTATAGTCCAATAATTTTTGAATCATATATTTTATATTTTTTATTGTCAATTATTAGTCTCGTTTGTCTTCTTTCATCATCATTTTCAGCTTATTCAATCATTTCCAATTATAGTGTAGCCCTCCCTCACGTATTTAGATACTTTCATTGTAGTTGGGCCCATTGTTGTCTATTGTTGGCTATGCGGGCCCAAGTTATCCCTGCTAATTTCCTAATATCATGTTCCCATCTCAGGTTCAGTTTTCTTCTCGGTCTCTTAATTCTTCGTGGGTATCATGCTGCAGTTTTTGTGTTCCATTTGTTGCCCGTTCTTCTTGCCAGATGTCCTGCCCATTGCCATTTGAGGGATTTGACTTTGGAGATGACATCTATTACCTGGGACTTTTGTCGTATCCACTCTATTCTTTACCGGTCTGTCTTGGTTATTCCTAGCATATTTCGTTCCATTGAGCGTTGTGGGACCTGCAGTTTCCTTATGATATCCGTTTTACGTGTCCAGGTTTCGCATGCATAGGTCATGACTGGTAGTACACACTGGTCGAATGTTTTCTTCTTTAAATCGAATATCATTCTAGATTTGAATATGATTTAGTTTCTCTTCCTTAAGTACTCCATACTAACTTAATTCTTCTGTTGATTTC
Source organism: Sitophilus oryzae (assembly GCF_002938485.1). Taxonomy (NCBI): domain Eukaryota; kingdom Metazoa; phylum Arthropoda; class Insecta; order Coleoptera; family Curculionidae; genus Sitophilus; species Sitophilus oryzae. Next base: position 143,548 of record NW_022147065.1, on the reverse strand, counting down.
TGGTAGTAGATATCCCGAGCTGTTGTATTAGTTGTCCCAAATATATGTATTCTTCTACTCTTTCCAGTGTTGTGTTATTTATTAGAATGTCCTTTCTTTCCACTGGTTCGTTGTACATTACTTTCTTTTTTGTTAAATTAATTTTGTCTTCTTTATTTATGTGTATTTATTTGTATTTTATGTTAATAAGTGTTACGTTTTTGTTATTCCAGTGGATATTCTCTTAATAATAATCTTTTGTAACTTATGTTTATTCGAAACAAATAAATTATTATCTATCCATCTATTCTTGACAATAATTGGTAACTTATTAAAATGTCATGAACTGGTAGACCACACCGCACAAGACAGAACACGGTGTTTTTATACCGTACGTCATTTTCGTACGGAATCCTTTGATATAACAACGTGGTATGTCAGTTAAACGTTCCGTCTTGTCCGATTGTATCTCGATATTTTTTTGTAAACTTGTTTTTCGGCCCTGTACAATTTCTCGTTTGTCGTTTTTGGAATTCGGAGGGCCCATTAAACGGGTTGCCGAGTTTCGGGTTCGTTACATTCAATGGTCGTAAGTAATTTTTCCCCTATCTCGGTTTTCCAAAAAACGTATTCTTTTATGGGAGCTTGTAACGAAGTTTAAATTCTTACTGGGTGAACTTATTTGCTCGTTTTTACGAAAATTAACGAATTCCAATCAAAATACAATATGATAAAAAACGGCATCATCGATGGCTAGGAAATGAAGATCGCTATATGAAGATCGTCATTTCCAATCTAGACGCCGTTTTTTTTTCGATCATACGGTACATATGCTGTAACCTGTAATGCAATGGAGCAAGACCTCGGGCAAGACAAGTTCAAAGTTGGACAATAAATCACCAAGTTAATAAACTGAATTATTCCTTTAGTTACATCTTTAAAAAAAATCTATATAATTTTTTTTAGTAAATTTCCACGACTTTAAAGCGCTTAGTTCAAAGAACGCGCCTTCAAAAACACAATTTTGAAGGTATCAAGAACATGTAGGACCCTAAAATTTCTGAAGTTGACGAAAAATGGAATTAAGTCGAGAACATTTTCGCGTAATAATTTTTACAACTTTCAAAGAGAGTTGTGTCTGATTGAGTTAATTTCTGTTTTCTGCCACAAAGCACCACATCAGTCGACAATTTCTTGTTGGTATGGAGAAATTAAACGTGGACGGATTAGCCTTAGCGACGATTCAAGTACAGATCCACTAACAGCAGTCATCTACGAAAACGTCGATGCTGTACGTAAGTTGATTTAAGAAGATCGTGGAATTGAAGCATCATTGGACATTTCAAAGATCTTAATTCAAAAACATTTTGCATAAAGGAATCTGTAAAAAAATAGTTTTTCATGGGATACTGCATCTGTTGACGGAAGAACAGAATACTATTATTGGTATCAAAAAACTCTATACCTACCCGTTTAATGTAGGAAACTCAAAAAATATACCGTGTGGTGCATCGGAACACGGGACATAATGACATGTAAATTTTGAAAGGATCAAAAGTTGTATTAAACTTTTTTGAAGAAGCGTTAAAGTTGTACTTTTGTCTAAAATTTCGTTTCATTTGGAATAGTCGTTTAAAAATTATTTGCAAAATTCTAACTTCAAATTAGTAAAATTTATAATACCCAGAGAAGCTACAATTAAAATACGTACAAAAATGTGATTAGTGTCATTATCAAATTCGATGTCACATTTTGTTTAATAAACCAGAGGTTTGAAACTACAAACACTAAGGTATTAAGCACATGGAAGTGTGAAGACAAAAATAATTGAACAGGAGGAAAACAACAATGGCTTGAAATTTCTTCTTGTTGAAGAAAAGGAAAACATTGACTCCCGTTTATTGGGGATACGATAGGAAAATACTACGGGATCTTTCGCCGAACGACTTCTTCCTGTGCAGCACACTCAAAAACCGTCATTATGGGCTTATTAAATACAGAAATTTAGATGGAGTAAAAACGGCATCTCTGTGGAATGCTAAGGATTCTCATCTTAACAGCTTTGTATTGTGAGGCGTGAATTTCCTAATCATTTGGGCTATTGTTTGGTTGTGAATGGGGAATTATGTAAACATTTTATTAATTAGCATAGTTTAATAAAGTTCGTTTAGTTACAAATATTTCTTTTATTTGTTAAATTATTATGGATGTATGTGGTATATGAACGAAGCCTGCGAGTAATCGAGTAATGAACAGCAAGCAAGTCATACACCGCGAATACTATTCTCAGTTCAACTAATTCTCTTGTAGATGATCATTCCAAATTCAGAAAAAAATTAACCGCCCTTTTCAAACCACATAAATTCTTACAAACAAAAAAAAATGGGACATTGAATTTGACAACGACAAAATTATATTTTTGCTGTTATTTTAATTGTAGTTTTCTCCAGACCGTAAATAGGCCGCATTTAGTAATTTGAAGGTAGATTTTTGCAAATAACTTTTAGTTACTACCTATTCCAAATAAAACGAAATTCTAGACAACAGTATAACTTTAACGCCTCTTCAAAAGAGTCTAATAGAATTTTTGCATCATCTGGGGAGATAATATTTGACCTTTTCAAAATTTACATGGAATTTCCTATGTCCCGCGTTCCGATGCACCACACGGTATACAGCAGTAGTTCCCAAACTTATTTTTCTCGTGGACCACTTTCAAAATTTTACTGGTTTCGGTGGACCCCCTGCTGCTACATTTCTACCACATTCTTAAAGTCGCCAAAAAATAAAAATTGTGTCACTTCTGAGTTCTGTCCCTATATTCCGATATGTAAAATAAAAACGAAAAATGGTACATTTTATATCACTTTATTTATTAAAAGAATAGAATTACAAGAAAAAAATATTAAGGTAATATAGGTTCAGGTCATAATTTTAATTAATGGGAAGGATGTATCTGATGGAGTGTCAGCAAACGATCAATGTTTGGCTTTATTTTTGTGAGCAATAACCGCAAATCCCCCGCTCTGTGATGTTTAATTTGCTCCTTTTTTTGTTAAGAGGTTTGTAACGGCACTAAAACTCCTTTCGACAAGGTATGACGAGGGAAAAGCTATTAAAAATTTCCTTGCGATTTCCCACAGTCCAGGATATTTTTCGGGTATTTCTGCTTGCAGCCAAAATGTTGGGTAGCCTTTTCTAAATTTCACCTTCAGCTCCTCATTAGTGCTTAGCTCGAGCAGCTCCTCTTGTAATACAACATTGGCCACTTCCGTTTCATCAAATGGATTTATGATCCATGGTGGTATATCCATCGTCAGTATATCTTCAAACCTGGTTTTGAAGTCATCATGCAGAGCACTTAAATGTTGACTGTAGGTATGGATATCCTCATCAATACATTCTACCTGCGACAAGTTTGGAAATTGAGAGAATTCGCGCCGACTAATGTTTTGCTTCATAAATTTCAATTTCCCAAGAAAAGCCGAAATTATCCCCTTTGTTTTTATTAAATTCAGGCTGTCCCCTTGTAACTGCAAGTTAATATCATTAAATTTTTTAAACAAATCTGTCAAATACGCAATGTCTGCTTTGAATTTGATCAAGTTTTCTTTTAAATCTGGATCTCTACTTTCTAAGAACTCTAATATGGAATCGAAAACAGAGTAAAATCTCGTTAAGCATGCACCTTTCGACAACCAGCGTACTTCAGTATGTAAGAGCAGTCGTTGGAAGTCTTCATCATTTTCGTCGCACAATTGAGCAAATAAACGCGTATTCAATGCATTGCTTCTGATTTTGTTGACAGCTTTTATTACAAAATGAAGAGATTGGTTCAACCTGTCACTTAAATGTTTTGCCACAAGATGTTGTCGGTGGATTACGCAATGAATAGCTGTAAGTCCTGGTATAATTCTTTTGAGATGACTTATAAACCCACGATATCGCCCGACCATTGCAGGAGCTCCGTCTGTTGCCACTGAAATAATGTTTGTAAATGGGATCGATTTTTCCGTAAAAAAATTACTCAGGACATTAAATATTGATTCGCCTTTAGTGTCAGTCTCCAAAGTTCTGGCAAATAGCAATTCTTCGTGAATTTCTTCCTCAACAATAAATCGGACATATGCCAATAGTAATGCTTCATTACTGGGTAACGTTGACTCGTCCAGTTGTATAGAAAAATGAGTTTTTTGCAGATGATTGCACAAAAAGCTTTCGATATCAGAGCTCATTTCATCAATGCGTCTTTGTACAGTATTGTTACTTAATGGAATTCTTTTTAGTACGTCAAATGGAGATTTGTGCAAAACAGTTTTTAAAACCTCTTCAACAGCGGGTAAAATTAATTGTTCTCCGATAGTGTGCGGTTTTCCAGATTTTGCTATAAGTAATGAGATATTGTAAGATGCCCGCAAGCCATCATCGTTACTTTGAGATGTTGAAGCGAACATACTGTGCATGGTGGGTCTCTTTCCATATTTTTCTTTCAATGTTTGAAAATATTTTAAATCTTTACCTATTTTATCAGTATGACACCTTTTTAGATGATCTTCGAGCTTTGATGGTTTCATAGAGTCATTGCTCAAAACTTTGTTGCATAATAGGCACATGGGCAATTGTTTGTCTGCCTCTGATGGAACAAAACCATATTTCAAATAATCGATACTATATTGTCGACATTTTTTCTTTGCTGTAGCCATGTTTCGTGTCAGTTACCTTACCTGTAAAAAAAATGTTTTAGTAACCAAGTTTTTTCTGAATATAGGTATCACCGCAGCCTTTGTCAGCACGCGGAAATAGAATTACGGCTTGTAAAGGGACCAACTAATAAACCGCTGAGATAAATACAGACGTTTTCACAAAACGGTATCAATTTTAAAGTACATAATTTACCACTAATTTTTAATAGTATAAATAAAAATTGGTGTACTCAGTATATACTGATCATATTTGTGTAGGAAAAAATAAAGTCGAAATCCCAAATTGTCCATAAAAACGATAACTAACATTTTATTTTATTAAATCAATGAGTTCACGCGCTCCGTGTATTTGCGTATTTTTGTCTGCGGCTTCATTGTTAAAACGTGACAAACTGGCATCGAAGTCCAAGCCCTGCCTTTTCCCGTCGCCCGCGCACCGCTCGCTCTTTCCGAAAAGGAATAGTTTTGATAAAATAGTTACTTCAAAACCAATTTAAAATGATTATGAAATTACTGTTTTATAAAATTAGTAGTTATTTGCAAGAAAAATTACAAAATTAATTGCTCTGCAATATTGCTTATTCGGCCTTTTAGAGAGGCAGTGTTTCTCTCGTGAAAAACAATTAAATAAACGTGCTGTGTTTGTCTTCAAATCGAAAGAGGACAATTAAAATATCTGTAAGTTACTAAGTTACCTATCTATACAGGCCGTTGTGATCAACCGACTAGTACACGTAAACAAAATACTTAAGTACTATAACAAAAAAAGGTAGGTTACTTACTTTTCTCCGGCACTAGCAAACACAGATATAAATTTTCTCACAACTTTTTTTCCAAATTCCGCCTTTTTTTCGAAATTCCGAAACAAATGAATGTGTTTGCCTTTGGCATCAAGTATTTATAGTGGTGATCAAGTTCATGTCTGAACAAGCATTAAGCATTGTCGGGCGGATAGCGCTTTGCAAGTCTGTACACGAAATTGTACGTAATATCGAATACGCAAGTTTGGACAAGTAACAGTCGCTTGCCTTATTAAAATATTATCTGCTTAGATAGGTACTTAAAAACAATGTAGGTAGGCCCTTATAAAAAACTATGCTTACATTTTTGCTCTTTACTATCAAAAGCAGATAAATTTTCGTGGACCCCCATTAACATCTTATGGACCCCCATTTTTTGTTCACGCCTACGTAGACCCCCAGCAAGTCTCCCGTGGACCTGGGGGTCCACCTGGACCACTTTGGGAATCACTGGTATACAGTATTGTTAGTGGTGATGAATTCTAGATTTACTCTTATGAGCCTGAATTGGCTATTGGACATTTGTCTTAAAAGCGGGTCACGTATTATAGTGACAACTCCTTCGCAAGATCAGAAAACTGTTACTGCCATAGACTTAAAATAAAATATAGACTGAGCATCTCATTCATAAATAGCTGGAACATGCGGTCAGACACTGTCTTGTTATTGTTGTGTTATTGTTTTAGGTTATAACGAGTGCGACACGAGCGATAGATAGGTTGTCTCTGTCGTAACGGTCGTTCCCTGACGACTCTGCCGAGAAACACAACACTGTCTTTCGTTTCTCAAGTACACCTGAACTCTCCGTATCATAGCCGGGTAATTTTTTTATTTTAATGAAGCTATAAGTAAATTAAAAATATATCGTATTTAAACGTTTTTATATTTTATTAAGATTTAGGACAGGTTTTTTACATAAAAGTTTAGAAAAAACGTCTTAGAGTCCGAAAAGGATAAACATAATAAAATACACGTTATAGAAGAAATTTTATAATCGAAATTACGTAATTTTTGAAATTAATAATAAATTATTAATTTTAGTCAAACATTTACAACCCCTAATATTAATCAAAACCGGATCTATTCCACAGATATAATAGAATCGGCGACAGGGAGAGAAAAAAAAATGATTGTTGTAATTTTTTTTCTAGTTAAGTGATGTCTTATTATGTAAATTAGAGAAAACATAAATCTGTTCCATTAAAGCAAGGAAGGTGATAGGAAGTGGATAAAATAAAAACTACATTTATTTAACTCGGTACTGTCTTTATTATACCGGGTGCGGCTCAAAAGTGGCTCATCCCCATAATTTTTTTATATTTTCAAATAAAAAAACAAGATTTAGTATGTTAGTATATGAAATAAATTAGGATTGATTGACGCATTCAATTGTTTTTGGTCACTTCCTGTGTCACCGGAAATGACTATAACTTTTAATTTTTAAACGGCACCCTCGGTATATTTCTACTTTATTCGATAGAAAATGACACTCTGAATAGAATGAAATATCATATGTCAACTTTTGACATTTTCGCATATGGTTTAATTGTAATTGTAACACGCGGTTCATAACGACAATTTGACTCGAAATACCAAGTGTGTGGTATCAATATATTCATAAAAAAATGCTTTTTCCAAATATGCTAATGAGTCACCCTTGTTCCATTTGAAAAATTGACATATGTATGATTAAAAATACGATTTGTACATATTTTAACCGACTTAGACAAGACACGAAACCTATTAGACGATCAAAACTATTTTTCCAAGGCTCCTTGATTAAAACTTAGTGTTTTTAACAACACCATGGCACCCTGGATTGAAATTTAAAATACGATTTGTTTTTCAGCGACAATGTCAAAAGTTGACATATGATATGTCATTCTATTCAGAGTGTCATTTTTTATCGAATAAAGTAGCAATATACCGAGGTTGCCTTTAAAAATAAAAAGATGTAATCATTTCGGTGAAACAGGAAGAGACCAAAAACAACTGAATACATCAATAAATCCTAATTTATGTCATATACCTATAACATACAAATCTGTTTTTTTTATCTGAAAAAATAAAAAAGTTATAGGGGGTGAGCCACTTTTGAGACGACCCGGTATATTAAAAAATATTGTTTCATAATGTAATATCAATTTAAAATTCTTGTATGTTATTTTATATGCTCAAGATAATTTTAGAATAAACCATATTTTTAATAAAATCATTATTAATTATTAACAGGGTTATAATTATGACTTTGTTACAATGTAAGTAAGTAAATAATGTAATGAGAAAAAATTCAGATTTTACATTTTACTAAAATATTATCTAAATAAGCGCCTTTCTACAACAACGCCACTGGCTCCCAATGGGCAAATTGAGAGTTGTCTACCGGTCGAAAGTCGTTTCAAGACTTAAATGGATTATTTAAGTCAAATTTCTTGCAAATTTGGCACTGGCGAACCATATTTTATAGTTCTTGAACAGAAAAAGTCAATAAAATAAACACTTAAGGACTACAAACTAAGAAAATGCGTTAATACAGCCGGGGACATAGCGGCATCAAAGCTTTACCGCACACTTGCCACGCGTACTACAAGGTAATAAATGAATGAATAGGCTCCCTCGCCTCTAATCGGTGTTATCATATTGTAAAGAACTTATCCTTTTTAAACAGTATCCGACTTATAATTTAGTAGTATAAGGACTATTTAATACATCTATGGAATATTAAAACCTACTTTATTAAACTGTAGTATTAATATCTCAATATATGTGTATAACAAGAAAAAAAATATTGATAATATTAAAGACGTGACAACATAGGCTGGATGAGGAAGGCTCGGTCGACTGTACCCAGAAGTAAACATGTGTACAAAAAAGGTTGTTTGTCCGCGTTGAGATGTAAATAGTGTAGTCTATATTTTATTTTAAGTCTATGGTTACTGCTGATTGGTATCTACATATCTATTTGTTTACCAAGAACCCTATAGCTACCGCCTTTTTTACTTTTCCAAAAATTAAGAATGAACTGCGTAGTCAAAAGTTCGAGTCCCCACAAGATACAGTCATCGTCTTCAAAGACACAATTTTGAAGGCGATTTGTAACAACAAGCGAGTGGAATAACTGCCTTCAGAATTGGTTCCACCCATAGATTTATGAAGTTAAAGATGTAGCAAAGACCACTGCGCATCCTGCCAGTTTCCCACTCCAGGATTCCAAGCGCTCGGACCAATGAATAACATTTATTTGAATAACGCGCCGACTGGGGCCGATGAGCTGTCAACCGACTCTATTTTCTGCCATTTTCGTTGTGTCAGCTGTGTGTTTACAGTCGTTCTAGTGGCTTTGTTTGTGTTTAATTTGGACTTACTATTGTTTAAAAATGCCTAGGTGTGTTGTAAAAAACTGTATTTATAATAAAAGTGCCAATTACTATCGGGATAAGACTGATGTGCATTTATTTCGGTAAGTAATATGAAATTTGATAATTTAAAGTAGCCATGTTGTTTTCTGTTTTAACTTTGTACAGGACAGCATTTAGTACGTTTTCAATTTTTTATTAAATTAATGGAATCCAAATTGATAATTGCAGGAAAATCAGTTACAGTTTTCTAGATTAAGAGAATAATTTCCTTATAAATATATGGAGTTCATTCTCACTTTTATTTCAGATGTTATTGACACGAAACAGTATAATAAATTAGAAATTATTTTAGTTATTAATGTCTGTATATCTAATCTAGATTTTACTTACTATCTTATCTAGCCTTTTACTTTAGCTTTTACTGCATATCTAACCTATACCTGATTTATTTTAGATTTCCTAAAAATAATGAGATGTGGGAGTCTTGGAGAGCAGCTTTGGATTTAAACAAAGATGATATTTTTAAATATTCTCACGTGTGTCATTTGCATTTTAAAGAAGATTCATTTGATAATGAAAAATCACCCTTTTCATTACATTTAAAGAAAACTGCTATACCTATATTGGTAAGTGCTAATTTAGAATATTTTATGTTTCAAAGTAATATGAAATATTAATAAACAGGGAATTTAAAAAAAACTGCTAGTTCATTATAAAATATATATTTTTTATAATTTAGCCTTTGTCACAATACTTTATTATTATATTTTACTATATTATATTTTAAGATTTAAATAAGCGAAATGAAAATTTTTTGAAAGTAGTGGTTACGTGACCACTACATTTTATTTTTTGATCAATTTTTATACATTTTAAGAATATTTATTACTTTTTTTATAGATTACAAGTAACACTTCATGTCGTGCTGCAAGTGAATGTGACCTATCTAGAAAGACCACTGATTCCTTTTGTTCTGAACATGCAAATACAATACAGAGTGTCTCTGTAATGGATTGTAGTTCTCTGCCGTCTACTAGCACAGGTGTTTTTAAGGACAATCTAGAACTACCATATAGACCATCGAGTAGCACTGAACCTTTAGAAAATATGACTTCACCACTTTCATCCATTGCCAAGGATATTGCGGTAAGTCTGGTTACAAATGTAATTTGAATTAGAGATCTTAAGGGGAATATATTGGGAATTGGTCTATATCATGAAAACCATTTTGAACTATCAATATCAAAGTATGCTGGATCGAAAACCGTTTGAACATACAGTACTGCAAAATAATCAACCAAACCCTCAACTGTAATACAGTACTACTGTATAATCAAGAAAAGGAAATGGCGAAAGTGAACTTGGAAATGATGATCGATGACATTCTTCGTATAATTTTTTATATAAAATAACAGTGGTCTTCATATCCAAGCTAACTTTGACACCATTTTTTCAATTGTATTGTATAATTATATCTCAGAAGCTGATTATTTTAGGCATATGATGTTTTAGAAAAAATGTCAGTGTAAGTTTACAGAGAATTAAAATATACTTTAGCACATATGCTATTCAAGTATAAATAAAGATATGTAATAAAAAGCTTTGCTTCTAATATGCAGAATACCTGGATGAACTAAATAAGAAAACATTGTTGATAAAGAACTGTTTTTGACACATACGAGTGTATTACACTAAAAAAAGTTTTAACTGTATATTTTAATAACAAGTACAATTGCTATAAGAAAAACTTTGCCTGTATGTAGGGATGTGAGCAAATTATAAAAAACTAAATACCCCCAAATTTTTCTGACATTGTCATGTTACGGTCAAAATGAAAATGACGGTCACGTCATTTATTTTTATGACACTCTTGTCATTTATTTCTTTGTTCACCTAAATTTATGACGTAAATTTATGATATATATCTCTTTATTTCATTTTTTCTTTGAAAACCCCCAAATTTTTCTGACATTGTCATGTAACGGTCATAATGAAAATGACGGTCACGTCATTTATTTTTATGACACTCTTGTCATTTATTTTTATGACACTCTTGTCATTTATTTTTATGACACTCTTGTCATTTATTTTTTTGTTCACCTAAATTTATGACTTAAATTTATGATATATATCTCTTTATTCCATTTTTTCTTTGAAAACAAATGGACCTTAGTTACTCAGTGTGATATAGCTGTGTTTTGTTTCATTTTTTTTTTAAATATTATTATTTTATTTTAAAAGTATACCTAAGCTATGCCTTTAAGCTTATTTAGTGAACGTAGAACCACTAAGACTGATTTTTGTTTAAGTTTGTTTGTATTTGTTAATATATCTTTATCTTTACTTCCCTAGCGATTTTTTTACATTTAAGGTAAATGACCATAAATGACCGTAAATGACACATAAATGACAATGTCATGTCACAAAAAATAAATTACCATTTTTACATCCCTACCTGAATGTCTGTAAGCATTTTTTTGTTGATTTAACATATTAACAGAATTTATTTTATATTTTGTCGGTTGCATAAAGGCAATCCATATGAATATTTGACATAATGCTTACCATGTTTTAAACTACGGCAATAATTATTAGTTCATAAATATTATTTTCTTACGCTTTGCTAGTAATATTGTTTACTAAACATCAATATACTTTTTCAGGATACTACGCCACGAGAAATGAAATTGACAAAGAAGCTAGTCACAGCTCGAAGAAAAATTAAACGTCTTAGAGCCAGTCTCCAGCATTACAAAAAGAAGTCAGCCACTCTTTCTGATGTCATCAAATCATTATGTGGTAAGGTAACTCCCGAAACTTTGGAAACTTTAGCACAAATAGGTCCTAACGAAGAATTTTTACAGAGGCAAATAACTAAGAAGCACAAATATGGAAATAATTTAAAAGCTTTTTCCCTTACGTTACATTTTTATTCTGTAAAAGCTTATAATTTTGTCAGGAACACTTTTAATTCAGCTCTTCCCCATCCTAAAACAATATCGAGATGGTATAAAAATGTAAATGGGGAAGCTGGTTTTACATTAGAGGTGTTTCAATTATTAAAAAAAAAGGTAGAACATGCCAATCGCACAATTATATGTAGTTTAGTAATAGATGAAATGGCAATTCGCCAACATGTAGAATTTGATGGAGTTCGATACTACGGATTTGTAGATTATGGTATTCAGCTAGAAACTGACTCTAATCCAGTAGCAAAAGAAGCACTGGTATTTATGCTAGTTGGTGTCAACGAATCTTGGAAGCTTCCTCTGGGATACTTCTTAATTGACTCATTAAATGGTTTACAGAAACATAATTTACTAATACAGTGCCTAAAATTACTAAATGAATCGGGTATCCACTTGGTGTCTATCACTTTTGATGGGGCTAGTAACAATATTACTTTGGCTAAACAACTGGGTTGTAATTTTGATTATAAAAATATTAATTCAACATTTGTTGACCCTAACTCTGGGAGAAGAATTGCAGTTTTTTTTGATCCATGTCATATGGTAAAGTTAATTAGGAATACATTGGGTGAAAAAAAAGTTATTATAGATGACAACGGTGGAACAATAAAATGGGATTTTTTAACAGAGTTGTGTAAACTTCAGGATGAAGAGGGTTTGCACTTGGCTAATAAAATGCGAAAATCACATATATTTTATAGCAACCAAAAAATGAAGGTTAAATTAGCCACCCAACTATTTAGCCAATCAGTAGCACATTCTTTGGAATATTGCAATGAAATTTTAAAACTTGAACAGTTTAAAGATTCTGAACCCACAGTAAAATTCATACGCTATATAAACAACTTATTTGATATATTAAACAGTAGAAATTTGCACCAACTTGATTTCAAAAAACCAATCAGTATGCAAAACTTTGAAAAAATAAATTCTTTTTTGTGTGAATTATTAGATTATTTAAAATCATTAAGATTAATGGATGGCAAACTATTGTGCGAAAGCGGCAGAAAAATGGGATTTGTAGGGTTCTTATTTAATATAGAAAGCCTTCAATTTCTTTATAAAAATCTAATTTATGAGAATAATTTACTGTTGTATTTCCCTACCTACAAAATAAGTCAAGATCACATTGAATTATTTTTTGGGCAGATTAGATCTCTGGGTGGTTACAACAACAATCCATCAGCAAAACAATTTAAATCGGCGTATAAAAAAATGATGGTCCATCTTGAATTGAGAGATTCATTTAAAGGGAATTGCATTCCGTTGGAAGCAATTCCAATTTTAACTCCTTCTGAGGTAATTAATAAAACATGTGGTAAAGAACGCATTTCAGAAGTAACCGAAGAAGTAATTGAAGTTGAGGACGATGAAATATTTCACAATGCTTTAAACATAAATATAAATATATCAGAATTTAAAAAAGAGGCCATAACATACATTGCTGGCTTTGTGGTTAAAAAAATAGGTAAAATTTTAAAATGCGAGGAATGTGTCTATTCACTTTCAGGTGACAGGTATAATTTAATAACGTCCTTTATTAATCAAAAAGACAAAGGACAGTACCTCTTTTATCCATCTGAAGATGTTATGTATATTTGTTTAACAACAGAAAAAATTCTTCAGATATTTTTTAACGGTTCAGAAACTGTTATCGATATTAAAAAAATAAATATTAGAGTTTTAAAAATAATAATTGGTAAAAAAAACTTATTTGAATCACTTAATAACCACTTTAGAGAACAAAATATTTTTACTAGCCACTTTAACAACCTAATAGAATTAATTTCTTCTATATATGCAACTGTGCGAATTCATCATTATAACAAAAGTCTGTTTGACAAAAGTAGAAGTATACGGTCTAGTTATAATAAGTTAGTATTATTTAAGGGACAATAATATTTTGTAATTCTGTAAAAATATATTTTTTTTTTCAAACGTCAAAAAAGTATTAGTTTTTACAACGTGACTGACAATATAAAAAAGTAATTTTACTGCCTAGGCATAAAATTAAAGCACTTTTATGCCCAAGCAGTGCGAAAATATATTATTAAACTGACATAAAGTGTCAAATTCAACGAGCGTAACCATAGTTTCTCGATATATAATTATATACAAGGTATTACAATATAATTATACACATCAAATCTTTTTATATTATTTGGAACGTTTGAAATTGTTTAAAAATTATCTGTAGCGTTTCTAAAATAGCATGTTCTATTCAGAGTAAAAATGACTTTTTGTGCCTCGCCTGTATGTAAACGTTCAGCCTCGCCACAAAAAGTGTCATTTTTATTCCTAATAAAACAATATACTATTTTTTTCACACGTCACAAAAGTATTAGTTTTTGCGACGTGATTGACAATGTAAAAAAGTAATTTTACTGCCTAGATATAAAAGTAAAACACTTTTACGCCCAAGCATACAAGTGCGAAAATATATTATTAAACTGACATAAAGTGTCAAATTCAAGGAGGGTAACCATAGTTTCTCGATATATAATTATATACAAGGTATTACTTTTAAATCTTTTTATATCATTTGGAACGTTTGAAATTGTTTAAAAAATTATTTGTGGCGTTTGGAAAAAAATAGCATGTTCTATTCGGAGTAAAAATTACTTTTTGTGCCTCGCCTGTATGTAAACGTACAGCCTCGCCACGAAAAGTGTCATTTTTATTCCTAATAAAACAATATACTATTTTTGTGATTAATATTGTGTTATTTTATATTTTATAGCCCATTGTAGAATTATTTTTATTTAAATAGTTTTAAATAAAGAATTTTTAATATCATAAGGTGGTTTTTCTGCAGTCCTATTCTACAATTAAATTTGCTTATTAGCGTCCTACACCAGAAGATTTGGCCTGCAGACTTGGTCTGCGGATAAGAACTTTGTGTTTGTGTGCCGGACCAAGTCTGTAGCAGGCCAAGCCATTGGCGGACCAAGCCTGTCACAGGCCAAATCAGAGCAGACTTGATCTGTCAGATTAGATTGGTCTAAAAAACGAGTAGCCACCCATACACCAGAAGATTTGGCCGGTGGACTTGGATCACCCTTATCACTTACCCCCGGTATTTTCAGGTACAGATAGCGTGTTATATATTTTATTTGACGGATAGCGTGTAAAAACGTGTATCTTCTACCAATTGTTTTATCTTTAAGATTGTTATTTGTTAGATAAAAGTTATTTATTTATACCTGAAAATACCGCGCCTTAGGGGTATAAAAAATAGATAATAACCTACCCTCAGACCTACTGAATATATATATATATATATATATATAAAATTTCATCAAACTCGGTCAGGCCCAGTCAGGCCGTTTCGGAGGAGTAAGGTAACAAAAAATTAAAAAAAACATCCCCTATTAAAAAAGAGCGGTTGATGGTAGAAAAAGAAAATTTAGGGTTGTATGTATTTTTGCCAAATTGTATTAATGTATTAATTGCCAAATGTATTAATTGCCAAATCATAAAAAAATAGAAATAAAAAAAATTCCAAAAAATTAAAAAAAAATATTTTTTTTTGGGCCACCAAATCGATAACCTAGTCTCAGACCCACTGATTATACATATAAAATTTCATCAAAACCGGTCAAGCCGTTTCGGAGGAGTAAGGTAATAAAAAAAATTAAAAAAAACAACCCCTATTACAAAATAGGTGTTGGTGGTAGAAGGGTGAAAATTTAGGGTTGTATGTATTTTATAATGCCAAATCATAAAAAAATTAAAATAATTTTTTTTTCAAAAAAGTAAAAAAATTTTTTTTTTTCTTGGGTCACCCTTATCACTTAGGGGTATAAAAAATCGATAACAACCTAGTCTCATATCCACTGATTATACATATAAAATTTCATCAAAATCGGTCAAGCCGTTTTGAAGGATTAAGGTAATAAAAACTGTGACACGAGAATTTTATATATTAGATGTATATCATTATTCACTTAAAAATTTCTAAATCCGCTCCTGGCGTGACCCCCACCAAAGGAACCCAGATCGGAAAAACAGGCAGCCTTCGCGCATTATAAAATAGAGCATTTGTTACCTCTTTCTCTTCTAACCTCTTTGGTTCCACCGAATGCAACTCCTATCCGCACACGTACACTTATCCACTATTATGTTCAGCATAATTTTCTTTTAAGGCATTTGGGTCTAGGTAAATATCTAACACTAATCGAATGTAATTTAATGCAAGAACTTCATGTGATTATCAATTATGTGAGATGTTCTGCAACATGAACAATGGTTTACTGCATTAAATTTTCTTATATAGAACTTATTTGAACTTTTGAAGCAATAAAAGTAAGTAGGTAGTATTATAAAAATATTGGGTGGCTTTTAATCTGTCTACGTTATAGGATGTGTTTAAATGTGTTGGTGGTAGGATATAGGTTTAAATATCTTATTATTTGGTCTGAAGGCATATTTTTAAGTTAACCGTAAAAATAGTGGGGGCTGGTCACTGGCGCGCAAACTTTAATAGCCTTGCTAGTGGTCAGCCAGGCGGCCGACTACTGGAACAATATGTACATTTTATTTTATTTCTATCTCATTCTTTTTTAAGATATATTAATTGTTTGTCTTCGTGTGAGTTTAACCGGGTTGATTCGCCGTACCAGTGGACGGCCCTACAAATAACGAATAATAAAGTAGCTGGATAGAGATGATTAATATTGACCGACTACTAGAACAAACTTAAAATGTAGAGTTTGCCAGTAGTCGGCCACAAGATTCCAAAGGCCTTTTAGCTTGGTTTTTGACTGAAAATTTGAAATTATTATATATTATCTATTTCAGAGAGCTAAAACTCTAAAAAAAAGAAAGTTTCATGAATATCCTCAAGAAAATTTACAGAAAGCCGTGGATGCGATAAGGCAAGGGGTGAAAATTCGCGAAGCTAGCCGGAACTATGGGGTTCCAAGAGCTACCATCCAGGACCGGCTTAAAGGGACGCGTTCGAGTAGACAAATCACGACGAATGGGTCCAGATCTTTTTTAAGCGTAGAGAACGAAGAAAAAATAGTCCAATGGGTTATTAATCGCTTAAAATGTGGGTTTTCCATTAAAAAATGAGTTAATCAACACGGTACAAAAAATTGTTGTGGATGGAAACATAAAAAACGCCATTTAAAGACAACCGACCCGGACAAAATGGTATGCATCCTTTTTAAAAAGGCACCCCTGAAGTTTCTGCCAGGTCAGCAGAATCTGTGGATAAATCCAAAAGAGGCAAACTGACCAAAGAATATATTCAATCGTGGTTCCGAGAACTGGAAATATATTTAGAAAGTATAGACGCCACTGACGTATTGAACGATCCGACACGAGTATTCAATGGACGAAAGTGGGTTTAGCCTGTGCCCTAAAACAGGAAAAGTACTTGCTCCTAAGGGATATAAAAAACTTTACGAAGTCAAAAAGGGTAGCGAGAAGGAGAATGTGACGGTCCTAGTTACATTTCCGGGCGGATGAGAAAATATGTCCGCCATGTGTAGTATATCCATACGTTAAACCTCCTCGGGCAATTGCGGATAACATGCCAGAAGACTGGATTTTGGGAAAATCCGACACTGGTTGGATGAGGGCCGATGTTTTTTATGAATATGTTGCGAACGGGTTGCATCAATGGATTATGGAACATAATATTAAAAAACCGATATTATTTTTTGTAGATGGACATCGTTCCCACATGTCAGTAGAATTAAGTCGGTTTTGCGATGAAAATGGCATCATATTGTATGCGCTACCACCAAATTCCACCCATATGATGCAACCTGCTGACGTTGCAGTCTTCAAACCTCTGAAGGAGTACTGGCGGCAAGCTGTCAGGAAGCTGGCAAAGTGAGAATGAAGACAAAACTTTAACAAAATCTATTTCGCTTCGGTATTCAAACGGGCATTGAAAAACCCAAAAATATCCGAACACATAAAAAAATGGCTTCAGACGATGGTTTATACCCGTGCGATATGGAGGCTGTGGATTACAGCAAGTGTATCCAAAATACGCTGGAAAACATTAATAACAACGACGACGGAAACGGGACCAATGAGCAAGAGGTGTTAACGCCGAGCGACTTTAAGAGTGCTCATAAAGTCTTAATGGGCTTAAAAATCCAACCTTACCCATCGAACGGTAGATGTAGACAAAATATTGTCAGAATTGAAAAAGTTCGAGGAAAAGCCTACAAGATCAACCTGAAGAAATTGTAGTTGAAGATGAAAACCTTGCCATAGAAGAATATGAAGTAAACAACGATGGATTTCTTTCTTTGGTCCCAACAACGAAGACAATATATTACCCGATGAAGAACTCGAAGAGAGTGGATCTCCGCAACCCTCTCACAACTCCCCATGGAGAGTTGGGACCCGCTACTGAAAGGGCTGAATCATTTGCACCACCGACTGACGATTATGATATTTTAAACGAAATAAAATTACTTGAAGAACCAACTCCTCATGGAAAGTTTGTACCCGACGATGATATTTTTGAATAAATTACCCAAAGAAATAAATCTCCAATAAGGAGTTGGTATCTACTGCTGAAAGAGGGCCGAATCACCTTTTATACCAACTAACAATGATAGTTCGGATTCTAAACTACTCGAAGAAACAACTTCCAATGAAGAGCTTGTACCTGTCGTCGCTGAAAAGGCCGAATCGTCATTTATTCCGACTAACGAACCCAAGCTCAAGATTTTACGAGTCGATATTTTGCGTAAGGGAAATAAAGGAAAAAGTGCTAATAAAGAATGTGTTTCTGCTTTTGAAAACGTTGAAGCAACTTCGGAAGTTGCTATTTTATCTGATGATGATAAAGGAACAATGGCCAACGAAGAAGTTGTTGCTGCAACTGTAGACGCCAATTCGAGTTTAATACTGGAAAATAAACCCAAAATCAAGATATTATCTGCATTTGAAAAGCACTTAACATATCCGAAACCCATACTTAAATCAAAAAGAACGAAATCAGGACCAACCACTAGCGCAATTTCTGCAAAGGCATGGAGAACATACTACATTAGCAAAGAAATGGAAAAGGAGGAACAAGAAAAAATCAAAGAAAGGAAACGAGAGTTAGCTAAAAGAAAAAAAGCGAAAATTTAATGGGAGGCAAGAAAAAACGGAAAGCTAAACAAAATAAAATATCTGAAGAACTGAAAACGGCATTAGTAGCACGAATAAAACAAAAGTGTGGCTCATGCCAAGATGAGCTTGACAGTGATGCTGAAGAGGATTGTGACAAAAACATCGGCTGTGACACGTGCCCCAGGTGGTTTCATCTTAAATGCACAGAATTGGCAGGGCAAGCCTATGAAGATGCCATGAATTTAGACTTTTATTGCAATTTATGTACTTGATTTACATACCTGTTTTAAGTTAGTGTTTATTTTGGTTAAACGGAGTTTTAGTTATAAGAAGTTTGTGCAACCAAAACCAAAAGTTCCTATTATTTAGTATTAATAGAGGCAAATTAATGTTTTTGTTATTTTTCAATAGTGATTTTTTATGTTTGTTGTTTTTGCTACTTGGAATATATTTTTATTGACTTCATATTTTTTTTTATTACTTACCTCTTTCATAACGAATGAAAATAATAAATTTTAAATACGGCTCTGGTAAAATTTACTCTTTTAAGTACGGCCGACTACTGGTACCTGCATGGTCGACAACTGACATATTAGTGGCCGACTACTGAAAAAAGTGCTATTTTTTAGAAAAGTAAAAAATAGTGAAAATACGTTCAGTTTTAGGGTTTTTTTATTTCTCTCACGTAAAAATAAGTTCATGCACAAAACGTTAATAAAAGAACGAATGAGCGATCTTCTTGTAGTGTTTTGTTATTTATATTCAAAGTTAAAGATCCCAAAAAAAGGCCGACTGCTGGCGAATCGACCCTACCTCTTTCTCTTCTAACCTCTTTGGTTCCACCGAATGCAACTCCTATCCGCACACGTACACTTATCCACTATTATGTTCAGCATAATTTTCTTTTAAGGCATTTGGGTCTAGGTAAATATCTAACACTAATCGAAGTAATTTAATGCAAGAACTTCATGTGATTATCAATGTTTATGTGAGATGTTCTGCAACATGAAACAATGGTTTACTGCATTAAATTTTCTTATATAGAACTTATTTGAACTTTGAAGCAATAAAAGTAAGTAGGTAGTATTATAAAAAATATTGGGTGGCTGTCTTGAATTACCTTTTTATAGAATATTATAAAAAATCATTAGTTTTGCTAATTTACTAGTTTTCATGAGTTTTATACCTGATGCCAACTAAAATTGTAGTTTTTCATTGAATTGACTTCTTATTTATGGCTGTTAGAACGCCTACAGATAAGAAATTGTACAGAATCTACCTTTTACTTTAAACTCAATAAAAAGTAAGAATTACTGTGCAATTCATATTTTCTGTTCTTTATAAACACTTAATTTCGTTATCTGTTTTTCTAACATACTTTTTTTAAGATTCTCAAATGACCCCAAATTCACCATTCACCCTTTTTTGGTTCCAACATGTTTTAGTGGTGAGAATAAAATCAAATGGAATATTATTTAGCTGTTCTTAGTCCGTGATTTTATAACATTTCTGTTATTCTAATAACAAAGTTACAAACCAAAAATGAAGCTACAACATGATAGTCGCCTTCAAAAGATTGTGCAACAATGATACATATTATGTTATCGACTATCGTTCTTGATAGCACTTGAAAATGTATACCTATAAGATGTAATAAATGATTTAGGTGATTTCCTGAACATTATGCTAGTTCATTACCAAGTCCAAGAAGGTACCCTTATTGGTGTATATGTTGGAGGCAGATGCCGAATTCGGCCTATGTCCGAAATATTTAGACATATGTATATGGCGATTTGTCCATACTAAACTTGCCAGAACTTCGTGGTTATAAATAATAGTCTTTATATAACTTCTTTGCGGAGGGGCTTAATATTTTTTTGGTATAATATAACAACAAAAGATTAACACCCTCCGCATAGAAGTTGAAACCAATGCAATCAAAACTCTTCCGCGTAACTTTGTGGATATAGGTAGGTATATTTAATTATAATCGCCATAATATGTCGAATTATTTCGGACATAGGCCGAATTCGGCATCTGCCCCCAACATATAGACTAAGTAAAAATGTCGGTAAAAGTTTCTCAAATATATTATAGCAATATTACTTATTGTAAAACAAATAATATTGTATAAAGACAATTCATATAAGTTTTAACATCTAATGGGTAAAGAAAGTTAAAAAAAATAGAAAACTGTCAGAAATGTGCAATTTTAAAAAATAAAAAAATATGTACCAAATATATCCCCTGTATACCTAGAAGTTGTAGTATTTTATATCACTACTAAAACTAAAAACTTACCATTCAATACTCCGATATCCTTTCGCGCAACAGTGCAATCCTTTGAATTTACCCACAAGAGCAAATTCTTCGTTAGTAACTTCCTTGGTAAAGTGCATATCGTTTCCGGCAATGTCAAAAGTGTTCAGCGAGCAATGTTCTTCCATGCCATTGGCAAACACTAAAAAACCGGCATAAACCACAAACAAACTAATTGTTTTTCCAGCCATCGCGAACAGTAAATTATGACTCACAGAAAATTCCCTCTCAAGTTCTATATTTAACGGCACACTTTATTGTCTGGCACAGAACAATAATTTCATCATAATATTCGTCCGATAATAAAACACTAAAAATTAATCGTACCAATATCCTAGAGACGTAACTGTCACGATAGCGCACAACCGGCAAACTGCGACCGTCCTAACACTGCAGAAGCAACGAACCGAATGAATAATGAATCGCACATTGTTGATATCCCACAAAATTTGTTACCTGAGTCTGAGTGTGCAGGAGACGTTTTCATTGGCGGAGCGAGACAGTGGTATGAAACTCTAAATTCTGCTCCGCAATTTGTTGCTATAAAGTTTTTTTAATGGGGGTTATTTTTTGAGCTATTTTGGTTTGAAAAATATGGAATTAATTTTTCTGTCTTAATTACCTAATAATTTTTTCTGGAAATTAGACTGATTTTTAGATTCGCAATACACGATTAAGATAGAAGTTTGATAGATAGCTTAAAATACCTACTTTCAACTATGTCGGTAAAAATTAAATATTTTTTTTTCTACAAATTAAAGTTACAGACAACTTTCACTGTCATGTATCTTCTCGTTGGGTAGACTTTATTTGGTTGTAGGTTGTAGAACAGTGATGGAAAAAATAATTTTATTAAAATTTGGGTATTAAATAGGTACCAAGATTTCGGATCCATTGTTAATCTAAGGGTATACCAGGTCAAGAATCCTTGGAAAAATAGATTTGATCGTCTAATGTTTTTCGTGTCTTGTCCGGGCCGGTTAAAAGATGCCCAAATCGTGTTTTTAATCATATCTCAATTTTTCGAATGGAACGAGGGCGGAGCATTAGCATATTTGAAAAAAATATTTTTTCACGTATAATTTGGTACCACTGAGTATTTCGAATCAGATTGTCGTTACAATTATGGCCATGGCACTCTAAATTAACATTTAATATGCTAAATTTTTTAATTAAAAATGTCAAAAATTGGCATTTGCCATGTCATTCTATTCAGAATGTTATTTTCTATCAAATGAAGTAAAAAATACCAAGATTGCAATGACTAAAGAATCCAAGGACAAATAAAACCCCAGAGCAAATTGTGCCGATGTCACCAAACAGTGCCGTAGCACATATTGTTCTTAACCTACCTGTTTGAAACAATATTTATATTTTTTGATAATTGTTTTTACTACGCCTATGGTGTATCATACTAATTAATTACGAAAAAAACGTATTAAAATGTTAACAAAAGGTACAAAACTAGTATGACAGATTAGGTATCCTATAAGTATACAGATAAAAATCTTGTCCCTAATTCGTGGTACGAAAATTGTTTTTTATGACGATGTGCAAACGAGTAAAATTTCCTGTGCGCAAAAATAAACTCGCGTAAAATAACAATAAACAGCGTAATAGAGAGATATCGCTAAACCGAATAGCGTGCATGAACGTTAATAAGGGTGTTATTTCCTTTACGTGAGGTGGTATTAACTCTCTTTATTTATAGTTATCGGATCGGAAAGAATTCTGTTCTCGTCCCGTCCGCTATTTAAACTTAACCTAACTTTGAATTTAAAACTTTGAAATTGTTTTGTTTACTAGGTATTTTAAAACTAAAGGGCTAAAGTGCTTATTTCCAGTGCTTCATTGTTCAACGTCTGACAGTGGGTTTAGGGCAACAAGCAACAAATTCTCTTAGAAGGGCTAAGTCGTCATCTGCTGTAAACCTAAGCCTCTTTATAGGTTCTTTAGTATTGGAACAGGTGGAATCCATATTTTGGGCCATATTTATTTAATTAAAACTAATCCCAGCTACTTAAATATCAAATTACTTAATAAAACTAAAGTAATAATTCAGAACAATTCAAACATAACCTAAAATAAAAGATCTCGCCGGCCGGCTCCGGTTGTCAAATACCCGCACATGCCCATTTAAGCAATTTTTAAACGTTATCAGAGGTTATTTAGAAAGAGCGCTTGGTGTAATAGATCCCCAAATTACGTCAGGCGGTAATGTTATTAGCGGGTGTTGCGTTGACTCGCGCATATCGTAACCACGGTCGTAACAAGATCGTAACCATGATAAGGTACGCATAAATACTGGATGACGCTATTCGGTTTTCCGATATCTCTCTAATAACTCTGCCGGTCAGGCGCTGTGCACAATTTTAAAGGCCATAAGTGGGCGTGTTATGTGCGCAAACTAGTCACCTAACTAGTGCCCGATTCCGAAAATTGGAACCACGAAAAACAATAAAGAAAAAACAAAGATTATAATCTGTATAATCTGTGCTAGTATCGACGTATGGCACATATCAAGTACATATAGATGTTAATTGAAATTGAAGAATAATTATCGAATTCAATAAGAAAACGCTAAAAAGTTGGAGTGGACTGTTTATTTACATATGAAACGTAACTCCTGGCTCTTTCTTACCACTGCTACTTTTACACTTGAAAGCTGAACAACTAATCACCATTGTAATAAAGTTTATACAAAGTTCACTATATACACACAAACTATTAAAAATCGCTAAAATTGTCGCTGGTGACCAAGTGATGACTCATTGTTTGCCATCAAAAGAATGGCCTCTAAGGTCACAAATTGTTCTGCAGCCCGTATATGAGCGTTACATGTCCTTATATTTTTTAATCATTGCAAGAATGTCATTTAAAAACCAAAAGTCGTAGTCATTTCAGGTGAAACAGGAAGTGACCGAAAATAATTGAATACCGTTAATAAATCCTAATTTGTGTCATATACTAACGTATCATATCTTGTTTTATTTATCTAAAAAATAAAAAGTTATACCCAATGAGAAAATACAGTATATCTATATTTAATTTGGGCCGGCATCGGCATTAGGTATGTTTACGCAAGTATCTTTTAGTAGTAGGTACTAGGGTTTAAAACCGGGAAATCTCGGTATCGAAAGTACAGGAAATTCCCGGTTCTTTTGAGACATCGAGACGAGACTTGAAAGTGTTAATACCCGGTTCTTTGGGTACTTTCGAGACTCGGTAACAGTAATTAAAAAATTATTTTCTGTTACATGCGAAAGAGTAGTGATACTAGATACTCGAAATCAAACTCTCCTAAATAATAAGTAGTGATATATCTATTTCTTATTGTTCTTACTTCTGAAGTTCTTTTGTTCTCTTTGTAGCGTTGTTTACAAAAGACTAAAAGTGTAGCAAATACTAGGAGGAACATTTTAGGAATAAAACGTTGTCGGTGGATATGGAAAATTATAGCATTTATTGGGGTGGGGGTAGTTTTTACCCTTCACGTATTTTTTTGGGGGGAAAGTCAAATTTTAAATCAGTTAGCAAAACTTAGGCACCCCAAATGTCATTCAAATAAGAATAACGGTTCTTGAAATATCTTAAAAAATGTGTTTTCGTATTTTTTTAAAGTTTGGTGCCCTCTAACAGACAAACGAAGCACATTTGTATAGAGGTAAATTGTGTCCAATGAACTTATTTTGGTTCCAAAAATTCGTAGTAGTTCTATGTCCATGGAATATTGGGACACCCTGTATATTATTAATACTCATTAGTATACGTATACATATATTTCATATCAATTAAACTTTTAGTTACGTAATCGAGGGCGCGATTTTTAAATTTATTGTTGCTAACCATGGATATATTCGACGCCTGGCTGACTAACTGGAATTTAAATTTCGTGCTGGGGATTCAGGTGGTAGCTCTGCTGTAAAAAAATGTCAATTGTCGTCTTTATTTATTTTTTTTTTGACACTTTAGTTTTGTTTTACGAGTTTTTGGTTTAAATAAATAGTGTTGTGATACTTTAAGCTTAAAAATGTTTACTAGCAGACCTTGCTGGCGAACATTGTTCTTTTTAGAACATCTTTTAGTGCGAAGTGTACAAGGTGGCACAATGGACGACAAAAAGCTCATTGCAGCTTTATTAAAATATTTTGAACGAGAGGGCGGTAAATGGCCCTTTATGTCCCTTAAGTGTTGTTAAGGAGGTGAGTTTTGTTGATGTAAATAATGACTGTTTATATATTTATAATTAATTTATTTTTGTTTCCTAAAATATTTTGATTAAAAGAAAATATATAAAAATTGGCAACGCTGTGCCAGTCAAGTTTAATCACGTGATTAAAAGTTTATTTGGTATGAACTGTATATTACTATTATATTACTTTCTTATTTTATACTTTTTTAGGTTTAAATAAAATACTTTTAAGAAGTATATTTTAGATAAATAGATACCACTTTATATATTAAGACCTTTTTGCATTAAAATTAAAATAATTAAAATAATGGTCATCAACAGTTACTTTCAAAATTCTATTATTGGAAGGACATATATTTTATTTAATGATTTCTTTGATTTTTTCCCGCTAAATGCATGTATCTTACCACTGTTGCATATATTCAGTGATTTTGTTTTGTTTCTCCTTGAAGAATTTCGATATTCAATCTTTGTTGCAGCACATTACAATGAAAAAAGATGGTGTGTCGAGTTACAACAGGTAGATGCTTGTTTTCGGGCGGCTTGTTAAAGGATAAGCGCCAACGAAGAAAAGTCCTGTTCGCATTTCGAATTTCTGGTTTTTATTTTGTTTTTGGTTCGCTTCTTTCGTTTCTGTTCGAAATTGATGGCGAATCTTGAAAATTCACTATGATTTCGAATAGAAAAATTAATATATGCAATATTAAATACATTACAGTAGGGTTGCCAGATGTCCGGGATATTGGAGAAACTTTACTAAAATAATTACTAACAAACGTAAATTATGGGATAAATATTGTCAAGGTGTATGTGGCGCCATCTGTAGGAGAAGCGAGCATGTTTATTTAATGATTTACTAATATCTGGCAAATTTCCAGACACTTGGTCTCTTTCTTTCGTTACACCGCTTCACAAAAAGGGAGACAGATAGTTAGCTGGTAATTACCGACCAATTAGTCTAACTAGCTGCGTCTGTAAATGCATGGAAAAGGTAATCATCCGCACACTTACTTCATACCTAATGGAAAAAGATGTCTTACCCAGCACACAGCATGGATTTCATCCTGGTCGATCCACAATAACGAACATGACATTTTGTCTTAGCGATTTGACAGCAGCCTTCGATAGGAACCAACAAACAGACGTCATCTATCTTGATTTTGAAACGGCATTTGATAAAGTACCCCACAAGATGCTTCTTAATAAATTAAACCAATATGGCATAAGAGGGAATTTATTCAAACTTATATCAAACTCCCTAATCCGACGCTACTTCCAAGTCAGAATAAACGGATCTCTTTCACTAAACACAAAGTGACCAGCGTGTTCCTCAAGGCTCTGTGTTGGGCCCACTTTTGTTCCTACTGTACAGGGTTGGTCAAATTCGACGCTTTTAAATGGAAACACCGTTTTCTATAGGAGATAAACGAAAACTAATATCGGTGTCTGGAGCTCAATTTTTATCAAAAATATGATGGTGAAAACCGCACATCAATATCTATTACAGTTTTAGAGTTACGGGGTGTTTTTCAAAAATGTGCATCTTTAACAAATCGCTGTAACTTTTTTGCTATGGAAAATTTTGTATTTCTATGAAAACATTCCCAAAGCACCTTTTTACGTAGAATTTAATGGTGTAAGTATAATTTTTTAAAAATTAATAATTTAAGAGTTATCTAAAGAAAAATTGATTTTTTATTTGGGATACCCTGTATATTTTTAATTAACTGAAAATAATTTAAAATTACCTTTCGAAAAATATAGCACACTTGATATTTTGTTATAATCCCCTTCGAAATACAGAATTTTTAAAAGTTCGCCCTTTTAACTAGTAGGCTTGGGATCCCTTATTGATGATATGTCCCTAATGGAACTCGAATCTCGAAAACATATTTTTCCAGCAATACGAGGCACCGCCTCAGAACGTTATCAGCAAATTTTTGCAGCGAATTTCAAGAATAATTGAGAAGCTAACCAAGATCCCAGCCGTTGGCCGTCCAGGCCGCCGGACTCGGTGCCTATGGATCTAATCATATGGATATATTTGCGGTAGAATAAAGGTTCTTATTTTTAAATTGCCCATATAATCTAGATAAGAATTAGAAATACTTAGCAGTTATGAGAGGGTATCTTTCACCCCCACTATCTTTCACCCCCACTATCTTTCACCCCAAAAACGGCCCCGTCTGTCCAGACGGGGCAGAAGACGGTCGACGGGCCAGAAGACGGTCGATATGTCGAACACCTGTAGCAAAATCTCATGTCTTGGTTTACTATTTATTTTTATTGTTATTAGACATACCGTATGATTGAATAAAAACGGCGTGCAGTTGGCTTGGAAATGACGATCGATGACATTTCCCATATAAATTTACATATAAAATGATAGCGATTTTCATTTTATAACCGTCCCTGACGCTCTTTTTTTATCATATTAAACAGTGGCCAGCAGAAGTGTTCCAACAGTGGTTGTTAAAATATTCATAGACACACATATTAAAATTTTATTTGAAACTAGAATATTTTGCTTTTAAACTGTTACCACTGAATGTCTGAATACATTTTTCTTTTTCTTTGTAATAACGGGATTTATTATAACGTAATAAATTTGCAAATATCTAAGCTTGCCAGATACCATTTTCCAAATCTCTGACATTGTTGTTATTGCCACAATATATCTAATTTTTCAAAAATTCCTAAATACAAAACTCGAGAACGGACAAACCGGCAATCTCGGATTTTGGAAATAGTTAATAAAAATCAAATTTTTAAAGTTGTGAGCTAGAGGAGCCTCATCTTGTTGAAAATATATTTCACGATTTTTAAAGGAATAAGGAATATCCTCTTAAAGTTCCCACAAGATTAATTAAAGTAATTTTCTATAGACATGGACACCCTGTATTCGAAATTATTACTTCTACACCGACCAGTAAGCAACAGTATATTTTAAAGCGAAATCTTTGTTCGAAACACGTGCGGTATGGCAAGACATAGAAAATGGTTTATCTTAATAGCTTCGGCACATAAACAACCCAAGCTAGCTGCAATGATTTAATGAACATTTTACCGCATAAGCGTTTATATTAGGTACATATTAACGGAAACAGTGACGTAACGAGGAAGTCGCGGGCTCGTGTTCAAATTTTTTGGGACTCCTTGCCCCCGCAGTAAGTTTTTTTTTTAATATTTTAATAAAAAGAGAAATATTTTATATTAATATAATATATAGTTTTCTAAAAGAAAAGCAATTGCTATATTTCTAACCATAAAACATAAAATAGATAAAAAAAATAATTATTTATTTTTCTTATACGTTTCTTATATGTACCATAATACAAAACTACAACACAATACAAAAATTGTGCGGAACATCTTGGGGCGCTTCAGCATCTACTCTACGTTCTTCAGCTCTGGGTCTCGTCTACTCAGCTGTCGAATACTGTGCTCCGGTATGTCTCAATAGTCCACATGTCCACAAAATAGACGCACAGCTCAATAATACAATGAGAATGGTCGTTGGGGTTATTAAATCCACACCCACACAATGCCTTCCAGTACTGAGTCACATCCCACCCCCAAGTCTGCGCCGCATAAATATTCTGTACAGAGAGTTTAACAAGATATTGGACAACAGAGAAATACCGATCCATACAGACATCGAGCATGCTAACCACAACCGCCTTCGATCCAGAAAACCAACCACCAAGACCGCACTAAATGCAATTGAAGACGAATGATGAAACATCACCGACGCTTGGTATCAGAAATGGACGTCGAAACAAAACAGTGACATGCCATGCATCGCCAACTCGCGACCAGGTTTCGACTTACCAAGAAAAACCTGGTGCACGCTAAACAGGAACACCCTGTATAATGGTACAGCTGCAAAATGTTCACTAATAAAATAGACAATTAGTATTAGTAGAATCATGGAATTTAGATACAAAAAAAAATTATCTTAAATCAGAATGTTCAATGAAAATTACGTTTATTTGGGATATAAAATATATAGGGGTGCATATATTAATTAGCAGCGAGAACTATACAAGAGGGGAGTTATAGTTCAATAAAAGGTTAAATTTTTGGTTCACTCTGTATGTGAGGGGCAGACTTTCTAGATGCATTTTGTCCATTTCTTCGAATTTTGGCAAACAAAGAAAAACTGCTACGCTTTTTGCAGGAAATTTACCAAAAAACTAGTAGACTTGAGAAATGGATAAAAAATCATAAAAATAGTATACCTACATGTGAAAAATCTAGTTTTGATGATATCTGAAAAAATTGAAAAAAACTGTTGATAGTCACCCAAAACATTATCTGATGTAGAATCCAGCGCATTCGCCAAAACTTAAATAGGACACCTATTATTTATTATTTTACTAGTTGAAGCCTGGCGCATCCGTCACATCAGGAAAAAAAATACTTTTTATTTTTTGTTTAATTAAATGGAAAACAAAAAATCCGGCGATGACAGTTTTTAGAAAAACCAATTAGCTATCTTTTAGTAATGAAAGCAACTTTCTAGAGCAAGTCGTTACTTCAGTAGAGACGATACAGATAAACATTAGCATTTTATATATGTAGATTCACCATTATGTACAGAAAATATAAGACTTTTATACTTACCTACACAACTAACTTATTTTAGTTAGTTTGTGGTACATATCATTATACCTCATACTATTTATTGTTACATTTTTGTTTAAGGGTATTCATTCATTTATTACTTTACTATACAGGGTGGTCCGAACTGTATTCCGGAAACTTTAGCAGCATATTCTGCACATAAAAATAAGTAAAAAAGTTGATATAAATATATGTCCTAAAATGCCTAGTTTCGGAAATACAGGGTGTAGAAGTTTAATTTTTATTTCGATTTTTTCCAAATAATTTCTGAAATAACGTCAATATTTGGATGAAAATTGGTCTCTAGGAGTTTTTTGACATGAGAAATTTGATTTTGATGTCAATATGACTCCTATTTGTAAGGGGCGCCCCCTACATGTGTTTTAACTGTTTAAAAAATAATAAAGAGTAATAAGTTTTTGTCCGTACCTGTATAAAGCTACTGAATGAAAAAATATACATTTCCGTGATTTTTTACGTAAAAAATGTCTCCTGGTAAAAATCGCTACGAGCAACCGTTCTCAAGATATTTAGAATGGAAATAGTCAATACACGTCATTATTGACAAAAAATAAACACGTTGAGCAGATAGTTTATTTGACTAAAATAATAAATTTGGGAAATTTTTTCTTCAAAAAAATGATGATAAAACAGTTTCTGTTGAACTTTTGGCATAAAAATATTTCAAATTAATGATTTCAGTCTAAAAACTATTTAGTCAACATTTTTAATTTATGTTATTGTATATATTTTATATATATGTTTATTTATGTTAATAAAGGTATTGATAATTTCGATTCCAAATATCTCGATAACTATTACTCGTAGCGATTTTTACCAAGAGACATTTTTTAAGTAAAAAATACCGGAAATTTATATTTTTTCACTCAATAGTTTTATACAGGTACAATTTAACTACGGGCGAAAAGTTATTACTTTTCAAATCAGTTAAAACACATGTAGGTGGCGCCCTCTACAAATAGGAGTCATATTGACATCAAAATCAAATTTCTCATGTAAAAAACCTAACCTAACAGACACCAACTTTCATCCAAATAATTACGTTAGTTCAGAAATTATTTGGAAAAAATCACAGTAAAAATGAAACTTCTACACCCTGTATCTCCGAAACTAAGCATTTTTGGACTTACATTTATACGAACTTTTTTACTTATTTTTATCTGCACAATATGCTCTCGAAATTTCCGGAATACAGTTCGGACCACCCTGTATATCTATTTTTACATAATATCAAGAACAATAAAAAATATATACATAATAGCTTTATTATAATATAAATTAAAGAAGAGAAATAATAAATTATAAATAAATATGTAATTTATACAATTATGTTTATTAACACAAATTGAAATTAATAACCAATAATAGAGCATAATATGGAAATAAATAATAAGATTATACTATTTAAATCTATTTATAAACCTTAATTAAGTTTTTAATGACATTAATAAATTTACCATCCAGTTTTTGACGCCGGTGATAAGAAGCTTACCAAAAAAACCAAAATTGTTCTCCGATATTTCCAGTTGAGATGTTAAGTCATTTTTTATTTCCTAAAAAGAAAATATTACTAATTATATAAATAAAAACAGATTATTTTTATTTCTTGAACCTTAACTATACAGGGTGAGTCGTAAATAAGTGCAAATATTTTCAGGGTTGGTAGATCTCGATAATAGAAAGATATTTTCTCTTTACCGTTTTTCAAATAATTCCAAAATAACCGAAATATTATTATACCATTATATATAACGATTTTTCGCTTAAATTTTGAAAACCACTGTATCTTCTCTAGTCCAATAATAAGATCACGAAAAGACCCAAGTCTCAGCGTAATTCGTGGACCATGACTTTTTAGGCGGATTGTTTTTAGACTTTTTGGGGAAAAATTGCCATTTGGGGCCGTGCTCGGCCGTGGCACATATTTTTCTTAACATAGCCGCTTGAAGCGATATTTATATTTCTGGTAAATATTTTCACTACGCCTCTGGTGTGTCCTGTGGTATCATACTAATTAATTACGAAAAAAACGTATTAAAATGTTAACAAAAGGTACAAAACTAGTATCGACGTATAGCACATATCAAGTACATATAATATCAGAAAAATAATTATCGAATTCAATAAAAAAACGCTAAAAAGGTGTAGTGGACTGTTTATTTCCCTATAAAACGTAACTCCTGGATCTTTCTCGCCTTGGATCATTGCGCCTTTTACACTTGAAAGCTGAAGAAATTACCATTGTAATAAAGTTTATATAAAGTTCACTACACACAACCAACTATTAAAAATCGCTAAAATTGTCGCTGATGATTCATTCGTTATGTCCAAAAAAATGGCGCCTAAAGGTCACAAATTTTGCTGCAGCCCGTATATGACCGTTAAATGTCCTTATATTCTTTAGTCATTGGCGTAAACAGCATACGATATCGCAAATCCGTCTAGTAAATAGCATCCGTGATTCCAAATTTTAACTGCCTTAACACCTCTTATAAACAGCAAACGATATCACGAAATTTGTTAATGGGTTGCTCATAATCAGCATTCAGGATAGCAAATGTTATTTTTATGTGCTGTTGATTCATAAAAATTTTGATTATTATAGAAAATTATAAAGTAAAACCTAAAATCGTGTCGAGAAATCAATAGAACATATATTCCTAAATGACACGATTTTATTTTCATCCAACTTACATACGTAGCCACATTACTCAAAAACAAAATAGAGATATAATATTTATATTTTCCATAGAACTCAACATAAATCTCTAATACCTAACAGTTCTTAATAAAAAAAATTGTCCATAACTATAATACTAAATATAACCATAATAACCATAATATCAAGAAGGAACTAATTTACAATCTTCTTGTACTAGAAAAAGTAAAATTTTACCTGCAAGGAAACTACACAAAGTGTAGTTTTTGTTTTAAATTTTTGAAGTAAAGCTGGTCCTCCTCTAAACATTGAGTAAAATGCCCCGGAAATTTAAAACATTCTGTAACTTCTATTCGTTTTAGCATTAATTTTATGGTTTCGATTGATAATCTGATTTTTTAAGTTAATTTGTTTTGTAAGTTATAAATAATAATTCTTGTTAATTTCTGTAACTACTTCAATTTCTTCCATTTTATCGAAACATGTTCGTTGTTTGGAGGTTTGTAAAATAATATTTAGTACAGTAGTATATTTACTAGTTAGAGGGGTTAATTACCGCGACCTTACAGATCTATTGTGTGTTCTCCTTTCTTGAGTTATAACTCATCATCATACAGTCTCAGAGCTTTGGCAAATGCCAGTATCTTAGACGGTTCCACAGAGGCCAGTTCTTCATCTTCGACATCAGCGGTACCACAGTTTATGGCACGAACAGTTGTCGTCTCGGCGCACTCAGTGATAAGGTGTTCTGGTGTTTCTCCATTTTCCCCACAGAATCTGCATTCGTCGTTGTTTCTCAGCTTTAATCTACTGAGGTGTTCGTTGAGGAGACAGTGTCCTGTTAGAAACCCCGTCACAATCCGAAGATTGTTCTTACTTTATAGGTACATTTTATTGGCAGTCTTACGGCAGTCGCCTATAATAATTACATGGCAGTTTTCTTCGCAGTCATTGACAATCGCTTGGAGGTAAAATTATATTTTGGCAGTTCATGTAAATTTTTTACCCAAGTGAGACACTCCTCGCTTAGACCGTTGGAGGTTGGAGGGCTCCTATTCCAGTTAACGGATGGAATTCTTCAGCAGTGGCCGCTCGTGGGTAAAAAATTAGGTGAAGAATGAATTCTTCTAAATTGCGCCGCAGGCGAAAATTTTTTTGGCGCATTGACCATTTTGTCAACATTTTTTAAAATATTATTTGAAAAATTTTTGCTGTATTCACCATTTTGTCAACATTTTTTTGTTATTATTTATACACTAATATTTGTAATATTTTCGTTTTAGTTTGGGCTAAAACGCATTAAGTAAAAAGAGATACAACCAGTTTTCGATAAACACATTATTTTGCATTCCACTGAAAATATAATTAAATTTAAATTAAATATAATAAACATTATATACAGTGCCCACCATAAAGTTGGATCCATATGGACGTTTTTTTTTTATATTAGAGTTTTAAAAAATCTTTTTCTGTCAATCACTTCTGCTTTGAAAACAACTGAAAATGCACCAAGCCAAAGTTGACAGCTAACATCTGGGAGCTGTCAAATACAAAATATTTAAAAGAAACTTTTAAAAATTGGTTAAATTATTATTTTATATATATATAAAATTATGTTTCAACTTTGACTTGCTGCATTTTAAGTTGTTTTTAAAGCAGAATTGATAGCCACAAAAAGTTTTTTTAAACTCTAATACCAAAAAAAACGTCCATATGGATCCAACTTTATGGTAAACACTGTAATTATTGAATGGTTTCCCTGAAAAACGTTGTAACCGACATTTTTTTCAAAATAGAGATTTCAGTGAAATAAGGATATAATTTTCATCAGGTATAGCGCTTTTTCCTCGGTTTTTTTACTGAAATTTCGATATTGAAAAAATTATTGGTTACAACCGAGGAGCCATTCAATTATTATTCAATTATTACATTAATAATTATTATTACATTAATGTTACTAAGCACTATTAACCAAAATAAATTTGACTTATTTATATTACTAACCTTACTAATTTTTGTAAATCAGCTCAATTTTTCTATACTTTCTTGATTAATTAATTATATTTATATATATTAAAGCCTATTTAAACGAACATTTTCATTAAAATTAAGCTTATAGAGTCTAACGTTTTTTTCTAAAGCATAGGCTATAGTATTTTGATTTTTTTAAAATTTCTTAGCATTAACTGACATTTTAAATGTTCTGCAGAAACCCCGTGTTTATATGCAAAGATTATATTTACGGAATCGGTGAACCCTTCTTTATTTCAAATGACATTTTTATTAGAAAATAGTAAACACGACCAACAAAATAATTTTTGTAAAACAATACTACTACATAGCCAATTAAAATCAGAAAACCAGGAAGACTTAAATTTAATATTATAAGATTTACCACTTTTTCGTATTTCTTTTGTGCAATTTATGGTTAAAGTTTCAGTTGGTCGCCCTTGAGATAAAACATCCCCCTTATCTTCATCTGTCCACCGTCTGAAGGGAGTTTCTAATAAATTGTACACCAAGTCATTAATTGGGTTCATTTTTTAACACATACACACACAAAACAGTTTTAAAACACAACAACAAAACAAACAGCAAAAATCGGCAAAAATTAACAAGTTAAATCAACAAAAGCCATTAACAAACAACAATAAATAACAACAACTTTACAATCTTTACACGGTTTGGTTTGGTGAGGATAGGTTACTCGCCGAAGTAGCCAAATATTAGCATAAATGCATAAATTATGCGCCACCGTCACGCATTTCCTGAACAAAAGGAAGACGAAGAGAACTGCCCAAAACCAAAAACTCATTCACATCGGTCACCGATAATAAACTTCGGGGCGGGGGGATTTATATCTGCCGCTAGGCTGACGTCACGTTACCATGGAAACCGTGTAGCCGCTTGGCTCAGAAATAGAAACATTTTTACTTGCACTTCTGACTTCTGGCGCATGCGGGCCAATAATGCTACTTTTTCGGTCGGAATTAACGATGCGGAGGACCTATTACGCAGAGGTCCAGAGCTTTTTTAGCTAGATCGTTTACTTTTTCATTGCCTTCTATCTCTTGGTTAGCGAGCACCCAGAGTAGGAGGACTTTATCCGCTTGGCTCAGAAATAGAAACATTTTCACTTGCACTTCTGACTTCTGGCGCATGCGGGCCTATAATGCTACTTTTTCGGTCGGAATTAACGATGCGGTGGACCTATTACGCAGAGGTCCAGAGCTTTTTTAGCTAGATCGTTTACTTTTTCATTGCCTTCTATCTCTTGGTTAGCGGGCACCCAGAGTAGCAGGACTTTATCCGCTTGGCTCAGAAATCGAAACATTTTCACTTGCACTTCTGACTTCTGGCGCATGCGGGCCTATAATGCTACTTTTTCGGTCGGAATTAACGATGCGGTGGACCTATTACGCAGAGGTCCAGAGCTTTTTTAGCTAGATCGTTTACTTTTTCATTGCCTTCTATCTCTTGGTTAGCGGGCACCCAGGGTAGGAGGACTTTATTTCCTTTGCCTAATTTGTTCAGTTTCTTAAGGCATTCTTTGACCAACTTCGAGTTGATCGCTTTTAGTGCTGCTTGACTATCGGATAAGGTAGCTATTTCCTGTTTCCGATAGTTCCTATCTAAGATAAATTTGTACGCATCTTTCGATAGCGTAGATTTTTGCATGAAGGATGCTGGGGTAAGTGCCCATTGGTTCGGAGTATTTTGTTTTCGGCCTAAATACTCCTATCCCTGTCCCTGCCTTGGTTTTGGAAGCATCAGAATACCACGTTATGGTATGGTCTTTTTCATGCCCGACCAAACGTTTCTATCTTCCAATCCTTTTTATTGCTCAATACTAACAGTGAGGTGTTCCTCAAAGTTGTAAATTCTTGGTATGTCAGCGCTAGGAGTTAGAGGAGTGGAATTTTCTTTTTGAGGGTGTTCCAAGCCGCTGACCTGAAAATTCTTCCAATACTGAATCCGTCAATGACGATTCTAATCATTGTCGCATTGTCATAAGTACCGTCGACAATGTGCAGTGGTGTTAGGTCTAGAATGACCTCCATTGCTGCTGTTGGACATGTTCTCACAGCAGCTGTGATGCAGATGCAGGCCAATCTTTGCTTGTTATTCTAACACGATAAAATCTAAACTGAATTTAAAACAATTTTACCAAAATTGTTTTAAATTCAGTAGGTTTTAGTCCAAATGTCGGTAAAATCATGCGTCGAGCCGCCGAACCATCGCGGCCTGGCGCGCATCTACGCTGTGTCGCGCGTTGGATGCAGAGGTCGGATATGTATGTCGATCTGTGATGTAACCGGGGTCTAATATATAAAATTTTTATTTAGGATTTATTTTTACTTACACCTTTATACTATACTTTTTTTATACTACTTTAAAAATTAAAAAGATTTATAAGCGTAGTTCAATTAAGCCACAATTTTAACTGATTGCTGATGGTTTTCTCCAACTTAAAATACAAAATAATAATTTACCTCTATACAGTCACATCCACTCCAATTCAATTCATCATATTTGTCAATATTATAGATTAAGTAGTTTGTCATGAAATATATAACAGGATTAAAAATACATTGTTTTAGACATGTAGGTTCGTATGTATTCCACATAGCCAGTACATATCTTGCTCGAGAAAGGATCTCGCTAAAAATAGGATTTAGATCTTCGTTGTGATATACTCCGCCAAAAAAACCCTAAAAATAATTTTTAAACAAAATATTGGTTAGCTATATGCTAGTATGATTTTTTATGTGTAAATAACTAAAGAATATTTAAAAAGTCGAGTAGAAAATAATATAATAGAACAGGAAATAGAAAAAGGAGAAATAATAAAAACAAAAATAATTCGGAGCGAACAATAATGACTGAAATATTTGGTAATTTAGAATTAGTGAATAATACTGATGCTAAAAAAATTATTGATCAAAAATTTTAAGCAAGTTTTTACTTGTTATTTGTGCAGTCGACATATTTTTTAATGTACAAACTGAATACGAAGTTAAAAAGTAACGAAACATATAGTTGGAGGACTTTAAAAAATTAAAACAGTGTTAACCATGCAGGAAGTAACAAACAAAGATGGAATATACATATGTATACAGGGTGAGTCTTAAATAAGTGCAAATAGTTTCAGGGCTAGTAGATCTTGATAAAAGAACCGTATTTTGTCTGCCTTTTCTCAAATAAGTCCAAAATAACCAAGTTATTTTACTTTAAAAATTTCAAAAAAAATGATTATTTGTTTAAATTTTGAGAACCACTTTTGTGGATTTTCTTTCTTGAAAATTTAATCTACCATTTATGTTGCCATGTTACCAAGAAATTAAGATTTTTAACTAAATACTAAAAAAAATCCAAATTTTTCAAAAAAAATTTTTCGCGAAAAAACTTATAATCGTGTTTCTGGGGTCGAAATATACTACCCGTAAAATATTTGCACTTATTTAAGACTCACCCTGTATAATAGCTTAACATTTTTAGTTTAAGATACCCATAATAAGATAACATAATATATAAAAACAAATATATGTTTTGTATCATATATAAAATATTGCATTGTATTTATTCAGGAAAATTGCACTGACACAAATACCTAAAACTGAAATACTAACATCGTTAGTTTTGTGGTCTTATGTAATACATTTCTGGGCTTTAAATCAACATTAGTGTTTCTTAATTATAAATTTTCTTATTTAACAAACGGGGTGATTTATCTAACCTGTAAAAGTTCAGTAAATCAAAGATGTTTGTTGTTTATTTTTAAAAATAATATGGCTCTTCCAAAATAACTTTCGTTTTGGGTATTGCCAAAGTATTGCCAGTCATTTATTGAAGGAAGACTATCGAGATCGATTCATTTTTCGAATTAGATAACCATAATGATTGACATTTTTTAAATGACTGGAAGTTAGTATTTGAAATACAATAGATCGAAAAAAATCGGCATCAGGGGTGGCTATGAAACGAAGATTGCTGTAATTTTGTAAGTAAAATTATATGGGGAATATAATCGATGTTCATTTCCAAGCCAACTGGACGCCGTTTTTTTTCGATCATATAGTATGACAAGCATGATAATGGACGCCTTAATGATAATCATAAAAAAGTTAGTGTTTTAATGTCAGTCACTGATGTCTTCTGTAGCATAAAGCCTAAGAGAAAGTATTATATATGTACAGGGTGTCCCATTTTAGTTGAAATCATACGGGAAGATAGAAGGGTGCGGTTTGCACAAACCTTTGCCAACTTTTTGTCAAACTCAAGATGCTGTCAACAACATTTTCATAGCCCTCTTCGTTTCTTAGGTACAGAGTATTTTCGAAAATTTTGTAATTTAGGCCAGCTCCCGTATCTCTGTTATTATGGACGATATCCAGAAGGTGAAAACTGACTCTTATACAACTTTTTACGTAGAATACATGTATATATACATAATAATACAGTGGCGTAGTCTGTTTTTATACGAAAAAAATATTTTTGAAAATATGACCTAAAGTTATGTTTTTGCAAATGGAACACTCTGTATATTTATAAATCGTATGATCCGCTTTGCTATGAGCTTCTCAAAAATATATATCATTCTATATTTATTTTTACTACTTATTGCAATATTTAAAATATATCATTTTCTTATTAATAGGCCGTGATAAATAAAAAATCAAATTGGTATTTACTAAAATATTCATACACATATTAAAATTTTATTTGGAATTGATATATTTTACTTTTAAACTTTTACCACTGAATCTCTGAATATATTTTTCTTTTTTTATAACGGAATAATGGGATTGCAAATATCTAAAAGCTTGCATTATTAGTTATAGTTGCCAGGATATATTTCATATTTCAAAAATACCCAAAATCAGAAATAGAGAACGGACAAATCCGGGAATCTGATTTATATGATATGGGTCCATTGGTTCCATGTCATTGATTTGAGAAATAGTAATTTAACAAAATTCTAATATTTTTGTTGCAAGTTAAGTTGTGAAGGGGAGCCCCATCTTGGGCTGAAAGTATATTTTACGTAAATTATCTAAAGGAATATTTAAAAGTTCCGATACGATAGCTTCCAAGATTTACAAATAGCGGTAGAGAGTTAAGTTTTCTTAATATATAAAGAATTTATTAATGGCTCTCAAAATAAAAGAAGAGACAGGTAGCAGTATACTTTTAATAATTCTTTAGTTTTTTTTATTATCAATCATGGCCTACTAATAAAATAAATATATAATCTTTTAATATATATTTTTTTAAATATTGCAGTAAATAGTGAAAATAAATACAGAGTGATATATAGTTTTGAGAAGCTTATAGCAAACCAGTTCATATAATTTATAAATATATAGGGTGTTCCATTTATGAAAACATAACTTTAGTTCATATCTTAAAAAATATTCTTTTCGTAGAATAACAGACTACGCACTGTATTCTACGTAAAAAGTTCTACAATAAACAGTTTTCACCGTCTCGATACTTTTAACAATAACAGAGATACAAGGAGTGTCCTGCGCGTGAATCCCCTGCGCGCTTGTCCTAAATTTCAAAATTTTCAAAAAGACCCTATAGCTCAGAAGTGAAGAGGGCTATAAAAATTTTGTTTACGGCATCTTCCGTTTGACAAAAAAGTGGCACAGGTTTGTGCAAACCGTACCCTTCTATCTTCGCGAATAACGGAGGTACCGTATGATTTCAACCAAAATGGGAGACCCTGTACATATACAAAATAATTGTAAGTTTTTTTTGCCCATCTACTTCCAGAACTCACACTTGTGTATGGTGTCAGAAAAAAACATGCTCACGAATAAATTAGTCAAAAATGGAGACAATGGATTACCCATTGCCGTACCTTCATTATCGTAACTAGCAATTCATCTAGGGGGGGGGCTAAGCCCAGGGGGGCTTAGGTTTTTGTTTATTAAAAAATGTTTTTTTGAATAAAACGTTTACATGAATTTCTCTATCAATACATTTCATAGACTTGGTTATCAAACCATATTCCCGTAGACTACTTAAATACCTACAAATTTTCTAAAAAATAAAAATTAACACATTTTTTGAACACAACCAAATAATATTAACTAAACAAAACTAGAAAACGTAATTTTTACTACATCACAAGCAAATAAAAATTAATACATATAGTCATAATTTAAGATTTTTCTGGGGGTGCCCAGCAGTACCTGGGGGGGCACCCCTGTAGTTACGCCAATGCGTACCTTCCCGCTATTCAAAAAAGTTATTATTGAAATAAAAACAATTTTATTTCATAGAGAGCAATGTAAGTTCGATATATTCAGTTACAATTTTGTTGTCGAGACCATTTGTGTTCTGCAATTCTTTCAAGTAGTCTAAGGTATGTGGAATTGGAACACTTGAGAACAATGAAGATACATCAAAAGAGACTAAAATTTCACCATGGAATGTTATATTTTTAATTTTGTTAATGAACTATATAGTGTTTTTAACTGAGAAAGAGGATTCATGATTAGGTAAATTCTCGAACTTTCTTGATAACCATTTTGTCAAATAATAAATCGGAAAATAACCTACAGTCAAAACCATTAGGCGCAAAGATTTAACCGGTTAATAAATTTTAACCAACGAATGAATACAATTTACGTACTGAGGGATACCTGCAGTTATATTTTTAAAGGAAGATTATTACATTGTTTTAGACTTACATCTGCTACCATCTTTGACAAAGGATTCTTTTTTGATTTTGTTTATAGGTACCATTATCAACTGAGTTATTAGTTTAGTTTTAATCATCTGCTGATGATGCTAACATAGTTAGCAAAACGCGAGTCCAGTGCAAAAGTAAAAGTGTTTAGGTGTATTGTGGTGATTTAGTGTATTATTTTAAAAATGCTATCGCTTTCAAAAAAATCTACTCTATTTTTTACCACAGCCACATTGCTGGTAATATATTTTGTTATGCATATAAACAAGGGTTATACTTACA
Source organism: Sitophilus oryzae (assembly GCF_002938485.1). NCBI lineage: Eukaryota > Metazoa > Arthropoda > Insecta > Coleoptera > Curculionidae > Sitophilus > Sitophilus oryzae. Next base: position 101,849 of record NW_022147065.1, on the reverse strand, counting down.
GGACCATGTCTAAATTGTATATCTATATCAAAATCTATAATTTCATCAACATCAGGCGGCATTAACCAACACATGGTTAGTGTAATATTTGAAAGTTGGCCCCTAAAAAATATTATATATGAAAAATTAATTAGGCGATGTTATTAAAAAATCATTTTTTCCAATAATTATTTAAAAACGAAAAATATCACTATTGACTTTATACACTGCTGGCAAAGGAATATTAGCAATAGGAGGTTTTCAATGCGATAAAAAAAGATGGTAAGGCTGCAAAATACACTGCAGTGCAACAGAGACGGATAAAGTGTCTTTTCCCTACCATTGTATAGGGGAAGTGATCATAGAAGTGATACGACGATAGAGCCCCTGCGAGAGGGGGCGCCGGGCGGGTCTTTAAGACGCTTGTGTGGGGGCTACCGCCTACTAATAGAACAGAATCGAAAAAATAGAAACAGGACGGACAGTGTTGCCATTCAATTAAATCGAAATTATGTTGGCTTGTCAAAATCCTAAATCTTCTAATCCCATTATCTTGCCTACTTAATGAAATATTAAATAAAGTACGAAACAATTTTAAGAATGTTTTCTCTAGGCACATAACTTCTTTCTAAAACGAAAAGTAACATGCAAAACTTTGAAATCATTTCTAAAATAGCAAGTGCAATTCTATGAAATGGCAATACTGTACGATCTTCCTAGCAGTCGCCCCGACACAGTCGGTCGGCGGCGGCGCTTGACAAAGCCGCGGCTGTGACAAAGGAATTAGGCCGAAAAAAACTTTATAAGGAGTAGCCGAACAGGGTTGCCGGGTTGGTTAGATTATAATTCCATACGAGAACAAAATTCTCGGTAGATCTTCAACAAAAATTAAAAGTACAGAAACGAAATAAAATATAATATTTAAGTCCAAAATTAGCATTCCTATGTGTCGTAATAATAGATCACTCAAATAAAATACAAATATAATAAATATAACAAGAATTAGAAATAGCTAGGTATATTATTTGATATTAAAAAAAAATATTGAATTAAATAATATTAATATATTAATAAAAACATATAAAACTATAACAAGTAGGGATAGCAGTCACAAATTAGTGTAACAGTCACTTTTTACCTTTGTACAAATTTTGATCAGTGATATCTAAAATTAATTTCATTTCAATGGTAAAGCTGTAGCAACTCTCAACTCTTTTTTCATATTAATAAATTTTTTTGACGGGAAAATCACTAAATATTGTCCGAATTTAGGTTGTTTCTTAACTTAAATTTTGTTTTTGTTTACATTTTTTGGGGGAAAATATGGGTTCAACTTTAGTAGATGAATGAAATAAAATCTTTTCAAAAGATATCAACTTCTTCGGGCATGCCGCCAATCCCGCGCCTAATAAGGAGTAATAAGGATTTTTAGGAATATCTCTGTAACTCTGCAACTAGACAGAACGATGACCTGTATGTCTGTTATTACTAAATAAAATTTAATGAAACAATAATAAAGTCAGATTATATAGATTCCAACGCGGCAGTCGCTTAATTTTTAGTCAAATAAGTCAGCTTTTTAAAAGTGCTTCTATTGTAAAAACTAAAGACGCAGTTGAATATATCGTTGGGTTTTTCTTTAAATCGGTAGATCGGTAGCTTACAGACGAAACCGGTAGACCTGGCAACTCTGTGATGAACTGACGGGAGTGGAATAGCGAGGTGCGGAGGCGCGGGAAGGGAAATAAGATAATGGCGATAAATAAAGGGCAGGGAGATGGGTATCATGAGTGGTTGGGAGGTGGCGGAATTTCCAGAATTTGTTATCTTATTGGAGTTTGTCTAAGTAGACAGTCGTAGTGGAAGTAGAAACGGGGAAGTTGTTGTCCATCTCTGTTTAAGCATAGACTTTTTATAGGCGTTTCATTCCAATGCATGTAATTCCTATGCCTAGAGATCCATTGCCGGGCCTGTATATTAGTATAGATATCGTATAGAAAACGTAATTTTATTTTATGCCCAAAAAGGGACAATTTGGGCTTAATTTGCTTTTAAGTAAAATATTGCTGTTCACACGAATATTAGAAGACTTTCTTGTGGAACCAAAGAGGCCACAAACAAAATTGTCATGGCTTTCTTAGTTCCTATGATTCTGTCATTCTCTTTCAATTATAACTATAACGTATACGATATACCTACGTAAGATAAACATATATAGATATATAGATAGTTTGTTTTACATGGACTACGTCAAAATATGTATTATACCGTTTACAATAATTTATACAGGGTGTTTCAAAAACATGTTCCATCTCTCGTGGGGAGATTCCTCACGTAAAAATAAGATTTATTTTTCATATCAACATAGGTCCGATTCTGCGTTGTTTTGTAGCTACAGGATGTTAAATTCTTAATAACCTTTTGATTTATTATAATTTTCTTTCAAGTACTTTTAGTGATTCGAATAAAATTTTAAGGGTAAAAGTTATTATAAGTGCTACATATTTTAATGCTAAAAAAGTGTCAATAAATTCAAGGCAAAGTTATGCATTAATGTGCCAATAGAAAAAAGCCATCCAGAAATATTTAAAATTATGAGTAGTTCCTGTGATATTTGAGAAAATTGAAGATTTAGGTTATATTTTTATTCAGGCGTTATTTGACAAGACATTTCAAAACTAAATACGCATTTTCATTGCCACCTTTTTCCAACTATACCTACAACAATGTTTTCAGATTTGTCATCCGATGTTTGACCAACATCATCAACTTTATGTTTTCTTACAGGCGTAATATTTTATATTTTACATATCTAAAAAGATAAATTCATTGTGATTCTAACGATGTAGGTACAACAAGTTATGCGTGGTGGCTTTTAAACGCTAATAATTTGTAAAAAATCGTTTTTTCTATAGATGGATTTAATTGGTTGAAAGAAAAACGCGACAAGTTAAAACTTAACTAGGTACATATGTGGTACAAATCTGATAAATATAACCCAAGCTGGATGAACATTTAGTAAAGTTTTGCGCTTTTTAAAAACTTTAAATGGAAACTAGAATAGATATAAGACATAATAGAAAACAATCCTTTAATTTACACGAAAATTATGGAAATGGAGATATACATATATCTCCATCTATATAATAAGAGATATATCACCCTCGGACACAACAGCCTATGTTAAAAGGTTGGATCTTGGGGGTAAACTTTAATAGTCTTTCTTGTTTAAAGTGTTTGTAGAACTGAGCAACAATAGGCCCTCGCGGCCGCAGTGTAGGGTCCCACCTGAAACTCAATCTTAGTAAATACAATATCTCCTATGGTTTTTAAGATCCTAATGGCAGGGGTCGAATTTTACTTACCCCGTATAGGATCCTGGAATAAAAGACCTAAATAATATATACATGTAACGGACAATTGCATAATTTCAAGTAGACATGCTGTGAAATTATAAAGAAAACATTGTTAAATTTTGCACGCACCAGTAAGTTCCTGCGCCATAAATAGGTGTTTTGTTATTAATTCCAATATCAGCATAATAGTCCATAGTAAAGTTCCAACTGGATAGTCCTAAATCATTTACGCATGCTTTGAAATTACCTTCATCAGTTTGGATAACGCTAGGTGTCAAATGCATTTGATAATTTGATACAGTTGCGAACAATTTCGGATTAGTAATTGTTAAAATTCCACTAGAAGATCAATAAATTCATTAATTTTTTTTTATAGAACCTTCATTCCTAAATGGAATTTTGGCATATACAGGGTGAGTTTTCTACGATGTTCTCTATGGGTATCTGGGAAACTACACTGGAGATAGAGAGTCGGTTAAATGGGGAAAGAGTTGCAGTTTTGTGGGATTATAAATATGCACCTTTCAGATTTATTAAAAAGTTCATGGCTTACTAGATACTCTGCGAAAAAAACAAGTTTCGGCTATTTTAAAAATTGTCTCTAATTCCACTATCATCTATTTTACACAAAAAGTTTTCAGATAAAAGTTGTAGATAATCACATTCTTAATGAAATTGTGTGAAATGTTTTTTAAATGGAAACCATAGTTGGCCATGACTTCATAAAAAACCCCATTTTTTAAGCTTTTTTTAATTTTAAGCCTGATTTGTTAGCAAATTCGAATGTTTCACACTTTGGAATTTCGTGAAACCAACTGCTTCAACGCAATTGACTGCTTAATCGTTCGTTTGAAAAGCACTGGTTGCCTGATTTGTTAGCAAATTCGAATGTTTCAGACTTTGGAATTTTGTGAAACCAGCTGCTTCAACTCAGTTGACTGCTCAAGCGTTCTCTAATACTATCAATACTAGAGATAGCTGAAAAAACATTTAAATAATCCAATAAAAGTTAAAAATCAGATTTAAAATCTGAATAACTTATTCTAACACTATACATACCAAACAAATAGGCGGAAAAATGATAGATTTTAATAAACAATGCAAACGAATAATTACTACTATTGTATTTTAGGTTATTATTTTTTTATGTTGTTTTTAGTTAATGAATTAATGTTTCCACTTCAGATATTTTGTGTTGAAATAATATTTTGAATCAGCTTAAAATGAGTATTATATTATTCTATATCCCCTTATTTTGATCTATATCCCTAAAATCGGCTCAATGCACAGCTAATAGACACATTTGTTCTATATCCAAATCTAAAATCAATAATATCTTTTAAATAAAGCTTCTAAAAGTAAAATAAATACATATGTTTGATAGGTTTTTATATTATCTTTAATGTATATGTTTAATAGAACCATTTTGGTATATAGTGTTCACGGATATCCAGTTTAAACTTTAAACCTTGTTTTCTCAGTTTCATCGAAATGGTTTATAGAACAATCTTATTCTAGGGTCACGATGTCTTGAAAATCGTTCTCTAAAAAACGTAAGTAACGTTCACCGGTCAATGTATCCTCGAAAATGTATGGTCAAGAAAAGTTTAATCCTACACGCTTTTCTTCATTTAAAAAATTCATATTCACAATGTTTTTTTATGACAATTGAACTTGTTTTCAAGGCTAATTGAAATTGTTTAAAAATGATAAGAACTGGCTATAACTCAGTAACTTTTCAAAAAAAACATATTAGGGTACCGCGGGGTATTGGGAGCCATTGGGTAATGGGAGCCATTGTGTAATTTTGAATAACGCGCCCTGATCTGAGCACTGACAGTTGCTATACGCGGGATCCCCCATTAAATGTTTCCTAAAGCAACCACCGCTTTGTTTTAGTACGATTCCAAGCAGGTGGATGACACTTCTTATGGGAGAACTGGCAATGGTTGAAAACTTGACTACAAGCGATTTTCTAGGAATCTTCCTTACCGATAAATTATTGACAAGAGTGACAGATAAAGCCTTGACGTTCTTTCAGTATTCCAGTTCATCTCTTTTTCTTTCTAAAGTGTGCGTTGAAAGGAGACAAAAACAATTTTTGGTGACCCATAATTGTTATTCGAACACCACTTTTCTCCTTGTCGGGTCGTTGACGTTGACTTGTCGCCATTTTATTTCTTTTGTTTACACGCTGCATTTTGCTTTGCAAATTTAATACATAAATTATTTAGGCAAATATATAGGTTTTTAATAAAACTCCTCGGACTAACGTGTAGGTAAGTGTTGATAATTTTTTTTTCATCTTAACATGCTCATTGTCGTTCTCCTGATTTTAGGTGACAGAAAAGGATCATCAAATCAAATTGAATTTTATATTTTCCTTCCTATTTATCCTTCCTAAATATCAACGAGATGAGCCATCGGAAGAAAGGGACCATAGTACAAAACAGAAAGGTGATCTTTTTTCTTTCCACTTCGGATATTGAAATTATTATATACTGTAGTCGTGTTCGGCATTATGCTCTGAGAAATATAGATAAACAAAGAACAACAGATATAAAGCATCCCAGAGGAAAAGAGAGGCAATACCTGTATGTACTCTCTCTGATATTTGTGAAAGTTACAGCAAAGTATTGTTGTAAATGTCATCTTTTTGATCGACCTGAAAACTTCGAGCAAAAAGATGACACTTTCAACAATACCCTGACAGATATCAGAGACGATACAGGTTTTTCCTCTCTTTTCCCCTGGAATACTTTTAATTTATTATTCTTTGTTTATCTAGATTTCTCAGAGCACTATGAACGAACTCAGCTTGTATGTTTGAAATAATCGTCCAGTTGGCTTAAAAATGATGATCGAAGACATTTCCCATATAATTTTACTTTCAAAATTATGATATATCTTTTATTTCTAAGCCATCTATGACGCCATATTTTTCAGTTTTGTTATAATTAATTTTTTCTCTTGATCTACTTGTAACATTATTCTTTTAATTTTATTAATTTATTGTGGTGAAATTAATTTCTGTAGTATATTTGATATTGATATTAAACATATTTTTAAAAAATGGTGTTTTTTTGTGTTTTTGTGTATGTCATAATTAAAAATAAATGAAGAAATAAATTTTTTTATTTTTAAACTTCCCGCCATGCGTGACAATTTAGTCCGTAGTTCCTACAAGCGAAATTGGGGGCGCTAGTAGCAGTAGACTTGTCAACAGTGTCAAATTTAAACGTCAATTTCACTTTCCAATATTTAGCAAGGCGCTCGCACTTCTTCTTGTGTATGTGTTTTGTGATTCCAAGTCTGTAGAAAAAGCATCGTGTTTACGGGACTTCCTTATACAGTGCACGTTTTAAAAAATTAGTGGTAAGTTGTATTTATATTTTGCTTTAGAACAAAATAGCGGGTGTTAAACGAAATCTACTGAAGTGTAGGTTCGATCTGCGCAGTTGTTTTGCTTCTGTTAGCGCATTTAATTTTGTTATTTTTAACTTGCAAATATGTAAACAAACGGGGTAATCGGAGCCAGAGTGGAATATATAATATATCAACTGAAATAATTTGAATTTTTATTTTAAAATATTTCAGACATATGTATTTTTCTCTTGTGTTTTACCTAAAATAATTCAAATTTTGTTTGACAATGTTCTTAACATATTTAAATATGTAAAATAAAGTGGCTCCGATTTCCCCACTGTTATGGGTAATGAGAGCCAATGATAGGTTTTAGTTTTTTTTTGCATACCAGTAATGTTTATCTAAAACAGAGAACTGATACTTATATTTTATTTTACACATCACGAACTATCTAGAAAAAGAAAATTGGTTGCAAGGAGTGGAATAAGTAGCATTTTATTTCAGGTTTTCCTTAGGTGGCTCTTATTGCCCCGCGCTACCCTATAGCTTATATCGCTGAAAACCTTAAAAATGGCTCTTTTTATAAAGCCATGACCAACTATGGTTTTCATCTAAAAAAACATATATTTGTGTAAAAAATGTCTATACCTATGTGGCGGATTCATCTCTCCAAAAAATCCTATATGGGTATTTCGCCACTGCACTGCAAGAAAATCTACAAAATAAAATAGTTATTTTTTGTAAACACTTCTGCGTTAAACCCAAACGGAAACTATTTTTGTTATGTTTACAATTATATAAATTATACAAATTTGAGTAACAATTATACAAATTTGCCTAAAAAAGAAAAACATTTTATTTTAGTTTCTGTTTGGGTTTAACGCAGAAGAATATAGCGAAATACCCTTATATAATTTTTTGGAGATATATTTGTGTCATATGTCAAAAATGAAAGGGTTTAGAAAAAAACGGAGGACAAAATTTCATTAAGGATGTGATTATCTACACATTATAAAACTTTTATCTGAAAACTTTTTGTTTAAAATAGATTATAATGGAATTAGGGACAATTTTTAAAACAGCCGAAATTTGTTTTTTTGCCTGAACTTTTTCAAAAATCATATTTGATATAGTGCATATTTATCATCCTGCAATTCTTTCCCCATTTAACCAACTCTCTATCTCCAGCAGTAGAGATATAGCATAGAGAACAATGTAGAAAACTCACCCTGTATTTTAGCTGAATATAGAGTTAAAGCAAGTACTTACTTTAAGTTATTATTTTCCATAGTTGAGAAGTTAAATGTTTTTGAATCCCATATTTCGTATACTCCAAAGCCTGCTAGATTATTAAGAAATATTATAATATCGGTCAGTATATTTATGTCTAAAAAAGAATTATATGTAGTATTTCAACTGAATTCAATATTTGCAGTATTTACCGTGCATTTTGTAGTCTCAGTTTACTGAACAATAACGGAACATTAAATAGAATTAATTTCATTTACGTTGTTTTTCTAAAGGATTAGTTTTAAGCTCTCCGTTCAAATTTTTCATGGTTAATCCCTACCGATTTTGCCTTATCTAAATTAAGTAGTTTGAGTCAATGCAAAAATGGAATTTATCTTATTTCCAATGATTTTACGCTGATAAAAATATATGTTTGTTTCTCCTTAGTTTTATTAATTATTTTTATGCTATTTACAATATAGTTTACCTATATAACGTTGATTGAAGAAATAGGAAGATGCGCAACCTTATGGGCAATTTCGTGGCACAAAACCTGCCCGAGATGTAGCTGGCGTACCGTTTCATGTCCGTTGATTGTAACTCCTGGCATGTTTTTTAATTTTAATTGTCTATTCTCTACAGTTATAGTTATTAACGTAATAAGGCCGATAAACAACAAATAACGGCCGGGCTGAAGTTTGTGATCCGAGGCGATAGCCGAGGATCATAAGCAGCCAAGGCCGTTATTTGTTATCGGCCGTGTTGCGTTCTAGATTTTTCGTCATACTGCAGATTTTTTAGAGCAATAAACACTACTATTTAATAACAAATTTTATTGAACAATAACACAAGTAAGGATAAAAAATACATAATGTCTTATACTAAAATTCATTTTTCATGATAATGAACATGGAAATTAAAAGTGCACTTGTTGTTCTTAGAAATCTGTAATCCTTCCAGGGATTTACAGATTTTATAGAAGAAAGATGATGGTACTGAAGAATGGCAAATATTTGTATCCACTAAAGACACATTATTTTTGGAGCTATCATGAAAAAGTTGATTTGTTATTTTCATTCTTTTTTGGAAACTGATTTTTCTATGTAAGTTTCTGCCACTGTTGAAGACTCCCATCCTCCTAGCTCCTTTAGCGATAGTAAATCACCACCATTTTCGGCGAGCATGGTTGCTGATGATCTACGAAATGAATGCCCTGTATAACGTTCTGGATTCTCCAAGTTCAAAAAATTTTGCAATTTTCTGCGGTACGCTCCCGATGGTATGTATACCGACAATTTGCTTAACACACTTGCCTTTCTTGTAACCAATGAAAAATTTTGGATTGTCAAAGTTACGAGGACGCAGGTTGATGTATTTTTGTATAAACCATAGGCATCAAACGGAAGGCCCGTTTTTGGAATAAGAAATTTCCTATCTTTCTTATTTTTAGTATTTCTTAATGAGACAAGAATATTTTTCTCCGAATCTTCGAAATCATCAACTGTGAGTGACCAAAGCTCGCTGCGCCTACAAGCTCCAAGAATACCAAGCACCAATACAATTTTTTCGAGTAACCAGGTGTAATCATCGGCATCCAGTAGAAAATTATTTATGTCATTCTCCGACAGAACTTTGGCTTTTTGGTGAATAACCTTCGTTTTTGCGCCTCAGAAACATGAACAGTTTACCAAATCTATGAACAAATATAATTTAGATGAATATGATTAAATATCGAAGAATATAATGGCTTTTTACCTTGATATGTCGATGTTTTCATATACTCTCAACGCAAGCTTCAGCATGGATATCTTTGTCCACAGTGATGTAGGAGAATACATTTCAGACATTCTTTTAGCATAAGCCAGCAATACCGCTTCATTTACGCTGTTTATACTTCTATCCTGCCGCCACTTCAAAAAAAATTGTCATATTCCTGCTGATATCTCTCTCTGGTTATAGTCGGAAGTAAATTTTGAGTAGCCGCAGCCGCTTCCTCCTGTATTTCCAACGGAATTTCTCGCGACATCTCGCTATGGTCTATTTTCCCAATTTTTGAAAAGTCCAACTGACAATAAATAGTCATTGTTGCAGGTGACAGACGTTACGATTACCTTAGAAACTTAACGGCCGCCGGCCGTTATGATAACGTCCGGCGGACGTTATATGCATCTTTTCCATTCTGATTTTGCTTATGTTATAATAATATAACAATATAGTATGACGAAAAATGTTTAATTGATTTTTTCATTTTTACTTTTCGAGGAGTATGCGCGGTTAACGATTCATTTGTTTAGACAAAAGTATTGTGTAAATAAAAGTCAGTTTCAGTCAATTACAGTATTTTTTTAATTCGACCCTGTCTATCAATAATTTATTTTCTGGGAATTTTTTTGATACGTTTTAATTTAATTTTTTTTCTTTTTGTTTGTACCTGTATTACGCTGTTAAAATAAAAAAAATACATTTCTACCGTTTTTTACGTAAAAAGGGTATCTTGGTAAAACTCGCTATGGAAATCTCTCAAGATATTTGGAATCTATATAATCAATATATTTTATTTTTTTAAGTTAGTCATAATTTTTATTTGAGCCAAAAAACAAACTGCTCAGGAGCTGGCCGAAAAATAATGGTTTAGGAAAATTTCTCCACGAAATTATTGCACAGGTTGTTTTAAAATTAGGGTAAAAAACAACCCTTCCATTAACCCTGTATAATAAGCCAAATACTAAAATTTATAAAAAAACTGAGATTGAGAAATAATGTGGATATATTTATATCCAGCTAAAAAAATCATAAATATAGGACTAATACAGGGTGAGCCTTAAATAAGTGCAAATATTTTCAGGGTTGGTAGATCTCGATAAGAGAAACATATTTTCTCTTTACCGTTTCTCAAATAAATCTAAAATAATCGAGTTATTTTCCAAGAAATTCCAAATTTGCCAAAAAAATTTTTCGCGATAAAACCCTTGTAATCGTGTTTTTAGTGTCACCCTGTAAAAAACTTTAAATTTTACGAAAAATTAATCCGTTGCTTCTTTTTTGCATCTGAGTGTAGATTAAAAAAGTTGAACGATTCAGATGTACAAGAAAAACTCATACATGTATATTAAAAACAATTTTAATTGGAATACTCTGTATACACTTGATTTAAGTACTCTTCTGCAAATTTTGCAAATGTTGTGATATAGATCTTTAAATCTTCATCAGTCAATGCTTGTAAACTCTGGGACATTTCTCCTTTAGATATCTTCTTTATTACATCATTTTCTGATGTTCCGCATGCATCCTGAAACATTTTAGAGGCCTAATTAGTGTTTTATATTAATGTTACAGTAAAAGTTGGAAATCAGTGATTGTTGACAATTACTAGTAAAAGCTCACATTCACTGATTTGTTTAGGTTAGGTTAGGACTACGCCAGTAAAAGTTCAACAACTATTTTTGAAACCAATGACTAAAGAATTCAAGGACAAATAACACCCGGGAGCAAATTGTTACCATGGCACCAAACAGTGCCGTAGCCATATTTTTTTCTTAACTTAGCTAGTTGAAGGGATATTTATATTTTTGATAAATGTTTTGACTACGCCTGTGGTGTAGGCGGTGGCATCATACTAATTAATTACGAAAAAAACGTATTAAAATGTTAACAAAAGGTACAAAACTAGTATCGACGTATAGCACACATCAAGTACATATAATATCAGACAAATAATTATCGAATTCAATAAGAAAACTTTAGAAAACACTAAAAAGGTGCAGCGGACGGTTTATTTACCTATGAAACGTAACTCCTGGCTCTTTCTTGTCACTGCTGCTTTTACATTTGAAAGCTGAACAACTAATCAGCATTGTAATAAAGTTTATACAAAGTTTACTACACACGAACTATTAAAAATTGCTAAAATTGTCGCTGGTGACCTACTGATGACTCATTGTTTGCCACCAAAAGAAAAGGCGTCTAAGGTCAAAAATTCTGCTGCAGCCCGTATAGGGGCGTTACATGTCCTTATATTCTTTAGTCATTGTTTGAAACCAACTTTTATTAGTGAATGCCCTGGACGATAGCAGTGAGTTTAAAAGATTCAGTTAGCATGGTTGCCACATGTTGTAAAATATAAGGATTAATAAGGGTAAGTTGGAACAATAGGCAATATCATGCCTGATCCAGACCAAGACGGCAGAAAGTGAACATTGAAAGTGAAAAATGATAAATTCAGACAAGACAAATTTGAGACAAAGTGTCTATAACGCAAGGATAAAAGTACAACAAAGTTCAGTATATGCAAATCAGTTTTATTAATCATGTGGACTTTCCACCAGGAAGAAGATGTAGATATATTACTAGCAGTCAGTAGTGTTGTCTTTGACTCGCCATCCCATGTTGACTCGCCATCCCATAATAATAAATGCGCTCTATAAAGCTCTATTAATTTGCAGGTATTTTCCGTGTTCCACTTTCTCTTTTGCCATTTTTTTCAAAATTAGAAATACTATATAACTGAAAAATGTTATGCCAGGTTCAGACCAAGGCGACAAAAAGTAAACACGATTTTGAGACAAAAACAAGACAAACTTGCGACAAAAAATGGAGATTCTTACAAGACAACCTTGAGACAAATTGTCCACACCGCAAGGACAGAAGTACATCAAAGTCAAAAGTTTAGTTGCTGCGAATGAGTTTTATTAACCATGTGTGATTTCACTGATTTCCTACTGTTGGCAGCATACGCCATCCACACTGTGCCGACAGCTTGTCGTAAAATATACGAACAAAACATAGACACTTTGATCTTTACCGACTCGAGACGGGACATTGAAAAGTCTCCGAATTTTGAAACAAAACAAAAATGAGACAAAAATGTCGCAGAAATGTATTGGATTTGTCGCAATTTTGTCGTAAAACATGAATGTTTCTGTCTTGTCGTTGTTTTGTCTGCTTGGTCTGGTTTGGCGACAGAAAACAATGCTTACGACGAACTAAAGACACCGGAATAGTCTAGGGATATTAATATTTTATCTCGCCATCGTCAGTAATTTTATTTTTTGCATTTCTGATATAATAAAATTAAAATAAAAAAATGGTTTAGAGGACGTTTTGGAAATAAAAATGCGAAATTACCTTGATTTTTATTGAACTCAGAAAAATACACAAAAATATTTTTATTCTAAACTGTGATAAAAAAAAAACATTTTTACTTAATAAAGGGTATGGCCTTCTCTACTATTCATTACAGCCCTACATTGTCTCTCCATGCTTCTGATCAGGTTGTCGATCTGTTCTTGAGGTACAACCCGCCACGCTGCATTCACGGCCCGAACCAGATCCTTACGAGTTTCACGAGGCATACCCATTCTCAAAATTCTTCTTTGGACCGCATCCCATACGTGCTCGATGGCGTTGAAGTCATGAAATTGCGCCGGCCAGGAAATGTTTAATTGATGAGCATTGATAAACTCACTTACCACTCCGTGCATTGTCATGCATGAAAATGAAGTTTCTCATTAAATCACGGTATGTAATTCCTGTTAGAAACCTTTCAAGAAAAACGAGATCGGTTTTTCGGACTAACTGGACTTCTCCCCGGACCATAATTGTTCCACATTTATAAGGGTGCACTTCCTGAACATGATCCAACCGAATACAATTTCCTGGTTCTCTCCATACCCTAAGCCTTCTTGAATCCGGATGAATTCCAAAGCCTGACTCATCCGTGAAGAGGACATTGGCCAATTGTTCATTCGACCACAGAACATGATCTCGAGCCCACAAATATCGTACCTTTCGATTTCCTGTCGTTAAGAGTTGAGCTCTCCAGGGGCGTCTGCTTCTTAAGTTGACCTCTCTTAATTGCGAACAGTATCAGGACTAACGGTTACATTATGTGTTACCTGGAGAATTAAACTAAGCTCTGGTGCTGTAAGAGTCGGTCGGTGTCGAGCATTTAATTGTAAAAAATGATCTTGCTGAGGGGTAGTGATGCGATGTCGCCCTGTGTGTCTTTCAGCAACATCACACCTTCACGGTAGCGTGCACTTAATCGCAATATTACACTTTGCGTTGTATTTAATGCTCTAGATACGTCGATTTGGCGCATTCCAGCTTCGAGCATACCCTTAGCATTTCATCTCTCTTAAGATGTCTACGCTCCATAACGTTGTTTAATACTAAACAAAGTTATTTGAATAAATTCTGGCCAGTTATCATAAATACATAGCCAGTACAGGTTAAATTCGAACAATTGATCCTAGTTGCTTTTTATATATTTGACAAAAAATGCACAAAAACTTCAGCAAATATGCGAAATTTAGAAATAACAAGTGTGACTATACATCGTTTCAATCGAAGTAGAAAGAATTGGCCTAGATGTAGTTGTTTATTCAAAACATTTATTTTTAATTTTAATAAAACGATATTCCTAGATTTTTCCAGTGTGTTTATATTAGAATTTTAGCTGTTAATATCACTATTTACCTGGCATGAGTTTTCCATAACGGATATGTAATCTGAGACACTACGAATTGTTACTTGTTGATTTAATACTCCGTTAACGATGCTTTGTAGTGTAGAACTTAACAGACAGGAGATGCAATCAATCTCACTATTCCAGAACGTTAATATAATACCTTCCAATAAAGAGAAAGCATCAGTGAGGATGTTACTTAATTCGTCATTGTTCCAAAATCCAGTAATGTTTACCTGAAATATAATTTATTTTATGCACTAACATTAGGTACTTCACAAAACTAAAATTATTACAAAAAGTGTAAGGAGTCCTATACTTTATCTGAACCATATTTGAACCTATATAAAATATACAGTTGAGTTTAGAATCTTACAGTTTACCACTGGACGCTTGTTTTGCTAACCATGTTAGAATAATTACCGCAGGATTAAAAATTGTTTTAATCATAAATTTCATGATATGTTGATGATGCTAATATAGTTAACGAAACGCGCGTCCAGTTTCAAAAGTAAAGTGTTATGGTATATTATGGTAAACTACCCAAACAACACTGTTCCAGAGTATTATATACGTCTAGTAAACGTACTGTTCGTATAAAAATCGTAAATTGCCATTGGCGTAACTATGCAGTGGTGTGAAAAAATGAATTCGGAAGTATAAGAAGAAGATATGAAGATATGTCCAAAGAGCTATAAATAAGATTGAGCAAAAAAAATGTACATTAGGGAGGGTGGTAACCAGGGTGGTAACCCTTTCGAACATGTAGATTAAATAGTTTAAAAAACCAGAGTCGGACTTGAAATTATTTTAAATAATAATTAAACAGTTTTGTAATTGTTAAGGTACCCAAAACAAGAAAAGTATCAAGTGTGGCATATCATTGTACTCAGGAGACCGAGTTCTCTCAACATTTCAAATAAAAAATGCAGGTTCGTATTTAAAAAAAATAAGTTGTCCTCCTTGAAATTTTTTGTGTGTGGTAATTTGAAAATCTAAAAATACTATCAGATTAGGGCTATCTGATCTGAGTATTTTTAAAGTGGCTATAAAAATATGTAATTAGTTTTTTGATTTTCTAAAAAGTAACGACAGGAAAAAATAAAGTTGATTTTCAAAAAAATCCGTTTTTTTTTCAAAAAACTCAGCAATCCTTGACATTTTAAAAACTTTTTTATTGACATCTTGGTGAACATCCCAAGGAGCAACTTTGCCCCAATTTAACCATCTTCGTATCTATTACGGTGTCCGAGATACCAATGCTCGTACCTCGAATTTGTAGCACCCTGTATATTATCGTGTTTCGAATTTTGTATATTACCTGACATGACCTGAATTCGGGTCTCACATATAACGATTGAAGCTGGATTGGGGAGCTGAGCGATATGTTTGTACATATATTCACTTTAACTCTTCTTACGGCAAGCCTAAAATTTACAAAAAGTATATTAACTAATTTTCGAAGCATCTTTAAATTAAGATTAAAAATTGGCGCTGGGAGGCACGTATAGCCGCCCTTACTAAAATATATTAATAAAAAGTTGGTAGGCAGTTCTTTTAGTTTCAAAGTAAAGGGATTTTTCGAATTTTTTTTATCTCAAAAACTGCGACTTTGATTGATTTTGATGTTATTACAAATCTTGTTGCAAATATTATTCCTAATCTTAAATTGAAAACCGCGTTTCGCTAGCTACTGTAATTTTGGAGTTACGATTTTTTAAAAAATTTAACCCCTTCCCATACACCCTTACCATGGTCATGAAATGACGATCGATGACATTTCCCATGTAATTTTACATATAAAATGACAGCGATCTTCATTTCATAGCCATCGCTGACGCCGTTTTTATTCGATCATACGGTACTTCTTGCTACATGCGCACATATTTTTTTGTACGGTTTTTTGCCCTCCTCTATAATTAGTAGTAATTGAGTTAGCAGTTTATCACATTTCACCGACGAATTATTTCTCTTTCTTGCTTCTCCCCTCTACAACCGATTAGCATAAAATATAAGGGTTCCATACAAGTTTTTCGAGATTCCTGACAAGTGATGCAGTGGCGGACTAAGGGGGGGGCGTAAGGTGCGGTCCACACCGGGCCCGGTCTTTTAGGGGGCCACCCAATCTTAATAAGTAATTTTTTATTCAACTGGCAAACAAGGCCAATATGTTTGTAGGTGGAGTATGCAAACCATACGTACACGCCAACTTTAAACGGTATAAATGGAAGCAGATATATTTACTTAATTATCAATTATCAGGCCCAGTAATTGTCAATGGCATTTTCTATTTAGGAATTATTAATATATTATTATTAATATTTTATTAATAATTTTTATAGGAATTATTATTAATATTTTCAGACTGAATTTATTTATTTTAGCTTTTAAGTTATTTTTCAATGGTTTCATTATTTATTTTTACTGAATAAACATTTTAAATTACAACCAATGCACAGCATAACTTGTATTCTAGATTCATTTACTGATGATGAGCAGTGAAGTCTTTAGTATAACGGGGACCACGGGCCGGAGACAGCGAAGGGCCCCTCGGATCTTGGAAGTCTTACAAAATCGCGATATTTTGTCGCGGTATTTCCCTGGAAGCATTTTTAAGAAAAAAAATTTTAAAATTTTTGGACGAAAAAAACTACCTGTCAAACAAAATTGTACAACCTAAAAGTTAAATTTAGTGATTATCACAGCCTCTGTGACATAAAGAAAAGACATGTGTGGCTATCTATTTAAAAATTAAAATTGTTCAAATGTCATATAATAATGGCGGTAGCTGTCATGGAATTGAGCGGTTAAAAAATTATCATAAATATATTTTTTTTCAAATGGAAACCCACTTTTTTTATTTCACTAGTGAAAAGGTTTTCCATTTCGTATTATAGGAATATGTCAACTAGACATATTCCTATACCTAAAATAAATCGCTTTTAAGTTATTTAAGATTTAGTTTGAAAACGTATATTTTTCGTCAAAAAATGAATTATTTGTATTTTCTATATTATAACTACTGCTGCCTTTAAAGTTTACAAAGTGTATTTATATAAATATATTTCCGTATTTTCGTTCTTTAGTGATATCAGAGAATAGGTACATTAAAGAAATGCTAACTTCATGTTAAAAAATGGAAACAGACGCCACCTGGTGTCGCCTGGCAGTACTAGCTAAATTGAGGGGAATTGGAGGGGCGGGGCTTAAAAGAGGGGAAATTTTAAAAAAAATATTTTTATAAGTATCACCAAGTATCACTGACTTACTGTTTAAAGTTAATAAACATATTTTTTATTACTTTAATATAATTTAATGTATTAAAAAATATGTCTATTAACTTTACACAGCAAATCAATGATATTATTAAAGACTTATTATTTTCAGAGAAAATTCATAGTAAATAAATTACACATTAGTAAACAATATCATTTATTTTAGAGCTGCGATTTATATTGCAATAATATTGAAATATATATATTTTTTTAACAATGAAAAAGAATATCCCGGAACCTGAAAAAGAAAGATGATCAATTAATGACTTAAATTAGTTCAAAATACATTTTGCAAATAACTAGTGAATTGGAAAGATAAACATACTATTAAAAAGACATTTTAGTAGTATGTTATCATCTATTTACTGATAATACATTACATAAGTATATACTAGGTAAATAACATGCATAAGGCACTATGATACAACTACCTGTATCATGATAACACACTAATATGACAAAAAAAATGCTAATTTAAATTCCTTTAATGATCTAATGAAACACTATCTAGCCTCAATGCATGCCATTCCAAAGGCAAAAAAAACTGTTATACCAAATAGATATAAGCTGAATAAAACATAAACCAAGTCAACGTGCATAAACAACCAAAAAATGCATCAAAAAATACTTTTATCAGATCATACCCTTGGATATATTATGTATTTTATATATCGCACATCCCGTTCAAAAGTTTACTAACTCAAAATAGAGAATATAGAGAACATTGTCAGGAGAAGTAAAAGAAAATTTAAGTTAAGGCAATATGCTCCTTTTTGCATATTAACGGCCAAATAATATAATGTTGATTTAATAAAATTTTACTGGCATCCGTCTGAGGTATAAATCAGATTAAAAGGACATTGTTTTTTTAATAATTGTTTGTTTTGTAAACATTTTTTGAAGACAATACAGTTTTGAACGGGCTGTGCGATATAAACAAGGATCTTACCATTATTTGAGGTTAGAAAGTATTTAAATAATATAAAACATAATCAAAATCATTTTTCATCATAAATTATAGAGGTACTTACGTGTTTTGATATTATTATCAGGAAATAATACGTTTAGTTAAACAGGTACGCTGCCAGGCAAGTTCTATCGGCGGGTCTTTGCAAGAGTTGAAATCTAAAAATACGTTTACATCTTAGTTGTATTTACGAATAAAGTATTTGTGTGTAATTTCTGACTTACCAGTTAACTGAATAATCGCATTAAATACATCCAAATGGTAATTTAATATTGTAAAAAAGCAAAATTGTTTTAAATCACTTGCCAGGACAGCCCGGCCAGCTTCTTTGTTGACAAAATGGCCGCGGTATCATGATCATAGATCATGATTTAAGCAATGTGAGTGACAAAGAAAGCCAATGCCTGGCAGATGTTGCTTTCTTTGTCGTTGGTCCTGGCACGTTTAAATTTGACTGTTGCCTGTTTTCCCATACAAGTGACACCCCCGTGAGTGATATCTAATAGTTGAAATTTTAATAATATACCGTACGATAGAAAACAAAACAGCGCAAAGTTAGCTTGGAAATGATGATCGATAATATACTGTCTTAGGCTACTTGTTAAAATCAAGAAAAATATACGCTTTAAAGCTAAATCTTAAATAACTTACGATTTATTTTAGGTACAGGAACATGCATAGTCAAAAAGTAACAAATTTTAAAAACGAAAGTAACGAAAGCCTTTTCACGAGCGAAATAAAAAAAGTGGATTTCCATTTGAAAAAAAATGATTATGATAATTTTTTAATCGCTCAATTCCATGACCGCTGCGGCCAGTATTATATGACATTCGGACAATTTAATTTTTGACATAGTCTTCCACATGTCTTCTCTTTATGGTACAGTGGCTGTGGCAATCACTAAATTTGATGTTTAGGCTATATACATATTTTTGAAAGGCAGTTTTTTTCCTCCGCAAATTATGAATATATTTTTTTTTCAAAAACGGTTAACGTTAGGTATAGAGTGTTTAATATCAAAATTCATAAAATTTTACAGAGAATTTAAGTATGTAATAAAAAATGGGCTCACCCATTTAAAATAAGAAAGTTGCTGTCAATTTCCGGTATTTCCGAAAGTGCCGCCATATTGAAAATATTTATAATCGATAGATCTCATTGTGAAACAATGATATGCACTAAATCTCGTATCTAGATATTGTAGTTCTCTAGAAACTTCTAACGCAGGCTCAGCCAGGACACCCTGTATAAATACTTGAATTTTTTCAACCATTATACACACGTAATACGTCATACATCATTCAATTTTTACAAAATGTGCATTAGAAGTATATCATTATCTAAACAGACCGGGGCCGGGGGTCACATTTAGCTTCGCCGCCCCGGGGCCCCGACAGGCTTAGTCCGCCACTGGACAAGTGAGTTCTGAAACCTGGACAAAATCCGCACTTCATCGTCGAAAAATAAATTTTGAATTTATTTATCTAAATTTTGTCTAACCAGAGAATATCTGAGTGATTTTTATTCACAGGTAAATTGTATTTTCTGTCGTGGTTTGGATAGTTTGGATGTCCATATTCTGACTATATTCTTCTCTGACTCGTTGGACAGATTGACAGACTTTTTCTTACTTTAAAAGGAAAATTAAAAGCAGCGGAAAGAAAGTATTAAGTATACTCTTTTGCGTTTGTGAGCAGTACTAAGATTTGTGCTGCATACGTTACAAATCACATCAGAACTGGATTATAATTTTTTAATAAAAATTGATAAAATTAAGTACTGCATGTTAATATACCGATACTTCCAAACAAATTCACCCGTCGCATACACAGAGCGAGTCTTAAATAAGTACAAATATTTTTAGGAGTGATATATTTCAACTCCAAAAACAGGTCTGTAACATTTTTTTGCGAAAATTTTGGTTTAAAAGTTTTTTATTTTTCGATTTTCTCTTTTTATTAATTTTTAGTTAATAAACATAATAATATTATCTTGATAATATGGCAGTATAGATAGTAGATTAAATTTACAGGAGCAAAAATACAGAAAAAATCCAATAGTTTTCAAAATTTAAGCAAATTTTTTTAAATAACTCGGCTGTTTTGGACTTATTTGAAAATCGGTAAAGAAAAAATATGTTTATTTTATCGAGAACTATACCAGCCCCGAAAATATTTGCGTTTAAAAACTGACCCTGAATGATCAAAAGTCTATCCAACGAATTAGGGAAGATTTTGACAGATAACATGTAAAATGACATGAAAATATTTATGAATTAATACGCATGCCAGACATGCTGATCTTGGTCTTGCGCGAGTATTGCAGAAAAAACGTCAGTTCGCTCATCACTAATAGACTTTAAAAATAAAGAATCTTAGTGTATTTATTTTATAAAATAATCTTACTTTATGTCACCATTACCATAAACTGGAATTGCATTAACTAAGGCAATATCAGCTGCATAATTTGAGATATTAACTCCCAGTTCAGTAGGCGCATTAATATTAATACACAGAGATAGTTTATTGTCATCAATAGTTACGTTGAGATTCTCCTGTTTCGCTTCTAAACCTTGCAAACCGTACACCTCTAGAGTTTGAAAGTTGAAGGTACCATCTCTAAAATAAGAATAACATTAAGTGAATATTTTAATATTAATGTTTGCATATACAGGGAGTCAAAAAAATATTATATCTAAATCTAACTTCGGTGGGTTATTCTACAGACAAAAATAAAACAAAAAGTTCATATGAGTATATGCCCTAAAATGCTTCCCGAAGAAGTTACAGAGCCCTCGAAAGGTTGTGAATAAAAATAATATACAGGGTGGTCCGAACTGTATTCCGGAAACTTCGGCAAAACATATTCTGCAGATAAAAATAACTAAAAAAGTTTTTATAAATGTATGTCCTAAAATGCTTAGTTTCAGAGATACAGGGTGTAGAAAATTCATTTTTACTTCGATTTTTTCCAAATAATTTCCGAAGTAACGTCAATATTTGGATGAAAATTGGTGTCTGGAAGTTTTTTGACTTGAGAAATTTGATTTTGATGTCAATATGGCTCCTACTTGTAGAGGGCGCCACCTATGTATTTTATAACTGGTTTGAAGAGTAATAACTTTTCGTCCGTACCTGTTAGTTAAAAAATACCGTATTTAGCTAGTTAAAAAATATACATTTACGATGTTTTGTACGTAAAAAAGATCTCTTGGTAAAAATCGCTACGAGTAATGGTTCTCGAGATATTTGGATTCGAAATTATCAATACCTGTCATTATTGACATAAATTAAACATGTTGACTAATTAGTTATTAGACCTATTAGACTAAAATCATAAATTTGCAATGTTTTTGTGTCAAAAGTTCAACAGAAACTGTTTTATCATCATTTTTTCGAAGAAAAAATTATGATTAGTTTAAAAAAATAGAAAGTTTCCAAATTTCTCATTTCAGTCAAATAACTATCTACTCAACATGTTTATTTTTAGTCAATAATGACATGTATTGACTATTTCCATTGTATAAAAATAAATATCTTGAGAACGGTTGCTCATAGCGATTTTTACCAAGAGACATTTTTTACGTAGAAAATCACGGGAATGTATACTTTTTCATTAAGTAGTTTTATACAGGTACACCCCGTAACTTATAAACTTTAACAGATATCGATGTGCGGTTTTCACCATCATGTTTTTGATAAACATTGAGCTCCAGACACCAATGTGAGTTTTCGTCTATCTCCTATAGAAAAGGGTGTTTCCCGTTAAAAGCGTCGAATTTGACCCACCCTGTACACACATTTTAATACCAAAGCGAATGACGATAATGTAAAATTCCGTCAGAGCCTTGAAAGGGTACTTTCCATTTGTCTAGAGAGTACTACTGGTAGTACTTCTCTTATCCTTATAGATAAAGTTACTAGAATTAATGAAAATTAAAGCTATTTGTATATAGGACTTTTTATGTAAAAAGGTGCTCTTTGTTTAGTTCGAAACGGTGAACGATTTTCAAGATATTTGAGTTTAAAGGTTCCGATGCATCGTAAAAACTGCAATCGAAAACAGAAAAAGCTATAAGAACGCTAAGAAATCCCTCATGATCGAAAAGAAGCAGATAATCGCATTAACTCACATCAATATCAGAATAACAGACAAAAACGAAATAATAGGCCTGGTAACAAAATTCTACAGCGACCTATATAAAGCTCCAGAATACATACATGAAGAAGAAACACTGCCCCTACCACAAGACAACGCCCCAGAAGTTCTCGTGGGAGAAGTAGAAAAGGCGCGTTAAGATATGAGAAATGGAAAAGCAGCAGTGAACTACGGAATAACAGCTGAAATACTAAACTACTGGTAGGCGAATTTGGAAAATCCTAGCAAATAGGAATTGACCCCACAATAGGAATTGACCTCAAATCCAAGGAGGCAATAGAAAAAGAGGGACATATCCTCTATTATAGATACGGGACAACACCGGTAACAGGTCTAAGGAGAGACCAAGTTAAAGAGGTTCAGAAAATGGAGACAGATCATCCAGCTTCCACCTCACGGGTTTCTTAGCCGGAGGCAAGCTCCTCGACTGTGAAGGGCGGCACGGAGGGCCAAACTCCAACCGTAGAAGGGTGTGTACCCTCGGAGGAAGAATTGTTGTCAGAGGAGGATGGAAAATACCCTTTTTTCTGCGAGGATGGTAAAAAAATCTTCTTAGACGCCTGATCTGTTGTTCTAGAGACCGAGGTGTGCCGGATTATACTAGTCCTACCGACTAAAAAAATTCCACTCTATTTGGTTGACAAATTGCGCTGGAACTGCTCACGCGATGAACTGCTCACGCGATGAACTGCTGATCGGCGCAGATGCCCCTCTCTACGTTAGACTTTGGCCATTCTTGAACCCTCCGTTGATCCAGCTCTTTCTGTCGTAGAATTTTTGATATAAACGCCACGAAAGTCTCCCATATATCTTCGTCCTCCACAATAGATGGTATTAGGTTTTCTTTTTTAAAGGATACCTTAAAAATCCCTTTGATCTTTAATCTACCTGGTTCCCCGGCCGACCATTCAAAAATGGTGTGACTGACATCGTCGACGGCACTGCTGCAATATTTACACGCCGCACTAGCTCTTTTCTTGAAACGATATAAATAATGTTCGAAAGCTTCGTGACCGCTAAGTATCTGGAAAAGATAATAGTCTACCTGTCCGTGCTTTCGTTCAGTCCATCTTCTTATATTCGGGATTAACAAATGTGTCCTTTGTCCATTTTCCACCGTACGCCTCATCCTATCTTCTTTGCCCTACTGTTGATATAATATCTCCTTCGCTTCATTTTTGATATCAGCCTTATCTGTTCTTCCTCTAGTTTTCTGATCATATATATAAGCTCTTTCCTTTACTACCAGGTCTATTGGTGGTATACCTGCGATTACGAATACCGGTTGCTCCGCTACAGTTCTGTAGGCAGAAACAACTGTCAAGGCGCTCCGTCGCTGAACTGATAGAAGTTTCTGTTTTTCTTTTTTAACCTCCTGTGCCTTTGCCCATATTGGAGCAGCGTACAAAATACTGGCATGGGCCACTTCATTTAAAAGTATCCTTTTCTCCTGCCTTGGACCTCCGATGTTTGGCATTACTCTTGCTAATTTAGCCACTGTTGCCTGAGCCTTTACCACTACTGCATGTATGTGTTCTTTGAAATTCAGCTTTTTTCAATTTGAACTCCCAGATATCTGAGGCTTTTGGACCATTTGATTTCCGTCCCATCCAACACAATCTTTGGATACGTAAAAGATCGCTTATCCGTTATCAGTACAGCCTTTTTTTATGGACAGCCAGTTGCAAATTTTTCGTCTTCAGCCAACGGTGTCCATCTCCAGTTGTTCTGTTTTACTTGCCGTTGTGGGAAATACACTGTCCCCTCTACAACAGGGGTATGATGGGATATGATACTGTGTGATGTCTCAAGGAAGGGGGCACAATAGATCTTTAAGGTCGCAGTGATTAACTCCCTCTTACTCGTTCTACATTCTACAAGGAAAAAACATATACCACAAGACTGGAATAGCGCCAACATAATTCTTATTCATAAGAAAGGCAACAAAGAAGACATCATAGACGCTGCATAGAACAAGCAGGCTTTAGAAGCGGCTTCAGCACGATTGGTCACATACATACACTAAGAGAAACTATCAGCCGAACAAAAAAATACCAACTTCCACTAGCCATAGCCTTTATAGACTTTGATAAAGCTTTCTACTCGATATACCCTAAGGCAATAATAGAAGCTCTAGCGAAACAAGGTATTGACAGGCCTTATATAGAAACTATCGCCAATATGTACAAAGAAGCCAAAGCAAGAGTAATGATATATAAAACAACCCCAGAGTTCCCAACTGGCAAAGATGTACGATAGGGAGACGTGATATCCCCAAAGCTGTTTACAGCAACACTAGAAGAAATCTTCCGTCAACTGGACTGGATCAACAAAGGATTAAAAATAGATGGAGAATATCTTAACCATCGAAGATTCGCTGATAACATAGTCCTAATTGCCAATAGTCCTGAAGAACTACAAGCACAAATTAATGGACTAAATACAGCAAGCAATAAAGTGGGTCTCAAAATGAATTTAGCAAAAACTAAAGTAATGTACAATGCACTAGTGACAAAAACACATTCTAATAAATAATACAACACTAGAAATAATAGAAGAATACATAATATATTTGGGACAACTAATACACAGCCCGGGATCTCTACTACCAGAAATAAACCGAAGAGTTAAGTTATCATGGAGTACTTATAAAGTCAATCATGTTCAAATCTAGAATGCCACTCTATCTAAAGAAGAAAACATTCGACCAATGTGTCCTACCAGTCATGACTTATGCATGCGAAACCCGGACACTTAAAACGGACCACATAAGAAAACTGCAGGTCGCACAATGCTCAATGGAACGAAATATGCTGACAATAGCCAAGAGAGTCCG
The DNA here is from genome assembly GCF_002938485.1 of Sitophilus oryzae. Taxonomy (NCBI): domain Eukaryota; kingdom Metazoa; phylum Arthropoda; class Insecta; order Coleoptera; family Curculionidae; genus Sitophilus; species Sitophilus oryzae. Next base: position 76,216 of record NW_022147065.1, on the reverse strand, counting down.
TAAAAGAATAGAATGGATACGACAAAAGAGCCAGGTAATAGATGTCATCCACAGAGTCAAATCCCTCAAATGGCAATGGACGGAACACCTGACAAGAAAAACGGACAACAGATGGACCACAAAAAATACAGCATGGTACCCACGAGCAATTAAAAGACCTAGAGAAAAACCGGACCAGGGATGGGACCATGGTATTAGGAAATTAGCAGGGATAACTTGGGCCCGCATAGCCAACAATAGACTAGACAACAATGGGCCCAACTACAAAGTGAATATGTAAATATGTGAGGGAGGCTGCACCATAATTCGAAATGGTTGAATAAGCTGAAAATGATGTGACGATAGATATGATACAGTTTTATTTTTCTACTAGTTGAAGCCTGGCGCATCCGCCACGACATGACATCAGGAAAAAAATACTTTTTTTTAATTAAATGAAAAACAAAAAATCCGGCGACGACAGTAGAAGAGCCAATTAGCTACCTTTTAGTAAAAAAAGCAACTTTCTAGAGCAAGTCGTTATTTCAGTAGAGACGACACAGATAAACATTAGCATTTTATATTGTAGATTAGGTAGCTAGTCTAAATTCCATCGATTTGCAATATAAAATACTAGAAATGTAAATGTACTTACATGAATGATTTCATACCAAAATCCAGTGAAATTGAGGAATTTCCTAGCACCTCTATACTTCCTTTGTTTTTTAATAATGTCTCGACATAAATAATTGCTATCTTAATAAGTGCTTCAACAATATAAAATATAAATTCTTCAAAATAAAATAAAATAAATTCTTATTTACCTTCGATAACCCCATTGCTTGATGATGCTGCTTTTGTGGCATATCCAAGACTAAATAAAACGACTAAAATAATTGCAAATCGCATGTTAATTGTTTATATCTTTACGCTGATATCTAGTGAATTGAATCTGTTGGATAGAACTAATTACCTGTTAGTACATTAAAATCGAAACCGCTGCAATGTTCCCCTATCTTCAGGTGGGTACTCCACACTTATCAATGGATAGATAAGAATTTTTCTTGTTTTTGAAAGAAAGATATGTTCGATAGTCCATAGTCTATGATTTGAAATAATAGGAATAAATACTGTATATAAATAATAGCGTACTTGTATATTTATTTCACTTGGCTTCAAGTGTTTTATCAGCTAATTATGTTTTAAGAGAGAAAAATAACAATTACATTTAACAAATGAAATAATATAAAAAACTAAGGGATTTATAACGATAGAAAAATTAAAAAACTGCTTTATAGCGTTAAGGCTGTCTGATTCAACTGATTTAACTTCCTATGGTGCTACAAATTCGAGATATAACCAATGGTATCTCTGAAACCGAATACGAAGATGGTTAAATTAGGGCAAAGTTGTGCCTTGGGATGTTCGCCAACATGCTATGAAAAAAGTTTCAAAAAATTGCTGAGTTTTTTGAGAAAAATTGATTTTTTTAAATAAATTTTATTTTTCTCTGTCGTTACTTGTTACAAATTCAAAAAAATAATTGCACATTCTTATAACCACTTTCACAGGGCTCCCAAGTGGCACGAATGTGCTGAAAATGGTTATATAGAGTGTTATATAACAATTCATTATAAATATGTACTATTTTTTAAGTGCTTTATAAACCCTAATACAATAGTTATAAACACAAAATAGGCGCAGGTTTATAAAACAATATACTTATTTAGAAGTACGTTAAAAACTCTCCGATAACGCTTACAAAATAATATTGAGTACATTACAAAATATTTATAAAACTCTTTTATAAAAGATTTATAAATATTTTAAAAATAACATATTTGTCACAGTTAAAATATTTTTGTAGCATGCATCTGCATTTTTGTTTTTTAGTTATCAAGAATAAAATTATAATATCGTGTATTTATAATGACCAAGATAAAACTGATTTTAAAATGGCAAAGTACACATATATTCTATTTAAATGACAGATATGGCCAATGTAAAGAAAGATGTAAATCGTATAAAAAGTATATCGCCTAAAACGCTCCAGGAGTCCAATTTTCCTGCGGAGCAAATTTTACTGATATTATGTATCTATATTTGTGGAAATATTTTAAGGCGCTTTCATTTTAAGAAGATTTTGCAGTTATAATAAATATTTGATATTTAGGAAATTACTGCAAAATTACCTGTAAACTGGAAAATCGACATTGTCCAATATTCGATATTATTGGAAACTAATTCGTTTCTTATAAGTACGTTTATTTTGAATTAAATTTCGATTATTTTGTTTTGCAAATCCCGACTCGATAAAATGGCCGGCATACAGTCGTCCAAATTCAACATAAAATCATGGCGTCGACTAACAAAACATTTTTGTTGCTCAGGGAGCAATTATACAATTAACTTGTTTTACAATGATGCTATACGGAACATATTTGTTTTATTACTTAAAATAATGTCGGCAAAATACAATTAAATTCGTCTATATATTCCGGTGCTGTCACATTTACAACAATAAAATTATAGACGTGTGTTTTTAAATTCGCTAGTAGGTTCATCGATACTTAAAACATTGCATTTTTTATTTCAGTTTTTGAAAGAACTCGGTCTCCTGAGTACAATGATATGCCACACTATATTTTTTTTTGTTTCGGACATTTGAACACAATTTATTTAAACTAATTTCATGTCCGGCTCTGTTTTTTTTAATATTTAATCTATTCATCGTTACAATATTGATAAGCCTTCAAACTTAACAATGACGTGGGATAAAACATTGAATACGGAAAATAAAATGCAATAAAAAATAAAAAATCCAAACCAAATCAATATTTTTCAACAAATTTATGCAATAGAGAGGGTGGTAACCCTTTCAAACATGTAGAGCATCTTAACTTGTTTGTAGAAGTTGACTTATTTATAATAGCTACGTTTAATATTATGCATATTATTAGATCGTACACTGAGATTTCAAATTCACAATAAAAAATAGTTAAAAATAATATCTTTAAATTGCTGACCTGGTTTATGTTTATATTTATTTGAACCTTTCAATTGGCTCGATTTTCCTTATTCAATGTTAATTAGCGCTGATCAATATTGTTGCGATGGATATAATCAGATTAAACAGTTTAAAAAACCAGAGTCGGACTTGAAATTATTTCAAATAATAATTAAATAGTTTTGTTGTTGTTAAGGTACCCAAAACAAAAAAAAATATAAAGTGTGGCATATCATTGTACTCAGGAGACCGAGTTCTTTCAAAACCTGAAATAAAAAATGCCGGTCCGTATTTAAAAAAATTAAGTTGGCCTCTGTATCTCACAAATTATCAGGTAATTTGAAAATCTGATAATACTCTTAGATAGCCCTAATAAAGTGGCTATGAGAATGTGCAATTGGTTTTTTAATTTTCTAAAAAGTAACGACAGGAAAAAATTAAACTGATTTTCAAAAAATCCGTTTTTTTCCAAAAAACTCAGCAATCCTTGAAATTTTTAAATCTGTTTTAATTGCATCTTGGTGAACATTCCAAGGCGCAACTTTGCCCTAATTTCACCATCTTTGTATCTATATAGTGGAATAATGGATTATTGCTGTTTCTGAGATAGCAATGATCGTACCTCGAATTTGTAGCACCCTATGTATACATAATATACCAGGTGCGTCTCAAAAGTGGCTCACCCCTATAACTTTTTATGGGAGGGATAGGTTAAATAAAGCACTAAATTTAAAATATATTTTTGCTGAAAAATATTGTGACTCTGGAAAGAAATATATTTGAATCGGTTTGATTTTTCTATTTTGCTTTATATTATTAATTTCTTTTGAGACGATTATATTTTTAACACTTTTTATCATACTCATAAATCTCTTCTTAGCAGGGGTAATTACACCCATTACCTTTCCCGTAAGTATATGCGCTCTTACTTTGTCATCTTCGTAGAAGTAGTTTTAATTTTTATAAATAAGTTTAAAAATTATTTTTTTTAATTTAAGTTCAAAAAAATATTGTAAAATTGAAATTTAATTATCAAACAATCAATTTAATATTGATTCAAAACTACTGCGTGTGATTTTCTCTTCCTTTTTCTCATTCTAATGATTCGATAGCAGCTCAACAATTTGCCTGTAAGAAAATAAATAATATATTTATAAATAATATATTATATATTAATATATTTATAACTTTAAGTACTATTATCAGCAAATTGATTTAGAGATAAATGATAACAACTTATCTTTGAAATAACTGATATAGAACATATGTAAAAGATTTTTTAAATAGTAATTTATCTACAAGATTACTGGGTATCTGATTATGAATACTCGTATTTTGAAATCACCCACCATTACATGAATAATTTTAAATATACCGGGTCGTCTCAAAAGTGGCTCACCACTATAATTTTTTTATTTATTCAGATAAAAAAAAACGAGATTTGGTATGCTAGTACATGACATAAATTAGGATTGATTGACAATTGTTTTCGGCCACTTCCTGTTTTACTGGAAATGACTACAACTTCTGATTTTTAAATGGCACCCTCGGTATTTTTTTACTTTATTCGATAGAAAATGTGATTCTGAATAGAATGACATATCATATGTCAACTTTAGACATTTTGGCTTAAAACAAAATTGTATTTTAAATGTCAATTTAGAGTGCCATGGTTGAGTTAAAAATACTAATTTTTAGTCAAGGAGCATCGGAAAAATAGATTTGATCGTGTAATGTTTTTAATGTTTTGTCCTGGCCGCTTTAAAGATACCCAAATCGTATTTTTAATCGTATCTCAATTTTTCCAAATGGAACGAGGGTGGCTCATTAGCATATTTGGAAAAAGCATTTTTTTCGATTAATTTGATACCACACACTTGGCATTTCGAGTCAAACTGTCGTTATGAACCGCATGTATCAATTTCAAATAAACCGTATACGAAAATGTCAAAAGTTGACATATGATATGTCACTCTATTCAGAGTGTTATCTTCTCTCGAATAAAGTAAGAAAATACCGAGGGTGCCATTTAAAAATCAAAAGTTGTGGTCATTTCCGGTGAAACAGGAAGTGGCCGAAAATTTCATCTTTTTATCCAAATTTCGTCTTTTTATCTGAAAAAATAAAATGGTTATAGGGGTGACCACTTCTGAGACGCACCCGGTATATGACGAATTTTCTTATATAAATATATTTGATTATATAAAATTTCGTAATGCGATATTATTACAAATATTGAGGTAAACTGTATTTAATAGTAACTAATTTACATTTGAATTTATTTTCTTTCATGTCAGGAATAATTTTTATGTCACAATTTGTATATGATCTGAATACATCATTATTTAAATTTGTTTTTTACATCATTATTTGTATAACACTAGTAGCACCAAAGGCTCTACTAGTGTGAGTTACGTGATTTTAAAACTTTATGTATATGTCATATCAGTAATGCACACAGCTCCAAACTACTTTGCAAAGTACATTCAATCTTATCCATTGAACTAAAGAGAACAATGAAGAGTTTTAACAATCATATTTTTGATAATTTTTATGAGTGAAAATAATGGGTAATAAAAAAAGTCACACTAAAAACGTAATATTATTTGTCATTATTAAGCAGGTAGGTGTCTAGCGTAAATAAAGTATTTAAATAATATTTGTTGTTTTAACTAATTACTGTTGTAGCTGAATAATAAGATAATACGTTTGTATCGTTTCTATCATGACGATACAAAATTGTATATGCTTTGTGCATTCTCCGCCGGTGCTGCCACCATCGGAGAATATCGTAAACAACTGGTTACATCAGGGTACCTAACGGTTATAGATACTCGGTTGCTTGAATCCATTTTTGCTTTTGATCAAATCGGTGTGAAAAGTTGTGAAGATATAAAATCTTGTTTAGGGAGAGTTGAACATCCTGGAAAGTTGAGTTATAGAATGTATTGTAATTGCACCCAACAACCACGTAATTCCACCCTCCTTTACATGGTTTACCGCCGCATTCTAGGAAACCGAGGCTTAAGTTCAACGATAAAAATTCAAACAACCTATATCCAAATTTTAAACTTGGTTTAAATCTGTGTGAACTCACTCTTAAACCAACTATGAACACCCAGACCTAAATGTTCGAATTAAAGAGTATACAGATTTTTTTTTATAAAAGGGCTGATGATTTTCCCAAATCTAAGATTTGTCACCATTCATTGGACATAGGGCACAGAATAGTTTTTAACAATGCAGAAATTATAATGAATTAACCGATAACCCCTAAGCCCTAAACGAAGAATAAAAAAAGACTTTAATCCAATCTACATAAATAAATTTATTTCTCAGACATCTGTAGAGGTTAGTAACGTCTGGTTATCGCTTCTTTGATTATTTATTTATTTATTTTATCTAAAACACCACATAACATAACTTAAAAATTAAAAACAAACAAAAATCATATACAGAAAGCTTAAACTTTTTAGTTCTACCTCATTAATTAATTACATCAGGTAATAAAATTATTGTTAATTTGAATGTAATGTTATTTTAACAGAACGCCAACAATGATTCAAGTTTATACAAATAAAACAATTCTTAGAGATTCTTGATATTTGTGAATTGGAAGTATTTTATAAACTTTGCAAAATATATTATATATTAAAATACGCTAATTTGTGTGTGTTTGAACCTGGTATTTACAGGGTGAGACAAAACTAGATTTAATTTTTCTATTCGAAACTAAATGGAGGATAGTAAATTTTTTAACATAAGTGCAAAAAAAAGTGTAAATATACAAGAAGTTTTTTATCAAGGTTTACAGAAGTTTTTTTTATAGTTATTATATTATATTATATTTTGATTTATTTTTTGGAATTATTAGTGAAACCTTTTTTATTCAAAATCAGTGTTTATTCCCTATAATTTGACTTTACAATAAGTATTTTCCTTGCTGTATCAGTACAAAAAGTTCAAAACTAGTTCAAGAATTATCTTAAATGTGAGTCTCAGACAATAATTAGAACATTCTCAAAATCAGACAGATTTTTTTCAGGTAGATTTCAGATAGCCTCAATTTTATCGACAAACGTGTTCTAGTTAATGGTAAAGATAAAGTAACATATCTTTTATCCCAAATATCCCCAAAACGGAAAATGATTCAATAAATATCGGTTTTTAATACAGGAAGTACTTAACAAAACATAAAGTTGGACAAAAACTGTGATGATTTGTTACACAAATTTGCTATCGCAAAATACATCTAATTTCAACTCAATCTGAGGAATACAATATACAGTATGTTCCCGGATTCTCTTTTTTATTATTGACATTTAAAAAAAATGCGTTTTTCATAATTTTTTTTCTTGTTCCAAAAAGGTTAATCCCGTTTATAATTTTCCAAATATCCATACCGTTATAGAGAAAATTAAAAAAAAACATTAAAATTTTTGCTTGTTTTAAAATGGTAATTCCCATTTATACTTTTCCAAATTTGTATACCGTTTTACCCTTAAAATGTAGTTGAATTTGTCCTAACTATATATTAATGAAGTCCTAACTATATATTATCACCTTTTCAGTAGCATCGAACTAAATAAATTTTGTGCTTCTATAACATTTTAAAACAGGAAAAAATATGACGTTAATTAAAATTCTGTCAATAATAATCTACCAAAGAATGAGAACGAAATTATATTACCATAAAAACGTCTTTTGGTTTTTAGGATTTTTAAAGAAAATACACAGATTTAGAGAAAAAAAAACATGAAAATGTAGTTTTTCTATATTAAAATCTTTGTCTGAGTGGTAGGCACCTTAGTAATATTTTGAAGATATATAAATTCCCCATTGAACACCGGAATAATATACTGGGTGTTCCATTTAAAATAAAGGAGTAACTTGCTTTTAAAAGTGACAATGTTCCATATTAATTTTGTCTCACCTTGTATAACTTTCCGGGCCAAATTTCAATATAGTTTAACATACAATGGTTACTGTAATTAAATATCAGGCTATACAAGGTCAACTAAAATTTAGGTAGCTGTTATCGAAATTTAAAATTTACTCTTCATTTTCACAAAATGTGAAATATGTCAAAAACCTTAGATTTTAGATATATGCTTCTTTCGCAACTCACCTTTATTTTTTCCTAGAATCAAAAAATCAATCAATTATGATTTTTATCATGGTTGAAAATCTTTTAGTTTTAAAAAATGTCTATACCTACCTAAGTGGCGGATTCATCTATCCACAAAAATCCTTATGGGCTTTTCGCCACTGCACTGCAAGAAAAATCTACAAAATAAAATAGTTATTTTTTGTAAACACTTCTGCGTTAAACCTAAACGGACGCTGCTTGTCAGAAGTTGTGTTTACAGCAATAAAAATTTGCCTAACAAAGAAAAAAATGCTTAACTTTTCGGAAAGTTTTCTCTTTCCGTCGTCGGAAGCAAAAAAATATAAAGAATCAAGAAAAAAAAACTATTTAAAATATTTAAATTGAACTATCCGAGAACACTTTACTTTTTAAAACAGATACGTCTACAAGAAATCGTTGACGTTCTGTTAAAAATTTAAAAAAAATAAAATAAAATAAATAAAATACCATAAGGATTTTTTTGGATATCTTTTAGTTTTGTTTTAAAATAATTTGTAATGTTTAATGTAACAAACTCTTTTAGATACAGGTGGAAAATTTTGGTTTGCGACCATGATGGACATTTTTTGCTGAGCCTTATCCAGGCTCAGCAGGTGAGTTGGCGAGTCATCAACTCAAGAGAGGAGTCAACAACTCAAGGTCACGGTCAGGTCCTGACAATAGGAATGGTCCTCAAATCTAAGGAAGCAATAGAACAAGAGGGATATATCCTCTATTACAGATACGGGACAACACCGGTATCAGGTCTAAGGAGAGATCAGCTCTAAGGAGAGACCAAGTTAAAGAGGTGGAGAAAATGGAGACAGATCCTCCACCTCACGGGTAACTCAGCCGGAGGCAAGCTCCTCAATGGACACAATAGATATTTAAGTTCGCTGTGATTAACCCCCCTCCCCCCCCCTCTCACTCATTCTACATTCTACATGTAGAAAGTGCACCTATAAAAATTAAAAAGTCTATTAAAAAATGCAAGATTTGCAAGAGCCTTGCGCAAAACCACGCAAGTAGGTATAAGACCAAGACCAAGACCAAGGGACTCTTGGTCTTGCATTGGCTCATCACTAAAAGTATCTGATGAGCGGGTGCCTATATGGCACTGTGTTTTATAACTTTTTTAAGACTGAAAAATATTTTAATTTTAATTATTTGCCGAGAAATAATAATATTCGAATTCGTTAAATAAATATAATTTCATTTACTGTTAGTTAGTACTAAACCAAGCTTTTAACTAATAGTGTGCTTAGACGGTTAATAATAAACTACACGACAAAATTTTTATCTAGTCATAATCAGAAATTAAATAAATCGTAATAATTACAAATTCATTGTGTTTGTTTGGTTGTTTAATTGAGGATTATTTTTAAATCTTTTTTATACTACGAAGCGAAAATGATAATTCGCTAAAATGTTATATTAGTCCGTACAGTGTTCTTTCGCCAGTTCGAACCGCCACCGGCCATGGATAGCGCGTATAAGTTAAAGCAAGAAAATCCCAAACCCAAGTCAAACTTTTTATCAAAATTATTTTTTATGTAATACGCTGAAAACCTTTGATTTTTTTCTTTTTCGTTAAATAGAAAATATATTTCTAGATGGACTATACCAATTTTTTACATCGGAACAAAGAGGCGCATACAACTGGGAGATCTGTACAAAACACTTTGTGAAGATAAATCCGAAGGGTTAGGGAATAAGTTGGAATATAACTGGGACAAGGAAGTGGAAAGAACGAAGAACAAACTTAGCTCCAAACCAAGCTTACTCAGGGCAGTATTTCGGACGTTTCGATGGAATTATCTTGTTTATGGAATACTTATCTTTATTCAGCATGTGGTTTTAAGGTAACCTTGTTATTTTTTCAAGTTTGTGCTTGCATATTTATAGTTCCTGTTATCAGAGGTTTATAAAATTTAGCCTCGAATTGGTTTTTAATTTTCTGTACCAGAAATGTTACAATACAATGCCTTTATTAATTTAGAAAAGTTATTTATTTTGTAAATTTTTATTTAAAATTCAAAAAATTCTAGTCCTTTTTTGAATGAATTTTAGAAGGTAGTTATTTATAGATAATAACATGTCCAAATTGAATAACGTATTTCTTCTTAGAAGTTGATATAAAACTATTTTGCGCAATTGCATTTAATGCGTGTCTAAATTCTCTCAAATTAATAGAGACCTCAAAAACTAAGAACTATAACATACATATAAAAAAATTTAAATTGTGTTTGTACAATAAATATGTTCTTAATTAAAATTTGTTTAAAAGGTAAAAAATCTTTTATATTTAAACAATTTTTACTCTTGATGATATACCTACCTAACAGTGTCAGTTTTTGTTTCCGAAGTTTTAACATTTCTGGAACAGTCATAAATATGACACGATTTATTTATATACTCTCAATTATGAAATTCGATTGACTTAAGCTTTGGACAAAAAGGTGCCGTTAAAAAGCCGCTGAAATGTTGACAACGGAAAGTACGGCCGCTTTGACGGTGAGTCAATTTTAAATCAAAGATGTCGTATTTTTCGGGCTAAACGCTTTGGCCTAAACTTGAAAAGTTACGGTCCCTCTTTTGCGGTAGGTAACGCTTTGTAGGAAACAGGAGCTTTAGCTATAAGAATAATTACATTGACAAACACACATTGAAAACAGCGGACCGAAGACGCTATAAAAATCACAAAATATGGAAAAGCCGCAGGGCCTGATGAGTTACCCTCTGAAATTCTCAAGTTGATAGAAGAGGAAAACACACACAGTCTAACAGATCTGTTCAACACCATATACAGAACAGGTATTATACCCAGGGAATGGTTGCTATCAGCGTTCGTCACTATCCCGAAAAAACATAATGCAAGGCAATGCACAGACTTTCGAACAATCAGTCTAATGAGTCATACGCTAAAAATACTTCTGAAGGTGATACATCACAGGATTTACAAAACATTAGAACAGGATATCAGCGAGACTCAATTCGGTTTCCAAGATGGCTTAGGCACAAGAGAAGCACTATTTGCTTTGAACGTTCTCGCCCAACGATGTATGGATATGAATCAGGATCTCTATATATGTTTCATTGATTACAACAAAGCCTTCGATAGGGTCAGACACGAACAACTTATCCAGGTTCTGAAAGAAAAGAACTTATACACCAGAGATATAAAAATTATTACGAATCTTTATTTTAATCAAAAAGCAGTGGTAAAAATAGAAGGGAATAACACCGAAGAAATAGAAATCCGTCGAGGCGTTAGGCAGGAGTGCGTGCTAATAACATCACCGATGTTATTTAACCTCTATTCAGAGGAAATAATGAAACGAGCATTGGACGATGAAACGAAAGGACTAAAAATTAACGGAGTGCCTATCAACAATATAAGATATGCGGATGATACGATCCTGATGGCTGCCAACCTAAACGATTTATAGATATTAGTAGATAAAGTTAATACATCGAGTGAAGAGCTCGGACTGTCACTAAATGTAAAAAAGACAAAATTTATGATAATAACCAAAACAACACCAAACAATTCACAAATTCATATAAATAACCACACCATAGAAAAAGTTGACAGTTATAAATACTTAGGTATAATTGTAAATAAAAATAACGACTGTTCTGAAGAAATTAAAACTAGAATAGGACAGGCGAGAACAACATTTGTGAAAATGAAAAGAGTGCTCTGTGGCAGCGATCTCAGCTTGGATTTAAAAATCAGAATGGTGCGATGCTATGTTTTGTCGGTGCTGTATTATGGTGTAGAGACTTGGACTCTGAATAAACTTGACATAAGGAAACTAGAGGCATTCGAAATATGGTTGTACCGTAGAATACTTAGGGTAAAATGGACCGATAAAGTGACCAACATGGAAATCCTGAAAAGAATAAAAAAGGAAAAAGAAATTATCATAACGGTAAAAAAGCGTAAACTTCAGTACCTTGGACACGTCATGAGAGGAACACACAATTGATATATCGGATATTCTTTGAGTAAACATTTTTTTGCTTCAAATATGCGATGATTTGCACTGGTAAAAAATATTGACAAACAATATCATAAAAAATATTTCCCCAAAAAATGATTTCACAAGACGATGCAAATCCTTTGAAACTATATGTACATATGGATGGACTTCAAGGTAAAATATTCAGCTTATCAAGGTATGTGCAATAAAATAGATATTTCCTTATCAAGCGGAGAGTAAAAACAAGGAGAACCTACTAGTATTTCCTATACAGCCAGGATGTTTGAAGCAAAAAATGTAAATAAATCAAATTCGTATATTTATTCAAATCAGGTGATAAGGAAGTTGATGGTGCCCGGCTCAAGGGTGAGATTTAAATCGAAATTATCTTTTGTCTGTAAACTTTATCTTCGAGTTTTACAGGGTGGTCCGAACTGTATTCCGGAAACTTCAGCAGCATATTCTCCAGATAAAAATAAGTAAAAAAGTTCGTATAAATGTATGTCCTAAAATGCGTAGTTTCGGAGATACAGGGTGTAGAAGTTTCATTTTTATTTTTTCCAAATAATTTCTGAAGCAACGACAATATTTGGATGAAAATTGGTGTCTAGAAGTTTTATGACACGAGAAATTTCATTTTGAAGTCAATATGGCTCCTACTAGTAGAGGGCGCCACCTATATGTGTTTTAACTGTTTTGAAGCGTAATAACTTTTTGTCCGTACCTGTATAAAACTACCGGGGAAAAAAATATATATCTCTGTGAATTTTTACGTAAAAAATATCTCTTTGTGAAAATCGCCACGAGCAACCGTTCTCCAGATATTTAGAATGGAAATACAGGTCATTATAGACGAAAAATAAACACGTTGAGTTAGATAGTTATTTCACTGAAATAAATAAATTTGTTAAATTTTTATTTTTTTAAATTAATCATAATTTTTTCTGCAAAAAAATGATGATAAAACAGTTTCTGTTGAACTTTTGACACAAAAACATTTCACTTTATGATTTCAGTCTAATAACTATTTATTCAACATGTTTAATTTATGTCAATGATACAGGCATTGATAATTTCGATTCGAAATATCTCGAAAACTATTATTCGTAGCGATTTTTACCAAGAGAGCTCTTTTACGTAAAAAATGTCGTAAATGTATATTTTTTACTCATTAGCTTTATACAGGTACGGACGAAAAGTTACTACTCTTCAAACCAGTTAAAAAATACGTAGGTGGCGCCCTCTACTAGTAGGAGTCATATTAATATCAAAATCAAATTTCTCATGTCAAAAAACTCTCATATACCAATTTTCATCAAAATATTAACGTTACTTCAGAAATTATTTGGAAAAAATCAAAATAAAATTAAAACTTCTACACCCTGTACCTCCGAAACTAAGCATTTTAGGACATATATTTATGCGAACTTTTTTACTTATTTTTATCTGCAGAATATGCTGCCAAAGTTTTTGGGATACAGTTCGAACCACTCTGTATGTAGAATGTCCCCGGATTGTCTTTACAATAGGAAAACTGTTTTATTATTAACATTTTGAGGAAAATGCATTCTTTATAAAAACTTTAGTTTGTTCTAAAATCGTTAATTCCGTTTATACTTTTCCAAATTTCTATATAGTGGAGTGCTCTAAGCCCTTATGGGATACAAACCTCGGAATTCATTTACGGTGAACGAATTTTTATAAAACTTTTTGCATTGTATTGTTAATAAGATATATTACAAAGTTTACCCATTTAAATTCGTTGCTTTCACTTTAGTATTTTAATAAACACACATATACAAATGCATACATACAAGATGGCTCCGTAGTCCGGAAAAGCTCTGTGTCAGGATTCCTACTTGAGATTTTCACTCCAAACCTTATACAAAATATATGTTTAATGGTAGTTCACATTTCAAAAATATTTTATACATATACAGTGTGAGTCAAATATATATAATTTATTTTATCGAGTTCAGTGAATTTGCTATAAAATTCCGGTTCTAAAAATACCTTAATACTATAGAGTATTATATTAAATGGTCTTTGAATTATGCCCACGTCCATGAGGACGTCAATCTAGACGTCCAGAAACCTTCGTATGAGAACTTCTAATCGAGACGATCGATTTATTGTAAGTTTATCGCTAAGAAACCGCCGGCGCCGTTTGCCAGCTTTTCAAATTGATCATGAATTGCACTTAAGGACCGTACATATTAACTAATGAACTACAAGAAGAAGATTAAATAAAGCAAATCTTATGTCAAGAAGGCCTGCTTCGGGACCAGAACTTACTAGATGTGTTGACTAGGCCCAAAAGCAAAGGCATGGTATTAATGTAAAAATTACGAAAAAACGTTAGTGCCTTCTTTAAAACCGAATATTTCCAACAAAAATAAAGCTAATGAGATGAACCAAAAAACAAACCATCGAGAAAGGATGTATCTAGATGATAAAATTATTTTTAAATTTCTTGCTGTTTTAACATATTTCACAAGGTGTTTCAAACTTTAACCAAAATATCAACATTTTGTTTTTCTTCGTATAATTAACTGATGGGGAGTTTCATTTTTAATATAGAAAAAGATACTAAAAATCAAATATTTTGGTTAACACACTGCTTGAAAAATCATCAAAATCGGCCCATTAAAATAAAATATATTAACCTTTAAAATACATCAAAGTTTTAAGGTGCCCATTTTTCGTCCCTGTGTATGTATTTCAAGAACTATACATTTTAGTCGTATACTTTTCTAATGAAAGACACCTTTATTTTTTTTACTAGAATCCAAAAATCAATTAATATATAAGGTGTTCCATTACAAAAAACATAACTTTGATGTTTAACTTTTTTTGGGGACACCCTGTAGAACTCTACATAACTTTAGAAAATGCTTTTAATTGACTTACATAAGCTCACAAAATTTCACTTCAATACAAACTTTTGTTCTCCTTGCAAAAACCGCGTCGTATATGACGCGCCACCCTGTATAATTCGATTTCAATCAAAATTTCAATGATTAGAATATAAGCACAATAGGTATAGCTTATGCATTAGATTTATTTATTTTAATAAATTTACTTAGAAAAAGAACTAAAAAAATCAAAATATTAAGAAGGAGATAATTAAGAATTTAATAAAATTACTAAAATAAAAAATTAAAAGCAACGAAAAAAAATGGGTAAACATTTTAGTATTTTATCTATAAAACACAATACAGAAGGTTTCACATCAATACATTCACAGTGATTGAATTCCGAGGTAAAAGTCTCTGGGCACTCCACTAATAGTAGAGAAAATTAATGAAAACATGTTCTAAAAATCAAAAGGCGTTTCTATGGTAATATACCTAATTTCAATTTCATTCTTTGATAAATGGTTATTATTCATTTTGATTAACGTCATATTTTTTGCTGTTGTTAAAAGTTAACATTTTCCAATAACTATTATCACGCTTTCCATAGCATTGAACTAAAGAAATTTTGTGCTTCTTTAACATTTTAAGACAGCAAAAAATATGACGTTATATCTATCAGGAAACAAAATTATCATTATTATCATCATCATTATCAGCTTATTCAACCATTACCAATTATGGTGTACCCTACCTCGCATAATTAGATACTCTCTTTGTAGATGGGCCCATTGTTGTCTATTGTTTGCTATGCGGGCCCAAGTTATCTCTGCTCATTTCCTAATATCATGGTCCAAACTCAGGTTCGGTGTTCTTCTAGGTCCCTTAATTCTAAATGGATACCATGCTGTAATTTTTCTTGTCCATCTGTTGTCCGTTCTTCTTGCCAGGTATCCTGCCCATTGCCATTTGAGGGATGATTCTTTGGATGGCATTTCTTACCTGGGTCTTTTGTCGTATCCACTCTATTTTTTCACGATCTCTCTTGGTTATTTCCAGCATATTTCGCTCCATTGAGCATTGTGCGACCTGAAGTTTCCTTATGATATCCGTTATAAGTGTCCAGGTTTTGCATGCATAGATCATGACTGGTAGTACACATTGATCGAATGTTTTCTTCTTTAGTTTCTAGCTTTCTTTAACGAAATTATATTACCATAGAAACGCGTCTTGATTTTTAAGACTTTTTAAGAAAAAATCAATTTCCCTAAAAATAAATTTTTTAAGAAAATTTTCTTTTTTTTAAGAAAATTTTTCTTTTTTTAAGAAAATTTTTCTTAAATAATTCAATGAATTTCTAATGAAAATACAGTTGAATTTTTAAGAAAAAAAAAATCAACTGTATTTTCATGTATTTTTTAATTTTCTCTAAAACGGTATGGACATTTGGAAAAGTATAAACAGGATTAACCATTTTAGAACAAGCAAAAACTTTTATGAAGAAATTTTTCTCAAAAAGTTAATTATAAAGTGTTTCCTCTTGTAAAAATAATCCGGAGACATACTGTATGAATGTGGAACTAAATAAAAGAAAAGTAACTAAGGATTGATAGAAATATATTCCTAGAATTATTATCCGTAGTGTTTGAACTAGATTGTGTTAAAAATAGCGATGGTAATGTATGGGAATCAGAACTTGTGAACGATTTTATTGACAATATAATGTTTGACAATAATTATAATTACACAAAACAATCCAAAATGATTATATTTGGCTATTTCCGTTTTGCTCATTTAAGAAAGAAAAAAAGAAATTTTAAAAAATCCATTTATTTTTAAAAATAGTTTTCTATAATAATGAGACTAAACAAATACGAGATAAAATATAAATGGTTTTAATTTAAAGGTTTTCTAATCTAATTTTTGAACAAGACTCTCAAAATAATTTGACGCTAATCTTGTACGTTAAAAAAAATGTTTATATAAAACTAATGTTTATATATATATATTATAAGACCTTTAAATTCAAATAAAATAAAAGATATCTATGGAGTGCATTAAGTCAGTTAGGTTTTTGCATAAAGGCACCTGCTACATTTGTCTATATTATTTTCAGCATTACAGTGTTGTCGCTTCATACTAAAATTGGTAGCGTCTTTGTTATTTTAAATATATTTTCGACACTGAGCACAAATCCGCTATCAGAATTGGGCTATCACATCTCAGTTTTTTTTTCTAACCTCAAAAACATGGTAAAAATCCGTAAAAATTCAAGAAAATGTAGTAGGAAAAAATAAAAAAAAAATTCTTATGTATAACAGTATAACCTAATGTAAATGGACCTGATAAACTCAAAACACCCATCAAAATTGAGCGAGCATGTCTCATATTTTTTCTAAGCTCAAAAAACCGGATCGCACGCATCTTAACCAAAACCGGTATAGGGTTTTTTTTGGGTCGCTGATCATGAGTCTGACGTCGGATTCGCATAATTCAAAATGTCGGATCAAATATGGCGTATGCAAATTTCCAAAATCGCACGGATTTTAACCAAAACCGGCATAGTCGGATGAATCTGACGTCGGATTCGCAAAACTCGAAATGGGGGATTGTCCGACGCGAAATTCAAAAAACCACGGACCCGAACAAAATCAGTATATGGGAGTTTTTGGGTCGCTGATCGCGAATTTAAAGTCAAATGGGTTATTAATAATATAGATACGAAATGGTTATATATAGATATAATGGTTAAATTGGGGCATAGGTGCGCTTTAGGATGTTCGCCAAGATGCGATCAAAAAAGTTTTAACAATTTCAAGAATTGCAAAGTTTTTTGGAAAAAAACGGATTTTTTGAAAATCAATTTTATTTTTTCCTGTCGTTACTGTTTAGAAAATTGAAAAACTAATTGTACATTCTCATGGCTACTTTATTAGAGCTATCTGATAGTATTTTTAGATTTTCAAATTATTTGATAATTTGTGAGATACAGAGGCCAACTTAATTTTTTTAAATACGGACCTGCATTTTTTATTTCAGATTTTGAAAGAACTTGGTCTCCTGAGTACAATGATATGCCCCACTTAATATTTTTTTTGTTTCGGACATTTGAACACAATTTAATTAAACTTATTTCAAATCCGGCTCTGGTTTTTTAAATATTTAATCTATTCATCGTTACAATATTGATAAGCTTCCAAACTTAACAATGACGTGGGGTAAAACATTGAATATGGAAAATCAAATGCAATAAAATAATAACAAATAATATAAAATTATTGGGCATTACTTGACGTGATTTTTAAAAGTGAAATCAATACATTTCAACATTTACAATTCATTTACAGAATGCATTCGGAAGTATAAGAAGAAGATATGTTCAAAGAGCTATAAATATTGAACGAAAAATACATTTGTACATTAGGGGACGGTGGTAACCCTTTCGAACATGTAGAGCATTAGAAACTAGTTTGTAGAAGTTGATTTATTTATAACTACGATTAATATTATGCATATAATTAGATCGTACACTGAGATTTCAAATTTACAATAAAAAAAAGTTAAAATTGCTGACCTGGATATTATTTATTTGAATCTTTCAATTGGCTCGATTTTCCTTATTCAATGTTAATTAGTGCTGATCCATATTGTTGCGATGAATATAATAAGATTAAAAAAATTAAAAAACCAGAGTCAAACTTGAAATTATTTTAAATAATAATTAAATAGTTTTGTTCTTGTTATACAATTGTACTCAGGAGACAGAGTTCTTCCAAAACTTGAAATAAAAAATGCAGGTCCGTATTTAAAAAAATTAAGTTGGCCCCTGTATCTCACAAATTATCAGCTAGTTTGAAAATATAAAAATACTATCAGATAGCCCTAATAAAGTAGCCATGAGAATGTACAATTAGTTTTTTGATTTTCTAAACAGTAACGCCAGAAAAAAATAAAATTGATTTTCAAAAAAATCCGTTTTTTCCAAAAAACCCAGTAATTCTTTAAAATTTTAAAACTTTTTTGATCGCATCTTTATTTATTTATTTATTTATTTACTCATTACAAACACCTATTGAGGTAGCTACATGCAAAGGCCCAAAGAAAACATACAATTACAATTACTTAAAACTAGACATGTACTACAAAAGTACATAAAAATAATATAAAATAAAGTATATATAATAACAAATAAAGTAAATAAGTAACAAAGTACATAACATTTAATTTATACAATGTGCAATAAAAAAACAATGAAACCTATCACACCAGATTTGTCTCCTGATGCACCAACAAGATGCGCCTAAGTTCGCCAAACCTAATGCTAAATATATCGGGAATTGTGTTCCCAGACAACATATCATTACAAATGATGAGCATAAACGTGAATGGCGAGAGGCTTCAACCCTCAATGTAAAAAAGATTAAACTCACTCACTCTCAACCTAATCTTTGGTACCCTAAATTTGATGCTATTAATCAGACCACAGTCAGCATATTTTAAATTATTAAGAATGTTATATATAAAGATGACAGCATGTGTCCTTCTCCTAGAGGCCAGCGAAGTTAAATGAAATGTTTCCAACATTGATCTGTAAGAGATCATTGTTGGATACATGTTGTTTCTTTTAATGTAAATATAACGAAGGAAACGTTTTGAACCTTCTCAATCTCGTTACTGTGAGTGTAACAATTGGGAGACCAGATATTTGACGCATATTCAAGATGCGGTCTTACAAGAGAGGTATAAAGTCTTGTAGTTGATTGTATATCGAAATCTTTACTATTACGCATAACAAAACCAAGAATCCTATATGCCTTGTTAATCAGGTAGTTGTAATGATTGTTAAATTTATAATTGTCCTGAAAAATCACTCCTAGGTCTTTAACTACCTTACACCTCACAACCTTCCAATTTCCAATGTAGTAGTCTTCAATGACTGTATTGATCTTCCGGGAAAAAGAAACAACACAACACTTTTTAGTATTAACAAGCATCTTGTTCTCCTTAAACCAGTCCAGAGCCAAGTTCAAATCAGTTTGGAGAGCCCTAGTATCATCAATGTTATTAATTGGTTTAAATAATTTAAAATCATCCGCAAAACAACAGCCCCAACGACACCCTCAGACTCTCAGGCAAATCATTAACAAAGATTAAAAACAAAAGAGGGCCTAATATACTGCCCTGCGGTACCCCGGAGGTGGCAACATATTGATTGGAATAAACATTACCTATCTTAACTCTTTGAACTCTCGAAGTTAAGTATGAAGTTAAAAACCACAGCGACTCACCTGATAACCCGAGATCTGCCAGTCTTTCAATCATAACACAAAAATTCACCTTATCATAAGCATTTGCACAGTCAGTATATATGACATCAAGTTGCTGTTTGTTTGATATTGCCTTCGATACATGTTCAGACAATACACATAGGTTTGTAACTGTTGACCTTCCCGGCAGGAAACCATGTTGATATTTTGAAATTCTATCAGATACGAATGAGTATATGTAGTTATATATAATTCTCTCAAATATTTTAGCCAGACTATTTAGTAAGCTGATAGGTCGATAATCGTGAACATTCTCCCTCTTTCCCTTTTTAAATATAGGTGTTACAGTGGCTTCTTTAAGCTTGTCAGGAAAATATCCCTGTTTCAGAGCTAAATTAAAAATATGTTTAAGAGGGGCGACCAGAAAACTAGCACATCCCTTATATATATAAGGAGGTATATTATCAGGACCAGTTGTTTTTTTAGGCTTTAAGGTCTTTATGCTGGACAGAATGTCATCATCGGAGACCTGAGGGAAACCAAAGCCGCTCTCATAACGACAAAATTGATGTACAGGGGTATTTGGTTCAAATACAGACTGAAAATATTGCGCAAACGCATCAGCAATACTCTGTTCATCTCTCAAGTCCACATTATTTGAGTTCATCCTCCTTGGCACACCCCCACAATGTGATTTGTTGCGCACGAATGACCAGAAGGTACTGGGATCGTTATTGATATTATTGTTAATTGTAACAATTGGTAATCTTGGTGAACATCCTATACCAATTTAACCATCTTCGTATCTATTACGGTTTCCGAGATACCAATGCTCGTACCTCGAATTTGTAGCACCCTCTATATCTTAGTTTTTGTTGTATCTGTGTTAGAAAATAGAAAATGTCAATAACGCTAATCAGCTCTGCAGATGATACATTTAGACTGTTCATTTATCTGTGATCATTAATATCATGCTTTAATGTTTCAAAATTATTCAGATAATAAAAATATAGTCTTCCCTCCCTAATCTGTTCCTTAGTAAAATTTAATTTTGCAAATCCTTACAATTAGCCGCCTAGACTACACGTGCTTAAAATTCATTGTTTACGAAATTTAAAAATTTTGGAATAGCGTTCATTCAATATTTAACTTAGATAAAGAATACTTAACAATAGTATAATTATTTTCAAGGAAATACGACAGAGTGAATTAAATGTTTATTGTTTTTATAGATCTCCACAGCCGGTGGTACTGGCTTGGCTTATCCGAGATTTTGAATCTGGGTCTGCAAATGACAAGGCATCTTTATATATTTCAGCCTCATTACTGATAGGCTTATCAATTGTTACTATTTTCTTGAACCATCATGGCATGTTTGGATTATCGGCGATAGGAATGAGGGCACGGATTGCCATTTCTTCGCTAATTTATCGAAAGGTAATTAACTTTATTTATTGGATATTGGGGTAAAATATACTCCCCGGCACAAAATTCCGCCACCCTAAAAACTTGACTAAGTTTGGTTGTTTCATAAATTTTTATTTTGTAATCCGATATTTATGATTATGGTATTAGTATGAAGTTAAATTTATTAGCATTATTTATTTGGCCCTATAACTTTTTTATTTTTGCAGATAAAAAAAACCAAGATTTGGTATGTTAGTATACAGGGTGGTGACAATTTCGATGCTCAACATTGGTATCTCAGAAAGTACGATAAATACGAAATCGGTTAAATGGGACAAAAGTTGCGTAATTAGAAGTTTGACAAACACCTATAAAGAAAACCCCGGTATCTTGATTAAAATAATGCGTTTATTTTAAATGAGAATATCTTTAGAACTATTGTATCTATTGCAACGTAAGTTGGTGGTTTTATATTTTTGACCCCGGCCAATTAAATGCCGTTTACAGAAAATTTCTAAGCCTTCTAGATTTCGCACAACAACAGTCTTGCTGTCTCGCACAACAACAATTAACTTGCTGTCATATAAAGTGTCAATTGAATTTCCAAGGTAGACTTTTTAGAATTTTTAAAAAATCTTTTTTTTTTGGTGAATTTACATAATAATAAATAAAAATTAGATACAACCGTATATATTATTTTTTGCTCTATCTAATAGTATAAAAATTCAAAATGGCGGCTATAAGAAAACAAAAACTTGACTGTAGTTGTGCGAAATCTAGAAGGCTTAGAAATTTTCTGAAAACCGCATTTAATTGGCCGGGGTCAAAAATATAAAACTACCAACTTACGTTGCAATAGATACAATAGTTCTGAAAATATTCTCATTTAAAATAAACGTTATTTTCATTTTTTGACATAAATCCGAAACTAATCAAGATACCATGGTTTTCTTCCTAGGTTTCGTATTTGTCAATCTTCTAATTACGCAACTTTTGTCCCATTTAATCGAATTCGTATCTCTTGTAGTTTCTGAGATGCCAATGTTGAGCATCGAAATTGTCACCACCCTATATAACACAAATTACGATTGATTGACGTATTCAATTTTTTGCGGTCACTTCCTGTTCCACCGGAAAGAACTACAACTTTTGATTTTTAAATGACACCCTCGGTCTTTTTTTACTTTATTCGATAGAAAATGATCCTCTGTATAGAATGGCATATCATATGTCAACTTTTAACATTCACGCTTAAAAAAAATTAAATTTCAATATAGAGTGCTATGGCTGTGTTCAAAATACTGATTTTTAATCAAGGATCCTTGAAAAAAAAACAGATTTGATCGTTTAATGTTTTTCGTGTCTTGTCCTGGCCGGTTAAAAGACGACCAAATCGTATTTTTAATCATATCTCAATTTTTTCTAAAGGAATGAGGGTGGCTCATAGCATATATGGAAAAAAAATTACGGATAATTTGGTACCACACACTTGGTATTTCGAGTCAAATTATCGTTATGAACCGCATGTTACAATTTCAAATAAACCATAAGAGAAAATGTCAAAAGTTTATGTCATATATATATGATATGTCATTCTATTCAGAGTGTCATTTTCTATCGAATAAAGTAAATAAATACAGAGGGTGTTATTTAAATATCCAAAGTTGTAGTCATTTCCGGTGAAGCAGGGAGTGAAAACAATTGAATATACGTCAGTCAATCCTAATTTATGTCATACATACCAAATGTTTTTTTTTTTATCTAAAAAATTAAAAAGTTATAGGGATGAGCCACTCTTGAGACGTACCCGGTATTCTTCGGTTAGGTGGGTTCATGTGGGGGTAAATCAAAACGTTGTTTTTTGCAATAAATTTAAAACATCCTGTGTAAAAAATGAGACGGGCGTTTTGGATAAAAAAACACTTTCCTGCAATCTTACCTCTTTATTTCCTTTCCATTACCTCTATTCTTTTACGAGCTACACATTTTTAAATAAAGTATTGAAATCAAAGATTATTTTATTGACAAGAGACAAGAACAATACTTTTAAAATAACCCCTCGCAGTAATACCAATTCGCAGCCTTCGTGGCATCGAATGAATAAGGGTAGTTATTCTTTCTTGATCTATAGTTTGATATTCCTCCGTTAATGCTAGCCTTAGCTGTTGTAAAATTTGTAGCGGAACAGGAAGACGACGCATAGCTCTTTTAAGTTCATCCAACAAATGTTCGATTGGATTGAAGTCCGGACCACAAGGAGGCCATTCGAATCTTTGTTGTCCAACCTCATCCAGGTACTCGTTAATTACCCGCGCAACGTGGGGCCTGGCATTATCATGCATCAGTATAAACTGTTTCTCAATGAAAGGAGCAAATGGAATGACAACTTCTTGGAGGACATCCTCAATATAACGGCGGGCATTGAGAGCTCCATTTTGAACAAATTCAAGATTGGTACGTGCTTCGCTACATATTCCTGCTCAGACCATTAGTGAACCACAGGTTTTCAATGGTGGTGGTTTTCACTTTTTTCGGGGACTTCAAGTGGTGACGTCAAGTCCACGTGTACTCTCTTCCGCTTGTATATAGGTTGCAATCTATAAAATATATTGCTGTTTTTTAAATGTGTTTTGTAGTAAATTGATTATATCCCTATATTGTGTCCGCATTCTTCAAATACCTTTCTCAGACACGTACTTTACTCTATATGGTTTGTATACTCGCTCACAGCCATCCGTCGATCTCAAATAAATCCTTGATGAATAGTACATTACCCGTGCAGTTGTACAGTCCAGCAATATGCAATTTTGCAAACCTCATTCGCTGTTATCGATGTCGAGGAAGTAATAGTGGTCCTGTAGCTGGTTTCCGCGAATGAAGTCCAGCTTCTGATAATCTTTTGCGTATCGTTTTTTCACTTACACTTACATCTGCTCTACGTACGTTTCGTAGGTCATTTTTTAGAGAAACTGCGGTTGATCTTCGATTCCTTAAGGATTTTATAACGATGAAGTAATCATCAGCTTCAGCAGTCGATCTCCTTCTGCTAGAACCTTATTTCCGTTTCAATGTACCTACTCCAAGTATAATGAACTGCAGACCGTGGAATTCTCAAAGTACGAGCAACGTAATTCTTACTACGGCTGTCCTGTGAAAATCTATTTTACTGACCAGCTTATATACGTTACTACTATCTAAAAACGTACAACTATCACTTTAATTTTGTTATTACCACCTAAAAATAGACTACTAACACTTTAATTTTGCTACTACCACCCAAAAATAAACTACTACCCCTTTAATTTTGCTACTACCACCAAAAAATAGACTATTACCTCTTTAATTTTGCTACTACCACCTTAATTACCATTACTGTAGGTATAGTGTTTCGACTCGCATCACCGCAGTAACAATACAGTGATGTATATGGTTTGGTTCTTCAGTGAAATCTTCTAAGGTAGACAGGATTTTATAATTTTCTCTTCATTTCTTTGTGTACCATATTACGCAACTTTGCCGGGTATAAGAGCATTTTCTGATTTTATTTAAAAAAAAATGTCAATTATTGTTGTTTAACAGTGTACCTGAGATTTTCACCGCATTTCAACACTTGTTTTTAGTACTCCCTTTACATTGGCAGCTCAACACGAAAAAACACTTTCAAAACTGAACTTAATAAAAAGATTTGCAAGTTGAACAATAAGTCAATGGGGTCTAAATTAGTAGAAGGTCGAGTTATAAAATAGTTAATAAATATTTTACTTTTTGAAAAAAAAATCTCTACTAAGTACTTAAAACTTAATCCGAGATTTGCAATGCAAACCATAACAGCATTTTTAAAATCGCAGTGTTTAATTTATTTAATCTTGTTGGTAGTAACCTATTTTTGGGTGGTAGTAGCAAAATTAAGGTGGTGGTAGTTTATTTTTGGGTGGTTGTAGCAATATTAAGGTGGTAGTAGTTTATTTTTGGGTAGTAGTAGCAAAATTAAGGTGGTAGTAGTTTATTGTTGGGTGGTAATAACAAAGTTACGGTGGTAGTAGCAAAATTAAGGTGGTAGTAGTCTATTTTTGGCTGGTAGTAGCAAAATTAAGGTGGTAGTTGTTTAGTTTTGGGAGGTAGTAGCAAAGTTAAGGTGGTAGGTTGTAATTATGTTGTTGTTAGCAAAATTAAGGTGGTATTACTTTCAACTAATTTCAAAAAGGAAATTTTAAATTTGGTCAGTAAAATAGGCACCCCCGGCTGTCATATCTATTAAGGCAACGATTCAGCCACCTCTGTAATAGTTAATGGTATGTTGACAGCAACCAACAAATTATTTATTTAACTGTCACTGTCAGATAATGCTTAAAAAAATAGTCTACTTCGCCAACTTCGATTATTTTATGTCGGAAGGCAGACACGTCTCGCATTCCATAATACTTACAGTAAAAATATCACTAGGTACTTTACTTAAAACTGTGTAGCTCATAAAATAATAGAGAAAACGGGATAATTAAAAAAATTAAATGTTAGGAATATATCTAAAGTTACAGAAAAGTGTTTTTTATCCAAAATCCGTCTCATTTTTGAATAACCTTAACTGAGATCACGCTAAATTACCGGTAAATTGAAAAGCCGGTAAATTCTCAATCCCTATTTTGTAGATAACAAGATTGAACAAGAGGTCTCAAGGTCAAACAGCAGGTGGACAAGTAATCAACTTATTATCCAATGATGTCCAACGAATTGATCTAGTCTCTGTGTTTCTACATTTTCTCTGGATAATGCCTATCCAGGTTGCAATAGTGGCTTATTTGATGTATAGTATCATAGGAATATATTGTTTTGTTGGTATAGGCACAATGATCATTATCACGATTCCGTTACAAAGTACAATAAATACAATTTTTCACTTATTTTTCTATTGACATTATAATTTTTTTGTAGCATATTTTGGAAAACTTACATCTGATCTACGATTTAAAGTTGCCAGTCGTTGTGATACGAGAGTGAAACATATGAGCGAAATTGTATCAGGAATTCAAGTTATAAAAATGTATGCCTGGGAAAAGCCGTTTGAAACTCTTATTAAATACCTTAGAGAAAAAGAAATTTCCTCTCTAACCAAATCATCTTATTTGAGGGGATTTTATGCAAGTTGCAATGTCTTCATTGAAAGATTAACTTTGTTTGTGGCCATTATAGCATATGTTTTAGCTAGTAACAGAATCTCTGCCGATATTGTATTTTCAATGGCTCAATTTTTTAACATTTTACAGTGTATGTATCTATTAATTATTGTTTGGTTAGGTTCTGGCATTTTTATTGTTCCACTTTTAACAGCCAATTTTTTTCAATTATACGGTTTTTAGTAAAGTCTTAATACGGTATTACCAAAATAATTATTTTTAACAAAGACTTTAACATTTTAGGGTACACGCCATGATAGAAAATTCTATTTTGAGGAATGTAAAAGATAATAGATAGCACTAATGTGTTTCTCATCACAAAAATCTATTAAATACGTCTTTTTTATCACTTTTAATAAATTTTTATTAAAATATACACAAATATTATAGCCTATTTCTTAATGCTTGATAGCATAAGGTCTTCATTATAAATGCAAAAGACGTTTTGTTGTGTACAGTGTGACATGCCAAAAGATGGGACCAATTTCATTTTGAGGGTATACTCTGTATAATTTTAAAATTTCCAACCTTAATATCTTTCTTGCAGTTAAAAATATGAAAAATTGAAAGGACACATCAATTTTATTTGTAAAGGGGACACTTTAAATGAATATTTTTAGCCTTTTTCTTCCAACAACTTGGATAGTTTTCACTCTTACAATCTCAAATAGGAATGGGGGTCAAGTTTCACATTGTTTTAAAGGCCGTTTAATTCTCTTTTCAGTGGTATCCTAGTTTGTGGCTTTTTGTCCAGAGGTTTCCGAATAATCGCGTTTCAAAGTTGCAAAAACAATAAAACATGCCTGTATTGAGATTTTCGTTCTCAGGCTAGTGTTTACACAAAATTTAGTTTGTAGTACAAATGATTAGAAGATTAGGTTACCACTTACGCCATATCTTATAAGTTGTTCAAAATGTCGTCCAATTTCCTGTAAACAATAATAAAGTCTGTTTTCAAACTCCTCCCTAACGTTTCGGAAAACTTCACCGGGAACTGACCGGCATTCTGCTGTAATTCGCCTTTTAAGACCATCAATATCAGTAGGTTGTGTTTTATTAACAATGGATATAAGATATCCACAAAGAAAGAAGTCTAAGGGTGTTAAATCCGGTGATCTTGGAGACCATTCAATTGGTCCTCTTTTTGCCAATCCATGTACCCGAAATCTCTCGTTTAACCACTGTCGGACCGGAAGAAAATAATGAGGTGGAGCACCGTCCTGCTGGAATGTTAACAAATCCTCCTGTAAAACTGGTTTACCCTCTGCATCAATTTGAGTTTCTAGGTTTTGGGTGACAAGAGGATCAACCTTCAAGTTTCCTTCAATAAATAAAAGATCAATAATGGCATTTCCAAGAATACCAGCCTAAACATTAACTTTTTGGGTATATTGTGTATGTCCTTCTCGAAAATATCGAATATCGACAATTTTGTTTGTTAACATTTCCATTTAGAAAAAATGAACATTCATCGGAAAAACAGATATTCGGCAGAATGTTAGGGTTGGCGTTAACTTGACGACTCTTTACGATGATTTCACAAAACTCTATTCTTCTATTAAAATCATCGTCATAGAGTTCTTGAAGTATGTGCATTTTGTATGCATGGAATTTATGCATTTTCAGTGTTTTTCTTACAGTCTCGTGTGATATTCCTGTTTGTTGTGCTGTCTGGCTGTTGTACTACAGCCCACTAGAAGCGAGTGGGCTCTGCAGCAAATAATCCCAAACCTCAATTTGAGCTCCTGTATTCGTACTCGTAGGTTATTTCTTTTTGGCAATACTCTCACTGAACCAGTTTAAGCCACCATATATCTGTGGCTTACTTCACGATTTTCCTGATTTCTTTCATTAAAAACCAATGCCGTCCTTCATGCGCACTTTTCAACCTTTCCATAATGTTGTACTACAGCCCACACTAGAAGCTTGAGGTAGGCTCTGCAGCAAATAATCCCAAAACCTCAATTTGAGCTCCTGTAGTATTCGTACTCGTAGGTTATTTCTTTTTGCCATACTCACAAGACCAGTTTGCCACCATATATCTGTGAAGCACTTCACATTTTTGATTTCTTTCATTAAAAACCAATGCCGTCCTTCATGCGCACTTTTCAACCCTTTCCATAAATGAAAATAATTTTCGTTCTTTCTTGAAGAGAATAAACCATTCTCACACTTTATACTCTTAATAAAAGTTAATACTGAACAGCCCAACAAGCAAAAGCGAATTAGCAATAGTAATATTCCTGTTTGGCTACATCTTTTAAATTTGCTGAACATGTTTTTTTTGTTTCAGCCATGTTTCGTCTAGGTAAAAGATAGATTTTCCTTCCCTGTGATATTTACGAATGTCCCTTCTCTAAAGAACTGTATGTCTTCTCTGTCAATGAGTACAGACTTCCGGCTATACATTTCCCACGAGAGGTTAATTTCCTTTAGAGCTGTCCAAAGTTTCTCTTCCAATAACGGGATGACCAATTGTAGCGCAATGATCAATTATATTTTATGGCTCCAACCCCTTCTCACTATGCCATCAAGCATTAAGAAATAGACTATAATAATAGGCTTATTATTGGTTTCACGTTAGATATGTAGTGGAACATACTGCAACGTTTGACTAAAGACCTTATTTTTTTAAATCAATTTTCTAGTTACAAAAAAGTTCCCTTATATTAAAAATGGGATAAAACAATACGCTAACACTGTACAGGGTTGGTCAAATTGGACGCCTTTAAAGGGAAACACTATTTTCTATATGAGATAGACAAAACTAATATCGATGTCTGCACAATTTTATCAAAAACATGATGGTGAAAACCGCTCATCGATATCTGTTACCGTTTCGGAGTTACAGGGTGCTAACTTTTTTACTAGTATAGCGTTTACTACTATAGCTTGGATGTACTTTTACTACTTATTGGATATACTTTTACTACTATAGCTTGGATGCACTTGCTGAGCTCTTCAATGCGATCTACAGATCAGGAACGATACCAAAAAGACTGGTTGGTGTCGACCTTTATTGTGATTCCTAAGAAAGCCAACGCAAGATTATGTAAAGATCATAGGACCATAAGCCTAATGAGCCATACACTCAAATTATTTTTAAAAAATAATTCACAACCGTGTGTATAAAAAAAATGGATAACGACATCAGCGAAACACAGTTCGGTTTCCGCAATGGAGTTGGCACGAGAAAGAAGCATTATTTAGTATAAACGTGTTGACTCAGCGCTGTTTGGATGTTAACAAGGATGTGTACGCCTGCTTTGTGGACTATGAGAAAGCATTTGACAGAGTCCGTCATGAACAACTTATCAAAATTCTGAGAGAAAAGCAAATAGATACCACAGATGCCAGAATTATTGAAAACCTATATTACGACCAAACAGCAAACATCAAGATAGACAATAAATACACGGAAAACAGCAACATCAAACGTGGTGTTCGACAGGGATGTATACTTTCCCCGCTATTGTTTAATATGTACTCGGAAGTCATCATGAGGAAGGCATTACACAATGAAGCAGCTGGAGTAGTAGTAAACGAAGTTCCTATAAACAATATACGATACGCAGATGATACCGTACTGCTAGCAGAAAGTATACAGGACCTGCAACGAATGGTCCAAAAAGTGTATGAAACAAGTATCCATTATGGCTTGAATATGAACCTTAATAAAAGAAAATTCATGATATTTACCAAAACACCAAATCAAAATACTCAACTGATCGTAAACCATCAGATAATAGAGCGAGTCTATAAATATAAATATCTAGGAACCCTGATCAACGACAACAATGATTACTCATCAGAATTAAAAACGAGAATTGAAATAGCACGTAACACCTTTATTAAAATGAAACAATTCTTTTGTTGCAAAACTTTAAGTAACCACTTTAAAAATACAAATGCTAAGATGCTACATATTTGCAATAATGCTCTATGGTATAGAAGCTGCCACTCTAACAAAACAAATGCTTAAAAGAGATGCCTTCGAGATGTGGCTTTACAGAAGGGTACTCGGATATCATACGTTGACAGAATTACCAATGAAGAAGTCTTACGAAGAGTCTCAAAAGATCTAGAATTTGTCCCAAGAGGTGAAAATCAGAAAACTCCAATATATGGGCCACGTAATGAGAGGTACAAGATACAAGCTTCTACAACTAATTATCCAGGGTAAAATAATAGGGAAGAGAAGCATAGGAAGAAGACGGCTGTCGTGGCTTCGAAATCTCAGAGAATGGTTCAACTGTACATCAAGCGACCTGTTCAGGGCAGCAGTCAACAAAATAAAATTAGTCATGATTGTCGCCAACCTTCACAAGAAGTCGGCACCTTAGGAAGAAAAAGAAGAACTTTTTTACTATGGAAAATTTTGTATTTTTATGAAAACATTTCCAAAGAACCTTTTTACGTAAAATTTAATGGTTTAAGTATAATTTTTTTAAAATTAATAATTTAAGAATTATCAACAAAAAATTTGATTTTTTATATGGGACACCCTGTATATTTTTAATTGATTGAAAATAATTTAAAATTACCTTTCCAAAAATATAGCATACTTGATATTTTGCTTGATTCCCATTCGAGATATAGAGTTTTTAAAAATAAGTAGGCTTTGAACTGCACCGGCTGTAATGCAAAAAAATTCTTCCTTGTAGCAGTTAAAACGAAAATAACATTTGCAATGAGAGATGCAGAATTTTATAACAATGTAAATTATATTTAGCAACATCGACACATTTAAACTATATCTAATAACAATAAAAATTAATAGCAAACCAAGACATGAGATTTTGCTACAGTTGTTCGACATGTCGACCCTCTTTTGTTATGGACAGACGGGAATGTTTTGGTTTTGGAACATTTCTCGCGGAATTCATTAACTCAGTGGGGATGAAAGTTACCCTCGCATAACCGCTAAGTACTTCTAATTCTTGTCTAGGTTATATGGACAATTTAAAAAAAAAACCTTTATTCTTCCGCAAAGGTAAAAATCTATAGGCACTAAGTTCGGCGGCCTCGATGGCCAACGGCTGGGATCTTGGTTAGGTCAATAATAATTATTCTCGAAATTGGCTGCAAAAACTGCTGATAACTTCAGCTTTCTGAGGCGATGCCTCGTCTTACTGGAAAAATATGTTTTCGAGTTCCATTAGGGGCAGAAAATCAATAAGGGGTCCAAAGCCTACTAGTTAAAAGTGGCGAACTTCTTTGTTTATAACAAAATATCAAGTATAACAAAATATCAAGTATCATATTTTTGAGAAAGTTCTTTTTTTTTGTTTGGTTTAAGTTCTTTTCATTTAATTATAAATATACAGGGTGTCCCACATCAATTTTTCTGTTGATAACTCTTAAATTAGTAATTTTAAAAAAATTATACTTCATCATTAAATTCTACATAAAAAGATGCTTTGGAAATGTTTTCATAAAAATACAAAATTTTCCATAGCAAAAAAGTTACAGCGATTTGTTAAAAATGCACATTTTTGAGACCACGTAACTCCGAAACAGATATCGATGTGCGGTTTTCACCATCATGTTTTTGATAAAAATTGAGCTCCAGACACCGATGTTAGATTCCCTTTAAAAGCATCGAATTTGACCCACCCTGTACATTGTACATTGAGTGTAGATATTTCAAACTATATTTTAGTGGCTCTGGCTATTCTTTATCCCATGGCAATTAGTATGGGTGCAGAAGCTTGGGTAGCAATAAAAGATTAGAAGAAATACTCATCTTGGATGAAAAAGAATCCTTAGTGGAGAAAGTGGTAGATAAAGGTATAACTTTATCTGGTATTAGTGCCGAATGGGTCCCAGGCACTCCCATATTGAAGGCCGTTGATTTAGTTGTACCAGAAGGGAAAACTGTGCGCGGTTATTGGTCCTGTTGGTGCGGGAAAAGAGTTCTTTATTACAAGTATAACTAGCATATCATTTAAGGAAACATATTTATTAGTAACACATTCAATTATAGTTACTTTTTAGGAGATTACCTCCTACCGAAGGAAGTCTTCAAATTGGTGGATCAATTTCATACTCGTCTCAAGAACCATGGCTATTCGTTGCATCCGTAAGAAAAATATTATGTTGGGAAACCGTATGACTCTACATTGTACAATAAGGTTGCACATGTCTGCGCGTTGGAACAAGACTTTAAACAATTTCCTTATGGTAAAGTTAAATAATTTTGATAATAAAATATTAATATTTACTTCCATTTCTTTATTTTTAATAACTTAGTCAATGTTTATGTCTAGATGGACATCTTAAGTAATTTGGTTTCAAATTATCTCAAGTTATTGCTCAGTATCAGGCTCAAGTTATCGCTGCTAATTTCCTTCGCTGCTTTTTCCATCTCAGGTTTGGTCTTCCTCTAGGTCTCTTCATTCCTCGTGGGTACCATGCTGTAATTTTGTGGTCCATCTGTTGTCCCTTCTTCTTACCAGGTATCCTGCCCATTGCCACTTGAGGGATTTGATTCTGTGGATGACATTTATTACCTACGCCTTTTGCCTTTTTGCCTTTTTGCGACCTGTAGTTTCCTGATAATGTCCGTTTTAAGTGTCCAAGTCGCATTATAAGTCATGACTGGCAGTAAACGTTGGTCGAATGTTTTCTTCTTTGGGTAAAGTGGCACTCTAGATTTGAATATGATTGAGTTTATTCCATAAGTACTCAATGTTAACTTAATTCTTCTGTTGATTTATTGTAGTAGAGATCCCTAGATGTGTATTAGTTGCCCCAAATATATATATTCTCCTACTATTTCCAGTGTGTTTATTTATTAGAATGTCTTTTCTGTATACCGGTTTGCCGTACATCACTTTAGTATTTGCTAAATTCATTTTGAGACCTACTTTATTGCTGTCTGCATTTAGTTCGTTAATTTGTACTTGTAGTTGTTTAGAACT
This sequence comes from Sitophilus oryzae, assembly GCF_002938485.1. NCBI lineage: Eukaryota > Metazoa > Arthropoda > Insecta > Coleoptera > Curculionidae > Sitophilus > Sitophilus oryzae. Next base: position 42,493 of record NW_022147065.1, on the reverse strand, counting down.
ATTTGCAATTGGGACTATGCCATCAGCGAATCTTAGATGGTTAAGATATTCTCCATCTATTCTCAATCCTTTGCTGGTCCAGTCGAGATGGCGGAAGATTTCGATAGAAATTAATATTATAGAAACACTGTTGAAGTAAGAGCAGTGGAAGTCCGGTTTTTTTTAGTAAATCATATTTGTCTTCTACTTTATGGCTTTTAGTATTTAATTTTATTTCTATAATTATTTCATAGGTGACAAGACAATGGTAGGGGAAAGAGGTGTATCACTGAGTGGTGGGCAACGTGCGAGGATTAATCTAGCTCGCGCTATTTATCGTCAAGCTGACATATACTTGATGGACGATCCACTTTCTGCTGTTGACACTCACGTCGGCAAACATTTATTTGAAAAATGTATTGTGGAGCATCTTAGAGGAAAGACGAGAATATTAGTAACACACCAACTGCAATATCTGAAGAAAGCTGACATCATTTTAGTTTTAAATGAGGTTTGACGAATAATACGAATAGGGTATGAACATCACGAAGAAGTCTCGATGCATCACTTAATGACTCCTTAGTGCGTGGCCCCACATGAAGCGTACGATGATGACCTAACGTAGCGGAGAGCGGAGAGGACCGAGAAGCGTTTAAATACATTGAAGTAAATGGAAGTGGCCTACTAAATAGGCGTATTTTTTCTATTGTCCCCTCCTCTCCGCTCTACGCGCGCCGCTATTTTGGGCCACGGCCTTATAGGTTATTTTCAAGGTTACGTCGATTTTTATTATGAAAACCATAATATGTCCAAAAAAACGCCGATGGACAGCACTGTCTCCAATGCAGTCATATTTGTAAGGAAGAAGACTTAATCAACGCGACCTTAAAGATCTATTCTGTCCCCCTTTCTTGAGTTATAACTCATCATACAGTCCATAACTCAGCATACATGGGCATTTTTCTGTTGTAGGAGTGACAGGATATTTCCATTCTCCTCTGACAACCGATGTTCATCCTCCGAGGAATGTACCTCCTACGAGGCATTCTCTAAAGTCTATGAGTCCATTCATGTACCTCCTACGAGGCATTCTCTAAAGTCTATGAGTCCACTCTCTAAAGTCTCCACGCTTGGAGTTTAGCCATCCGTGCCCTTCACAGATACACCGGTGTTGTCTCGAATCTATAATAGAATATATATCTCTCTTTCTCTATTGCCTCCTTGGATTTGAGGTAAATTCCTATAGTGAGGACCTATTCATGGTCCATGGATGTTCTCCATCGAATTGATGACTTGCCAATTCGATCTCCTTACATTGAAGTTCTGACAAAGTTGGTCTTTGCTGAAACTGCTTGTCTCCCGGTGTTAGACAGCTTTCCAGCAACAGCAATACAGCGGTCCTTAGACTCAACTAGGAGATTGGGGTAGTACCATAGAGGAGATTCCCCCTAGCACCTGACTAGGAGCGTCCCCGCCATCGGGATCGTCAAGGTTTAGCCTCTCCTAGGTGAAGAAGGTTTTTCTTATATTCTTTAATGGGAGTTGACGCAAGCATATTTTCAGAGATTTACTCCCGATTGGTGTCTCGCTATTGAAATTAAATGTACATGTTCATGACAGTTGCTGGCAGTCATTGGCAGTCGCCTTCTTCGCAGTCATTGGCAGTCGCTTGGCAGTAAAATGATATTTTGGCAGTAGATGTACATTTTTTACCCAAGTGAGACACATTACTTACTTGCGTTTCCAAGTGCTCGTCTCTGGGATTGATTGTTGAATGCACTCCTTGAAAATGTGACAATTAACTGCTGAATATCACACTCCCAATTTATTATCACACTCCCAAACAACGAAAAGACAACAAGGAAGGAAACAATATGTAGTTTGTTCACCATTTACATCGCCGAAATGGTGAACTGCAACTGATATTCTCAATTCTCACCTTCACTTAAATCATCGAGACTTTTTCTATATGATCATACCCTTGGACTAAATATAGAATTCTATTGTTTAAACTAGGGTGGAGTAGAAGCAAGAGGAACTTACGAAGAACTAGTCAA